>NC_053456.1:22780874-23098300 GCF_015227805.2 Hirundo rustica | reverse complement strand
AGATAGTATTTGCATAAGTCAGTGTTACACTAATCATAGTTTTGTTCCCTTGTAAGTTTGGCACATGTCTCCTGTGCTTTATTTCTAAGTCCTTTGTTTCCCTTTGAACAAAAAATCCTCAATCATGTGAATATCCCTGTTGGTACCTTTGCGGTTAAAGGTTTTCATGTAATGAAAGAGAAATTAACATGAGGTTCATAACTTAAAACCGAGAGATTAGTAATAAAATGAAATTTATTCAGAGAAGGGAATTGGATTGAAACCAAATCAGCTGTGTGCATGGCTTGGTTAACTTCTTAATCTTCAGGATGCAGCCTGGATACATCAGTTCTATTTTTGGAAGATGGTGTGGGATCTGGCCATTTTAGAGTACTGTGTGTGGAGCAAACAACTGTAGGTCTGAGAACTCCATTATCATATTATACTTTGCTCACTATGAAGATAATGCTCTCTTCCTACAGGCATTGCTATTGCACTGCAGATTTTCCTGCTGGATCTGTTATTCAAATATTATATTTACTTCTTTTTCTTAGTTTCATGGATTTTCTCAAGAGGAAAGCGATGATTCAAATCAAGCCATTTATTTAAAAAGTAGTACTTCCAAATGAATGGCTTACCTGTAAATTCAGTGATGAAGGTATTTTTCCTCTTTGGATATTTTGGCAGAGGAAATACAATTTTTTTTATGCATGTAATGCAATGGTATGATATTACATTAATATTAATTTAAAAATAACTGAAGTTTTACAGACCTTATTTATGAAGAGACTTTTTTTATATAATCCTTTCAAATTTAATTTAGTTGTTTAATTGCATTTCAGAAAGCTGATGTTATTACAGCTAATATTTGGAGGATATAAATTCATTTAGAAAAAACCCAAACATGAAAAGTATGCATATATTTAATATAAAGTGCAATCACAAAAGTAAATTAATATAGTCCTTAATAAGCCCCGTGTTTCCAGTTCTGCAGCATTTGTAAATTGAATCTGTTTATGGTAAATTATGGTTTGCAGTATAAAATCTCATTAAAATATTAGAGAAAGCAAGTGTTACAAACATTTTAAATTATTTTCAGGTTTTTATTTTATTTGGGGGTGTCATGGGTTAGTACAGTTTGGTTTTTTGGTTATAAAAGAATGTGATTTAAAATTTGTGGGTTTTTTACTTTGTTTAGGGGCTCAATACTGTATGCGAACCCAGGGCAGTATCAGAAGCTCTTCACTCATTCCTGTGACAGCTGCATGCACAACTTGGAACTGATGACTGCTCACCCCAGTGACCCTGATGTTAATTTTGGCTCAGCGTGTGGAGTCCAATATTGACACTGCTCTTATCTGTTATTTGACATTCCTAGGGGCCAGTGGATCCTGACTTTCACCCTGTTGACTCTAATTGAGTCTCCTATACAGCATCTTGGGCTATGCCAGCTTTTGTTCTGCCTTTCTGCTCGCTTCCTCTGAAATTCCTTGCCTTTAGGCAAATCAAGTGTCTGGCAAAGGGCTGTTGACCATCGCTTTGCCATTTGCCCATTTTCTGTGTATCAGGAATGAGGGCAAGTAGTTTTCTAACTCGTGTTGCTTGTGAGTCTGCCAGATGTTTCAAATCCTATGAACGCAAGAGAATTCCTAGCTTACTGAAACAATTGAATAAACATTTTCTGTTAATACTGCTATTGAATGTAACTGATTGAGGGAGGGATTTTTGTGCTGGTCTTTACCCTTACTCCATCCTCTAGTTGTACTTGCTACTGAACCTTTAGAAATAAACAACCTTTAGTAGCACACAAAGTCAATGAGATACAGACTTGCTAAAAAGCAAAAAACCCTGTGCTCAAGTAATCCATTGTTACTTGTCTGTGCATTTACTACTGCGAACAGAAGTGGTGCCTCTACTTGTAGCTCTCGCTCTGCATTTTATTGGTTGCAAAAATAATTCAAACAATGGAGTTGCAAAAGATGCAAATGCATTTTGGATTTTTTAAACAGCGATCACCTTCAGTGGAGGATACAGTGCTGCTAGGTGTGAGGTGGGGAGATAGCCACAGAAATGGAAGGGCTGATTGTAAGAACTGTAATTGTTATGCCCCTTGGTATATTACAACTAATGACTTGGAAGTGATGGAGTCAGTTCTGTTCATGGTAAGGAAATGAGCACCAAGATTTTCTGTGTTCCTGTTACCCAAATTTGGATGAATTTGAAATGTTTCAAAATATGATAACTATTTTGTTACTCTTGCTGGTGATGTAATCCTGAGTGTGCTTTTTGTGACAGTGAATGGAAAGGTGATTGACTTGGTAAATGCCATCCCTTTTTCCTGGGGCATCACTTGCACAGACTGACAACCATGGAAAACGCTTCTACCTTCAAGCTCTTTTATTGCAAGAGGTGTGTGGACTGTTGTATTAGTATCCATAAAAGTGTTTGGCGCTGTTCACTGCTTAACTTTATATTGTGTTTGGTAGGATTAATGAGGTTACATTTTTCTTGGAAAAAAACCCCAGATTTGGCCCATGGACTTCTATGTGTGAGTGACTGATTTAGCGTTCAAATAAAGCCACTCTGCAGGTGCAGCAGTGGGTGGAGGAGGGCTGTGTGCAGAGCAGGATCGTATAGCACTTCTTATTCCATCGTGCTAGCCAAGGCTATCAGTGCCAGCTGACAAAAAGATGGGAAGATTTTTTTTCCATAACAGTAAAAAAATAAAAGTGTCAGTAGGTCATGATAACAAAGTGAGGTTGTCATGGGCTTTCTGCAACAGTAATGACATGTAATGGTGTTATAATAGCCTGTCATTTCCTGAATTCTTTCTACAGGATAACTTTAATCTGTTTAAGAAGATTATTAAGAAAGAGGAAGAAGAAAAGCTTGTGGAGCTATAGAGGAAATTCTCAAGTAGCTTTGAAGCTAAAATCCTGAGAAATGGATGAAAGCAAAGTTTTGGTGATTCCTAACTTCTGAAGTGTTGACTTAGTATGTCTACAGATTGCTGTATTGGTAAAAAGTGAGTTAGGACTGTAAAAATGCTGGGTTGTTAAATCATACATACGTAATAGCTGCAAAAGTATCTGAATGTGAGCTGCAGAGCCAAAAACTGTTTGGGTATCTGGAATTTGCATAACATTGTTCCAAGTAATTAATTAATTCATTATCTCTTTGGAGAGTTATCATCTTTTCCAGGTTTGTGAAGAACTGATACATTCTGAAATAAGATAAAAAGGCAAATAGTCAAGCAGTTACACTATTTGTGATTCCTTGCACAGTCATATTGAGTCTCGGTGGATTGAGTCTTCTGTAGTGTGCTATTTCCACAATTTTCTGATGTGCACCAGTGCAGGCAATTGCAGAGTTCCTTCTGCAGAATCAAAATCAGATGCTGGGAAAATGTTGTGGGATGTAATTTAAAAATTATTAATTTCCACAGTAATCCCACTTTTGTTTCCTTCAGTTAAATAGTGGATGGGATCATTATAGTACTGATGCCTGTCAAGACTGCATCTTAATTGAAAATTCTATTAAAAATCTAATTGCATGCTTTCTGCAAAGCTATGGATTCAAGGTGTACTTCAAGATAATTTTCATCTGATGCTCAATGGAGGTGGTTTTGTTGTGAAGGTTCACTGTGTGAAAATACAGGTAAGACTAAATAACCACAGAAAAAGGAGATTTATTTCCCACTTCTAATGGGTGCCTTTATACAGATCTCCCAAAAACACGGTATTTTAGGACTGTTTTTCTGTGATTCCAAGATTAATTTAGGTTCAATGGGAAAATTTCAGCTAATTTTCCAGATACTAGTGATATTTACAATTTATAGGCCAAAGGGTGGGACTAATATTTCAGACTTTTGAAGTGTGAAGAAAAGCAAAGGAAACTTTATTTGGTATCATTTTGGAATACTTTGAGAGAAGGTTGTTAAGTGGAAACAATTGGTGGTGTTAGCAAAAGTTGTGTATATAATTTACATTCTTTTTACTGTAGATAAACTACAGTTTTTAAAATAATAATGCAGTTTCATTGGCAGTTTAATGACAGCATTGAAACATCAAATGTGTTGTGATGCCTGAATGCCGAGGAGAAACTGCCTTTTTGTGCATAGGTAACTAACAGACAAAATAGGCTTCAAAGTAAGTGTCCCTAAAAGCTTAATTTAAAACTGTTAGGCATTTTTATTTATAATTCTACAGTGTTAAACATTTTTTTACGTGTTAGGAAGGCTTTTATCTTTTCCACCAGAAGCTGGCTGATAATTGCTATCAGACACCACTGATGCAAGTTCCTGTTGGGAAACCTCTCAATGCACATTTGATTTGTATGTAACGGGGGGAATACTGCAAGCTATGTAAAATATCCTATTGATTTACTAAGCTCATACATCTGTGCTTGAAATGTTTGAGTGGACCTAATGTAACCACCCCTACTTTCTAATAACTCAGAATTTACAACTCTGTCTTTGAAAAGATTTAGCCCTAAATGTGTCAAACTTCTATAGCAAACTGTTCTGTTCATGGCCCAGATGACTCTGATGCCTTTTGCACATCCTGCTAAAACGTGGCGTCAGCTTATGACAAATAAATACACTTGGCTCTTCTGAGGATCCTGATGTTACAAATCCCAGTCTTATGCTGTCTGCTATGCTACAATACTGTCTCTGTCATAAGGCAGCATGTGTCATGTGGCTTAGAAAATAACAAAAATGAGGTTTCATGGTAGCTCTAGGTCATAGAACACACACAGCGAGATGCTTGGGCAGCTCCATGGAAATATGTATTTTGTTTGGAATAAAGCTGTGGCAGTTCATGGTAGAACAGCCCTGAGACTTCAGTGAAGTCCTGAGAATCACTGCCTCCATTTGAATGGATGTAAAAGTTTATAGATTGGGCCTTGAAAGCTTTTGAGCTTTTTCCTACAGCTTACACCAAATGTTCATTCTAATAATTTATAAACAAGCTTTCCTCTCCATTTTATTTTCATTATCTTAGCTCTAAGAACAGACTTTTGGAGGAATTGAGAGAAGACCTGTAGTTTGAGACATTTTATACCAGAATGAAGCATGAGCAAATACCTTTCAAATCCCTGATTTTAATTTGTTTGTGTTCTCCATTTTGGCAGGAGCAGTCAATGTGTTAATTTCAGAGGTGTCATTTTCAGGCATGATTCACTATGTTATGCTTGGTTTGCAGTGAATGAGTTACCATCTGAATTTTGGGTTTTCTGCTTCTCATGTTCTTTTTCCTAGCATGAGTTGCAGATGCCGGGTGACAACATATTCCCACTGTCATTACTGAATTTCCAGGCGTGCCAGGATTGCTCATGATTCCTGTGCCTCCAAGGCTGAGAGGCTGCAGACTTCCAGTGGGCTGTTGAGCTCCAGTAGGACCTTTCTCTCAAATACTGTGCCAGGATTTATCTGTGATAAGTGTCTTTTAACATTCCATTCTCCCCTTAAGGTTTTTAGACTACTAGGAAAGAGAGTAGCTTTCATGGTGTCTCAGCAGTTTTCACAGGCAAGCCTTACAGCATGGTTACTTGATATTTAATACGATTGTGTGATATAAATCTGACTTTCAGAGGCTTGGGAACAAGCCATATTCTAAACTGGTACTAAGAGCAGCCTGTTCTTTTTCTCAGGCCCTGTATACAGCTCTGTGTGCCTCTATTGGATGGTAGATAACTGCAAGCCGGGCTCAGCAGGGTGAGGATTGTGCAATGTACTCAACACATCTGAGTGCTACTCCACATATCAGTGGTGATGATGTGAATGTGATGGCCACTGTCTGCTTTATATCACTTGGTGCCTCTCAGAGCGTGGCCTTCCTCCTCTCCTCTTCCCCAAGACTAATGTATCCAAAGGAACACAGTAATATGGTGACATGTAAGCCAGGGTTAATATTAGTGTTTTGCTTGAAACGGCATCAGAAGGCTGCAGTGAGCCGCGTGTGCAATGAGCCTTGTTGGCTTTTTATTTCCACTCATCGCCTGTGGCCAATTTGTTAGGTAGCTGCAGTTTGCAGGCATCATTTCATGGTGCATTGCCTCTGCAGAACCAGCCACATGTGAAGAAGCCAGGGCATTTATTCCTGCAGGTGGCGGAAATGTGAACTTTTTGAGTGATTTTGTATTCACTGTTAGATGTCACCTCTTTCTAGATATTGCTTTGTCTTCTGGATTACATCAGAGGTATGTCCATATGTCTGTACCACTAAACTCTCCTCTTCAGCAGCAATTTCATCAAAGACTTTGCAAGTGATCCATCAGACATTTAAATAGTTTCTTTATCATTTCCAAAGAAGAGTTTACTTCTGGGATGAAACGGTTGGTACTGCCATTGTGTGTTGGGAGGGGTGACAGCTGCATTCCCCACTTCACAGTGGTGCTAGAACGGAAACCTCATCAATATTAAGGCAAGATGTTATCGTCATGAAAATCGTGCACAAACACCAAGAATATTAAAAGCACAGCTGAAATAATTTTCATCTTGGAACACTGAGATGATGGAGTTTTTCCATATATATATAGTAGCGAGACCTGAAGAGCAGTAGCAAGCAAAAAAAGAAAGGTGGGAAAACCATTTGGTGAATGATGTGTTTCACAGATAGTGACAATATTTATAAAAATCTTTTGGTTTCAATAGGTGGCCCTTGATGTTTTGGAAGATCAAGCTCATCCTTTGAAGTCAGTTAATCAAACACCCTGCAAAAAGAAGGACTATCACAGTGAGAAACACTAATGTAGAGAAAGGAGTTTAATTACAGGATACTTATCAAATATCAGATCAGATCAAGTGGACAAAAAAAAAAGATACATAACCTATGATGTACTCTTGCATGGTATTTTTATCCCAGGAAAACTAAAAGCAAGGTTCTGAAACATGGTTACTGTAGATCCTGCTGCATTGACAAGGGGTGACTTACGGTACATAATCTGTCTCTGCTTCTGAAAAGACTTACGTGTAATGAAAGGCGGACAGAGGACTCAAAAGTGTCTGTTAATTTAGGCCAAATTCTGGGGTACCTCGTTAAAATGTGGAATTCAGTCTTTCAACTCTCTCCTGGAATTCCTTATGTCGGATTTAAGCTCTGTGAGTTAAAAAATGGAGGAGTGAAATAGTTAAAAAATAAAATTTCTCTTGATATAGCACAATAAATAACCCACAGTAATTGCGTAACTGTTAAAAAAGTCTAAATCTAATATTCCATCATGCAAATTGAGAGGATTACTTAAGGTGGTTTTTTTTTGTTTTGGTTTTTTTTTTTTTTTTTTAATCTGATTAGTACGGTAAAGCATATTGCATGATTTTAAACAACCAGTGCAAAAATAGACAAATATGAAACAGTAAAGACTTGCAACTATTGCTATTATTTTAAACCTTCTTGGTCTACACCTTTTACCTCAGGGCCTCAAAGTAACACGGTGGTTATGGTCAGTTGCAGATTAGAGGACAGGAACAGACTGGAGCAAAACCTAGTGCACAGCAGTGACAGCATGACTCTCCTGTAAACCTTCTGTAAAAACATCCATGCATTTTCAATATGGCCAGTCAAAACCTCAGTCTGGAAGTTATATTTGCATTATGAGAGTTTTACCTCAGCACCCTAGCAATGTTATTATCATCAGTGAGAACACAGGACTGCTCTCAGGCCATAGCATCAAGCAAGTGATGCCTGAGAATGTATGCCTCAGGACTCCGCCTCCTGAATTCTAAATTGAAACTCTGTTAAGGTCAAAAACAAAGCAAAAACCTTTGTGCAGTTTGAAAGATGCAAGAAGTTCGTGGCTGTACTTGATTTGGTGTTTCCTCCCCTGTCTTCCCCGACCCCATTAAATATAGAGGGCCCCAAGTGCAGTTTTGTTTCTGACTGCAAATTTCAACCATAATGCTTTTTGTCTCCACAATGTGAAATCATCACATCTTGCCTCCAACATTACATTAGATCTCAATTTTTGTCCTTTCTTCGAACAAAGGTATGGTGATTATCATCCTAGGCCAGTCTATTTTCAAGTGTGAAATTTAAGGTAATTAAGCAATGGGGATCTTTAATCAAGGAGCTGACTGCAGAGTCAGCTGGTTTGAGAAATCAGAAACAATGAACAAAGGTAGATTATTCTGCTATTCACGGGAAAATACTTTCGTTCTGACAGAAGCGTTCTGGACATTCTGGCCAAGCAAAGGAATGCAGCATTGCATCCATCTACATAAGCTGTATAAGGAGCCTGAACAGCCTGTCAGATGGGAATGCACTGCCAAGATGGGCTTTCAGACCCTGGGATCACAGCATGGGAGATTCCAAAGGTGTGCACATCTTCTGGAGCTGGTCCAGGGTCCTTGTCCCTGGAATCTGCAGACAAATCCAACAAGGACATGCTGACAGACCGCTACTACAGCCAGGTAAAGGTAGTGATAATCTGTGCGTATCTCTGGGGAAGGAAGGCTTCTGGTGACATTGCAGCACTGGGCGCAGTGGTGTGGAAAAGTGACACCTGTCTCTAGCCTGACAGTATGAGCTGCTGTGCTTTTGAAATCAATCCCTTCAGGACCCTGAGCTGTGACAGAAATCTTCCTGAAGCAGCTGCCTGTTCAAGTGCCCAGGTCTTGCTCTGCATAGAATACCCAGTCCTGGTGCCCAAGTGTGCAAATGTGCAGAACATCAAGTTAGCACAGCTCTCTGTTCCTTATGCTCCCAGTTCAGAGACAGACTGTTGGCTCCTCTCATGGGAAAAGACATGAGAGCACCTTGGATTCTTGTATATCTGTGTGTGGGGAAGGAGTCATTCCAGGAACACTAGAGGCTCAGCTGTGAGGACACTCTGGAGTAGCAAGCATGGGCAAAGATGACTGATGGCCCATTATGAGACTGAGGGACATTGCCACTACCTGAGTAGTGTTTCAAACAAAAGCTGAAGCTTGCACAATAAAAATGGGAGCTTTTCATCTCTCCTTTTTGCTGTTACTTCTTACCCAAAAAGACAGCTGAAGGCTCCCATCCCTACCCCATCCACACAAGCAGGCATAGAGGAGATGACAGCTTCTCAGTAACCGAGTAGGTTCAAACCTCCAGAAGGGAGGAGAACACCTCACTTTTCAGGTTCTGGGAGAAGAAATGAAAACCACCAGCTATGACACAGGAAAGGTAATGCTGTCTTATCATTATATGACATGACATCAGCCTGCATTCAATTTCCCATGCCCAGAGTTTTTTGCATAGTTAGACCATAAGAAAAGCCACTCTAGGAGTATTAAAACAAACAAACAAACCAACAAAAACCCCACAAAAAACAACAAACAAAAAAAACCCAAAACAACAACAACAAACCACACTTTGGGGCTTTATTTTCTTAAAGTTTTCCACTAGGCTAAGCATCCATTCATTCCAGATGACGTCCCCACAGGATTACACCATGGTGTCTTATAGTACATGCTGTCATGCAGGCAGCTCGCTCATCATGGTGTCCTTTGGAAGCAGCATGAGGAACACTGATCTATAGAAAGGCTCCGTACCGGTTTCTGTTCCTTGAACTTCTCTTTTTGCAGTTACCCACCTGCTACTGCAGACAGCAGCCCTCAGATCCTAAGCAGCTTGAGCACCCAGAACAAGGAACAAATCACCTACTCCTGGTGTTGGTGTTTTTACTGTGGAGGGCAAAAATGTTTCTGAAACAGGCAAATCCACCTCCACTGCTCTTTGGTTTAAACAGTACTTAAACCTGGGGGGGAGTTTATTTTAATTGTAGACAATGCTTCCTAGATTTCTAGATTTATGTGTTTTGAATTCTGAAATGTCTTCTGCTAACCTTTGTAGAGTGAAGGGTCACCTAAACTGGGAGGAGAGAGGGAGGATCCTCATACTCTATAGCCACACTCCTGATATATTGGGTAAGCACCCATTTGTTTAACAGGACTCCAGGCAAATAAACTGGGGTGAGTGGGTCTGGAATCCCAATATTCCCACTCTGAAGTATGTGACACAGTTCAGTACTTACCTGAAAGGGACAGGCAGGACCTGGTATGTGCTCCATGTTGGAGGTATCAAGGTCTGGAAGAGGACAGTGTGTGACCAGAACATACAGAGGAAACCTCAGCCTTCAAGTAGCAGTTATACAGGATGGGCTTATCTTTTTAAAACAAAACAAAGCATGCTAGTTATAACCCCAGTGATAAATTACTTTTTAAGAAAGGATTCTAAAGCTTCATGGTTCTCTAATGCCTAAAATTCAACTGCCCTGATGAATATTTCTTTTCTGGATAAATATCAGAGATGTAAGGTAATGTTCTATTAGAAGTGTGGCTGGGAAACATATTTGTGTACATGCTCTAAATTTAGCCTTCTGAAAGTTGTGTTCACGTAACTCAACTTTTCTGAACAATAGCAACAATATGGCTTTCGTGTTTTGGTGTGGTTTGCATGACTGTACCTATTAAATTAATCCCTGTTAACTGAATGGCTCATACTGATCTTTTTGCTGGCTGATTGTGTTTTATAGGTCTGAACAGAGACTTTTCACTCTTAAAAGATGGTCCTAAGAACCCAGGTACACTGCTTGAACTCTCTGAGCAGTCTGTGTGATTTTTAACTGATGTTTTTATTTCACAAGTTTAATACATACATCTCTATTTATGTGTAAATGTTGAAAATAATTAAACTGAAATAGCCTTTTCATACAGCTGAAATGTAAATGCAAGTTAAATACAGAAAATAGAGACATGGGGCCAAAGTTCCACCGTAATAAGTTACTTTATTAGTGGTAGCTTGTAGCTGCCCTGAAAGTTCCATGTAGATTACCAATCTGTATCTTAATCTTCCTTCTTTACAGAGAGAAAGAGTAGCCTGTCTCACATCTATATTTGGTGCAGAGTGCATACTCCACTGTGCTAACACACCACATCAGGAAGGAATTTCAAATGCTCCCCAGGAATTTAGTAACAAAAGTCCTGTTGGCTTTCCTTACATGCATGGGCAAGGGAACATAGTAATCCTGTGTAATAAACTCTTCTCTTTCTGCTGCTGCTGCTGGAGCCTGAGCAAGGGACTAATGAACCCTCCAATGCCTCTTCTTCCTCCTGACAGAGCTGAAAACCCGCGGCCACCATCTTTGTTGACAACTTTTCAACTGGGCTGACTTGTGCATGTGCCACCTGTGAGCTGCTAAAACAGCTTCATTTTGCATTCACCAGGATACAGCTCCGTAGGCTGTGCAGCATTTGTTTTGGACATCACCCCGTGAGACAGAAATGTTGAGCTTCTCCAGGGGTGCTGGTGGGGTAAGTCTGTTCTCTGGCTGATTCTGCCGAAACTGGAGAGCCTCTCTGCCATTTCTGCAGTAAACTTCAGAGGATGTGCTGATGTCTTCACCTGGAACATGAGTGAGAATAAGACATGATCCCTTTGCAATTCACACTTGTGAATTGTTTTCTATTTTGTTTGTTCTTTTTTTTTCCCCATTCAAAAGTTAAATTTTTCACTGTCTATATTTTGCCATTGTATTTACACTCAGATAATCATCAAGTCACTTCTGTATGTCATTTCTCTAGCTGTCACTTTAAGGAAAGGTGTAAATCCAACTTGCATTTTTTATTGTTTGTGACATCAAAATCAAATTAAACTTGCTAAAAAATATAATAGCAAGTAACTAACATGTGTCAATTTGGAGAAATCTGTTCAGATAGCTTGACTTTGAGAAACGGCTGTTAATCACTCAGAGTTGTCAATGGCTTCAGAATTATTGCAGGGGCCCATGTACCCCTCTGTTTCTCTTCCTTTCCTCAAAGTACTTTTTATCCTTTTCCTCTAGTTTATCTTTGTATGAAACCACCTCAAGGTTATCTGCAAGTAAAGAATCTGAATATATTTATTTATTTATTTATTATTTTATTTATTCATTTATTCATTTATTTATGGATGGGGTTAGGTTTAACAAGGAAAGGAACTTATTTCTGAAAGTACTAATGTGTTAATCCATTCTCAGAACAAGAAATTTGTTTTGCTGCAGGGGCTCTTAAGGAGAGAATCCAACACCTCAGTTTTTTATGCTATCTTGAATCATGTGCTACGATAACAAGATATGAAGAAGGCAGATGAGATGAGCATATTACTGCCAAGCTTAATTATTTATTATTAATCATTATTATTATTTCACTATTTCTGAAAACAGGGTGATTATACCTGTTATTCAAGCCTAATGAATAAAATTGTAAGCATTCCCTATGTGCTGCATACCTCTTTATCTTGTACCTAAGACTAGTAAAGAACTGGAAGACAATTTTTAAAATATCAGCTACTAGAAAGAATGCTGTTTGTTTATATAATACTTAGAATCTGGAGTTCTAAATTTAAAGTTTATACGAGTTTTCTTAAAATTAATGTGGAGGCTGAAGTGATATTTAACCCTAGTTAAATTTGCTGGATCTTTTCTATCATTCAGTAAAAAATAGAGATTTAGGTGTTGTTTATTATTTATGGGTTCTAGGTACAAATAGCATGTATACTTTGTGGAAATCCTCTAAGATCCATAAAGAGAGATACAGGGAAGAGAAAGCTTTAGGATGAAAGAGTGGAACATGACAAATTGATGACCAGTGGACTGAAATGTTTCAGCTGTCATTGCTCCCCATGCCTGTTTACTGTATGGGGTTCTTTTAATGTTGTTGTCCTTGGAAGCAAACAAATAGTGATTCTTGCTCTTACCGTTGCAGTGAATTAGCAGTGTTAAGCTGTTTGCTTGTTTTACAGTTAGCAGTGTTGCTTTATTTTCTTTCACAGAGATGTTCAGTGTGATGAGTAACTTTCCTTTTGGTATTTTCTCTGCTTTTTGGGTAGCTTTTCCTTTTCATGCTGATTTCTTAGTGTGGTATGAAGTGTCTTCAGGACAGGTGATGAAGGAGAAAGAGTAGAAAGGTTTTTCTTAGGGTGATGCACAGGAAGAATGGGAAAATACAAGAACATAATTCTTCACTATAATTTGATGTTTTGCAATAAAGTTAATCTGGAACTCTTGTTTCTGGAAATGAAACAATACTCCAAGCAACACAGACAGTAATGTGCTGTTGAAAGTCTTTGCTGGAGAGAAGCAGGTTGTCCTTTACCCTTTTGGCACTTTTTCACAGCTGTTTCCTAGCCCTTTACTGGGACTTCTATGCTTTCTCTTTCCATGGCGCAAGGACAGGACAACATCCTTTTGGGGCCAGCATGGTCCTGGGCTATTTTAGAGCCACTTTTTCCTAAGT
The DNA here is from genome assembly GCF_015227805.2 of Hirundo rustica. NCBI lineage: Eukaryota > Metazoa > Chordata > Aves > Passeriformes > Hirundinidae > Hirundo > Hirundo rustica. The sequence goes on along the minus strand of NC_053456.1, from coordinate 23,085,078 downwards.
TCCTGGGCTCACAACTGCCAGGGAAATGCCTTCTGCCTGTGCAGCAGCTCTTACCTACCTGAAGTTAATGTCATTTACCCCGGCTGGCCCTTTCTGTCCCTCTTGCCCTGCTCACAGCACCTGTCCTGCCTCCAGAACTCGGCAGCAGTGACCCCTCCCTGCTGTGGGGAGCCAGCCCGTGTGGGTGCCCATTGCTCCTGGGGTCTGGGGTTATGGCAGGACAGAACTCCCCAGTCTCAGGGCCCTGCTGGGGCTGTGGAGTGGCTTGTGCTGGTCCTTGCCCTGCCTCTGGATGCAGAAAGTTGGTTGGTGCCCAGCCACTGTTTGTCCTGTCCCTCTGGCCCTCAGTGAAAGAGGAATGTCTGCAAGGGCTGCAGCGCCCTTCTGTTTTCTGTCAACCTTCTCTCCAGGGCAGCTCTCTGCAAGAAAACTTCTTTCCATCTCAGTGTTAAGAAAGAGGTGATATCCCAAGTTACTCTTCCCCACAGGCCATCCATGTACAGCCTGACCTCTGGGAGCAGGCACCTCTGCTTCCCACCTTTGTCCCCTGACTGTTGCCAGGATGGATTTTATTCTTGGTTTGGGGTTTTAGGAATATTGGGTTAGACTTTGAACCAGTTTGTCACCCTAGAAACTTATTCAACCAGTGTAAGGTAAAAAGGAAGATCTTCCAGGCGGGAAACCTACCTCTTGCTCAATGCTTACCCTTAATGTGACCTCCATGGCTGTTTTATGAGCCTGGGGGACTTGCAAGACTGCTTGCTTTCATGCTCTCAATCCTGATGATACCTGGAAATAATCCCTACTCAAAAGGTAAGACCACAGGAAGCAGTAAAAAGCGACAAGCACAGTTTTGGAGAGGACTGGTGTCTTTGTCCCTGTTCCAGGTGGGGCTGTGGAAGCAGTGTTTATTGGAAGCACCTTTTTGCAGGTCTCATGAGGCCCACAAGTCTGAGGGATGCTTCCTTCCCTTCTTTGCTGTGTATGCCTGTTCTCCCAGGTGTGAGACCGAAGAAAGAAGAGACCCGCTACATTTACAAACCAGTCAAAGTGAAGGACCTTTTGTCATTGAGGCTGCAGGGAATGAATTTTATCTCTTCCTGAGGCATTTCCATAGAGCACCAATAGCTCCAAGGCACTCATCAAAAAGAAACTTATCTCCAAGAAAGTCAGACCCTTTTTCTCTGCATCACTATCAAAACTGTGATTAGCACACTTTGCTTGCTACACATGAGAATAACCTATGGATTGGACAACCTACAGGTTGAAAATGAAGTTAATGTTATTGTATTTACCTCTCAAATCCTTTTTAAAGCGCAGTTGTTTCAGATAATACATGACATTATTTACACTAGAGAGACTTGATCTTTTTCTGTTTTCCTGAGATTGTTTCCTTTCTTCTTTTGTTCAGTTTTGCTGCTTCCTGTGGACAGCTGGTGAATGTTCCTTTCTTCTTGTCATTCTTATTCTCTTCTTTCACACAGCAGTAGCAAAAGGAAAATATTTCTCTCTCCTGACACAAATAGCCCGCCTTTTTCTGGCTGCTACCAGGATTTTGTTTGTTTCAGACAGAGGAACAGGCAGATAAGTAAGCAAGACAGAGAAAGGCATGCTTGTTAAATTTTGCTCCCTTGGACACAGCTGAAACTGCTCTTTGTGCAATGCCAAAGTCTTCTTTTTTTTTTTTTTTTTCCTCCCAGGGTTATGTTCTAAGGCACATTTTGATTCCTTGGTAACTTTTCCCTGTCACCTGAAACATCACTCCGATGTTTCTGTCTCTCTTCTACGCTTAGCATAAGATGAATAAATACAATATCCATGCATTTGTTGTCAGATGTTCTGAACCACTTGTCTCAGTTGTTGCCAAATTTGCTTATAGTCAACTTCTTGAGTGCGGCATTTTTCCCTTATTTCCAGCTGTCAGCACTATGAAAAATGATACCTCATTTAACTTGAGTGAAAAACAGCTCTTATGTCTGGCTACCCCAGGGAAATGATGGATTGGCCCAACTTGTGCCGTGAAAGAATACACTTAGAATGCTCTTCTGAGAGAACAAAAACTCAAGGACATAATACCAAAATTGGTTTGTTACTCCTTTTGTAAGAGGAAAAAGAGGTTTGGCTGTTTTTTCCTAATTAGTTTTTCCAACAGCCAGGTGCTGTTTGTTCGCCAAGTGCAGTCCTGACTGCAAGGTGAAAAGCCCAAAATTACTTGTCTTTTGGAATGATTTTTTTGAAAGCTGGAGTACTTAGCAGGTTTTGTAGAATGGATCTATCCTCCATTCAAACCAAAACAGAGATCACTTATGTTTCAATTTTGAAGTTTTCTTTAGGATTTCTGTCTCTCAGATTTTGTGTTGGGATTAAACATTAAGTTTTTGTTCTGCCATACCTATTACAGGAATGCATAAGAGTTCCAAGGAGATCTGTCTAATATTTCAGTGGCAGTGTCCCTGGGCCTCTTACAAGTGTTAGACAGAGTTTCAGAAAACTGTGTGATATTTGTTTCTTGGTTGGCAGCTTGAGGTTCATGGTTCTGTTTTGGCACAAGGGGTGGATTTTGCTTTGCCAAACCCATTTTGTTCAGCACATACCACAATGAAAGGCTTCTTCATATCCAGTTTGAAATTCATGGTTTGAAGGTGGTGCTCAGATTAAGATTATAATCTGACAATAGTTGGAGAAAGGGAGAAATGAACAAAGAAAAAGGAAAATCCCACCCTGACCGTAAATCAAAATTCCCTGTAACTACCTTAATTTTCCTCTAATCCAAACTATTTTAGAATTTGCTTCCAAATCTTGGTTCCACTGCAGGCGTGCAAGTTCTTGCATGTAATTAGAAATCTAGTTTATATTAAAATGTATTTAAATGTTACATTTTTTGAAACAAACCAAACAAACTTAGGGGATGCTTAGGGGAGACTTATGCATGTAGTTTCTTGGGTGGAATTGTTTTTCCAGATTGACCTGCAAGCCTAAACACCAGTGTCACTTTCTCAGCTGTTCTGTGGAAGGAAGCCCAGCAGCTGCTGTCCCATAGTGTGGGCTACTTGTGGCATGCTCTGGACTAATGGTAATAAAATTAATATGTCAAACCAATATTGTAATCTAAATGTGTCTAATAATTCTCACACTGAATAAAAAAAAACAGGGTTTAAGCAGCTATTAGAGACCTCTTCCTTACGCTTATTTAGAACAAAATGAAGACTCTAGAAACAATTTAAGGTTAAATTGAAAAGCAGGTAAATTATCTTAATCTTAAGAATATCTGAAAGTATTCCTTAAGAATTCAAGGTACTTGGTTTCCTTCTCTGATTGTTATGGTTACTATACCTTTAAGTCTTTTTGGATTAAAAATCCCCTGTTTTGAATTAGCATTTGATTTATATACACATGCTCATCCTGTTTAAAGACTTTGATTCAGTGGAAGAATTATGTTGAACAAATATATTCAGTAACTAGTAAGTGTGAAAGTATTTTACTGGTATAATGTGAAAATGTGGATTTGATGGCTGCATATTTGCAACTTCATAACACTGAGATTGTTAGTATAGAATCAATAGTATTTTTTTTTTCCTAGCTGTTTTAATTTGAGAGCTTTTTTTTATTTGGTTAGCTGGTGTCAGGTGATGTTCATGGAAGAAGCCCTTCACACTTCAGATGGTGACAGAAAAGAACAGACAGCTTAATGCTACCAAACTAGGGGTGTGTCAAATCTCTCTCAAGAATGATAAACTCCATGGAGTTGTCTATTTTTAACCTCCTGTTCTTTCCTTTTGGCAGACTAATCAGTGTTAGCTGAGCCGTTTCACTGAATGAATCCAAGCGACTCTGGTGCTTTCTGAGATGAGCGGTGGACCCTGAGAGAGGGTCTCAACATCATACATCCGCTTTGATGTATGCAGTCCCGCTGTGAAACACCATGTCAGATGAAGCCAGTTCGGAGCAGAAGCCTTCTACAACAACAGTCAGTTCTGTTGCTGTGCAGGCTGGGGATGCCAGTATTGTTATAGCTGTGCTTAAGGTAAGGCAGCCACTGCTGGCGTGTCTGATCTTCTCTTTCTGCTGCTCCGTGCGTAACACTCCTTTTAAATATTCTGGGCAAATGAGTAGTTAACATAAAATGATATGGCAAAGCCATTTGATCAGTCAATATCTAATAGACTTTCCTTGGAAGTTAACGCTAGTTTCTGTTCACAATTACTCTTGGTGGCTTTTGGGTTGTTGGTGGTTTTTTTCGAATAAGATGAATAATTTGGTCAAAATATGTAGGGTCTTAGAGGGAAGGAATTCCTCTTACTCTGTTTAAAAAGAGTTAAATGAAGAGTGGCATAAAAATGTGTTTAAAGCATGATGATTGTAGTTAAGCCTCCTTGAGTTATTTTAACCTGTTCTCAGCAATAACTTTGCACAATAAGTTGCTCTACAGACTCCACAGATGAGGTATTTTCTGGGGAAAAAAAAGTCTAAACTTAATAATGAGTAGTTATTTTTGAAAGCTGTGAATCCACAGTCCCACGTGTTTCAGTAAAGCCCTTGTGTGCGGACAGTTGTGCTTATAAGCACCGAAAGGCCTGTTTTGTGAGATGGAATCCACACCTTCATTTGGCATAAAATTCAGCATTGGGAGTAAATCTGGATGCTAGTAATGAATTCCAGCTGTAATTCATTGGCAGTTTATTTTTCATTCTCCAGGCAACCTGGAAAACGTGCTAGCCTCAGCCATTAGAGTTTGTTTGTAATGCAGAATAAGGTGATAATGAGTAGAGTTTATCATCTAATGCAGGTAATTATTCAGGATGGTTTACCTCAGCTGTATAAAGGTTTTTTTGAGGTCAGTTTTCACCCTTCATGTGAGGTGGTCTGCTGTTGCAGGGGAGTAATTTCATTGCAAGGAGACTCAAGTTGAGGGTGAAGTAATTTATTTTTCCTCTCTGTGCTGTGGAAACATGCTAGCTTCCTGCGACATCGCAGCTTCGGTCCCTATCAGCCTGCTTTAGTTCCCCTTCCAAAGGCTGCTAAGTGTCCCTGCTGCTACTTGTGCAATGTCTTGTTCCATATACTCACTATAGAGGTACATTGGAGCTATGTGGTAGAAATAAGATCTGAGGCTATGGTTTTTGCATCTGCTCTAAAATATTTGTTACTTCTGCCTGCCCCACTCACCCACTGAATTCACTTAACCACCTGGGTCATCTTCAGCTGAAAGGCGAGATGAGTCAGAGAAAAAATTTTGACTCGTAATAATTCAGCCCTTCATGGGCAAAATCAATATTGGAGCAGCCTCTGGATAACACTAGTCTGGGACTTTATTACCTGTTCCAAAGGAAGTTTAAAGTGTATTCTCTGTGACTTCCTTGTGGGTATGGTCCCTGTGCTCCTGTGACCGTCGAAAGTATGTGTGAGCTGAGAGTGTGAGTAAATAAATGAAGGAAACCTTTTCTGAAGGCTGTAATTGCTTATTACAGTGTGGAAAATGGGTGAAGCTTCAGCTAGCTGAATCAACACCAAATATATTAGAAATTGGCAGCAATCAAGATGAGACGAAAAAACTACTTCAAGATCACGAATTCCTCCTATCCAAGCTGAAGGTAAGAAGTAATAAGACCACAAAAAATTCCTCAAGTCATTACAGTTCAGGTACAACAATTGATGTAGCTGCTTGCACCTCATGTTGCAGTATGGTGGTTAGGTTAGACTCCACATAGAAAAAAATATGTTCAGCATTTGTCAGTGTAGCAGATCTTTGATGGTCCTTGTGGATTCCTTCCAATTCAGGATATTCTATGATTCTCTGGAAATTCTTCACAGGAAAAATATACTTCTGACAGCAGCAGCAAAGGCAGGTCTTTTCTGCTTTATGCATCAGCGCCGAGTGAAAAAAATCCTATAGCCCTCAGCAATTGCTAAATACAATGGAAGGACAATTCATTTTTTATTTCTCCAATGTTGTGAAAAGTTTGATTATTTTATAACAGCTGTGAACACAAGCAAGCCCCTTGTAAGTCTGAAGTAGATATTCCACAAGCCATTTAATTGAATCTTAATTGATGTAAATTGGATTGGGAATGATATTGTAAGATTAAAACAGCTTGTCTTGATGTAGGAATATTTTAGTTAAGTAATAGTCCTAAAATTAGATTTTGGCATTCCTGAGAGCAGATTATAGGATCGGTGGCATTTGGACGCTGAGTGACAGGCTTGCATGAAAGAACTGAATAATTTTAAATGTGGGTATTTGACACTGAGAGAAGTCTGAAGTCACCTAAAAAGAACCTTTTTTTTTTTTTTTTAAATGTTTTGATAGGCCAGATTGACTTTATATATGTAGATAAATAAAGTCCTCTAGCATCTTTAAAGCCATGAACAGTAACTAATCTATTTGATTTTTGGAGGGACTACATAAACTTGAGATCTGATAGAACAAACATTATTTGGATAGGATCAAGCACTGGATTTATTACCAATGGCTATGGGCTTCCCCAGTCATTAAAATATCCAATGAGTGTGAGGTAATTCAATACAATATATAGAGCATGTAGCCAATACACTGCATTGTGTGGATTTTGAAGAGTATGAAGAATAGAATTATGGAAAAAAAAATACCAAACACCCCAAACCAACCAAAATACCCAAATCCTAGAGAGATGTGGTTTTGCTTTCCTTTGTTGGAGTCTCATCTTTATTGCCATTAGTACAACATTTGAGAGGTCTTGGAACAAGCTGCTGTGTCTTGTCTGAGCAATTCAGAATTAGCGGATAACTGGAAGAAGCTGATTATTTTTCTCCTAATTTTCAAAAATAAATATTAATGAGTAGGAAAAGAAAACAGACTAATTCCCATCTTCGAAAGAAACTCCAATTTTGGAAGAAAAAGTTTCAAATAGGATTTTAATATCGAGTCAAATCAGATCAGAAAATTTATTATGCATAAACTGCTAAAGAATCCTTGTCATTCAAATACATTAGGAACAAATACTCATTATTTCATGTTTTATGCCTGTGGTCCTTGCAAAATTTGGCATTGATTAATGAATATTCCATAAAAGAATTAAGTTCAAATTGACTACTTTTTCCTCAGTAATATGTGATAATAAGGCACTGCAATGTTATAATTCTTCCTGGCTGTGCATTTTTCAGCCATGACCACTTGTGAGTTATGGTAAGCTGTTAACACTTGCCAGTAATTAGATAGTCTTAAGTCACTAAATCCACTGGTAAAAAGTTTTTCCAAGATTGGTTCTCATTTTTTGAAATATTGCTTATAGTAATTCTTTTCCACTTATTCATTTGATAAGGAATTATGCCCTAGCTGTGTGAAGATGGGTAAGAGGCAGCTTGAATTACTTCTCCATTTCTTTTTTTATTGTTGTAAAAAAAAAGGAAAATAAATCCTGGGAGATACCAGTTAAGCATATGCATATGCTTAACTTTGCTGATTAGACTAACCCAATTCCAAATTAAACTTCTGTGCAGGTCATGCAAAAATTCTTGAATGAGTAATGATTCAATCAAAAAACTAGTCCTGCTTAAGGCAAGAGTTAGATGATTCGTAGTAAATACATCTTCAGAATCAGTACAGATGAACCTACCAGCTTTTAGAGGATAATTTATGGAATAGTTATCCATTCTGGCATTATCCCATGTTCTTCTGTAAACTTGTTCTAGGTGCTGATCACTCCTTTGCTTTTTAACTTCATTATTCTCATCCCAGTATATTTATTACAAGTTATAATCAAAATATTCAGGCCAAATTCTTTTGTCAGCCTAATTTGTTGAAGATTCACAGGTAAGGACAAAATCTGGCCCAGTGATCAGTTTACAGTACTTCTGATGCTAGAGGAAAAGAAATGCAATTCAGCTCAATATTTCAGGGAATTGGTTTTGACTTAGCAATGTTAAAAGGGTTAAAAAAGCCCAAACAGTTTGACACTTAGTAAGGCAGATTGTACTTTATCAGTAATTGGAATAGACTTGTCGAAAGAATAGACTGTAATTTCTAGAATATTTTAAAAATCCTATTAATGTTCAGAATTATAGTGATAAAAATTGTTGTGTATTCTTCAGGGCCTTAGGGGAAAACATATCCAAAATACTTTGCTTTGCTAGAATATGCTATGGCATATTGATATAAGGTATTGATCTACCTTTGTTCCAATAAGTTTAGGAACTGGGAACACCCACTACTTAAACAAAAATGCAGAATACAACTTTTGAAAAGGGCCTCACTTCAAATGTTTATGGATTAGGAAACAGATGTGTTATTATTAATAGAACTGAAAGAGTAAATGTTGAACAGGAAAGATTAAAACTGAGACTAAACAGAGAACATGTATACTAAGTTTACATCCAGCTAAAATTCCCCTCAGTAGCCTCATCTAGTGTGTTCTGATTCTAACCTAATATATTCTGTTTCTCTTTTGCTAAATCAAACTGTGTCAGCAGCACCAGTTTTGTTGAAGCCATCAGCTTCTGTGATTTCATGCAAGTCTACTTGGAGATAACAAGATTTCTTAGTGCTTGGGTCTCTCAATATTAAAGCTCACTGGATCATCTGGAAAAAAAAAAAAAAGAAAAAGATTTTGTGTGTGTCCTTAACAATGTTAAAATTCCCAATAAGGCATTCTTGGTTTGCTTCCAAATTTCTGGTTTTTATCACAAGAGAGACTCTGGCAGAACAGCCACAAAACTGAAGTGAATCTAGCCCATAAAAAGTTTAAAGCCATCATTGTTATTAATTTGGCTCATGAACTTGAGGATTGCTCCTAATGGTTTTATTCACTTTAATTCACAGAGCATAAATTGCAAAATATTAATTTATATGCTAATAGCCAAGGGAAAAAATTAGAAAATTGCATTCTTCTAAAAGCATTAATATAATATGCTCATTTTTTGCATTTGATATCTTGTAAATAAGCCTTTCAGGTATTTCAAGCAAAAATATTTTTAAAATGCTTATTTTTCAGTAATTTTGTTATGGAAAAAATTGTTAATATTTTCTGAATTATTTGTTGTTGAGATGCCCAACAGTACAATTAGCAGCAAAGCATTTTTATCCAATCAGAGCTGATTCTTGCAAGTGATTTGGGGAAAAAAAAAAAAAAAGTAATAAATACCTTTTCTTCACTGTTCAGCTTACTCATTAATTTCAATATTTGTATGAACAAAATTCCACCAAAACAGTATTTGTCTCAAAGCATCTTTATGACTATTTTCCAGGTTTCTAGTTAACAACTGTGTTGTATCATCTCAGCACTGCCTTTTAGCACTAACTCAAGGTTAATTTTAGCAGCATCTCGGTGCTAAGAGAATGGGAGGATAGTGTGCACCTCTGAAAATTCCAAGTTATGCAGTCAGTGTACAACAGCTCAGGAAAGACAAAAGATAATTTCCCCCTCTCATTCCTTGCACTTTTAACAGATGGAAAGCTACCCAAATGATGGACTGTGAACAAAATAATACAAAAGCTACAGCATCAGAGGCAAATGTACCCTGAGAAGGAGTGGGGGGAGAGGTGTGGCTGCACAGCAGCTGCATCACCAGGCAGTGAGCATTCCTGCTGCAGGGCTGGGATTGCACCCACCCAGTATCCCTGCAGTCCCTCTGGACCAGAACACTGCTCCCTTTAAGCTACCAGTGCTCTTCTTTTGGTATGGTAGAATTGGACATATCATAGATATTTAATAGAAATTGAAATTGTTCTGTTGTTTTTAGAGCAGTGCTTTTCTGACGTGGTTTTACTGACAGCAACAGAAGTTGCATGTTTGCACGAGCTCCTTTTTGACTACATGCTGGGCATTCCTTGTGTTGTCAAGCTTCGTTCCAGATTCTCAGAGTCCAAAGAGAGCTCTGCTCTTTTTGTGTTCACAGGGAATGAAACATCAAATTCCAAAAGTGTTTGAAATAATTTTAGGTCTTTATTGGAAAGCCATGTTAAGTTAACTCAAGTGTTAAAAACCCCATTAAAATTCAAGTTTCTGTGAAATATTTTGTTTTCCATAAGCCATCATTTTTTTTGGATGGAAATACACATTTTTCCTCTTACTAAGTTTGCCTCTAGATCAAGAGACACAAGTTGGAAAAAAAGAAATACGAACTGGATGTTCGGAAAAAGTTTGACCATGAAAATGAATTTATTCTAGAATAGGTTGTGTCGAAAAGTTCTGGAATTTCCATTGTTAGGGATATTTAAGACTTAATGGGTTAAGTCCTTGATTAACCATAGCAAGGGATTAGACAGATGACCTGAAGAGTCCTATCCAAGTTATTCTTTGACCCTGTGTTGATAAAAGGTTTATATTTCAAAGACAAAAAGTAGGAAACCAGAAATATCAGTCTATTTCATTTAAAAATAAACTATTCCCATATGTAGTATATAGAAACTAATGTAGTTGAGGATGTTTTTTTTAAAAAAGTTTACAGTAACTAGTGGCTTTGACAGTTGTGGGAAGCATAATTTTAAACTCACGGCAATAAAATCTTAATATCACTCTGAACCATCTTAGGTATTTGAACTGTTTATAAAACAAAGAGTAGTTTCCTGTAAAATATTTCCCTCTTTTATTTCTTTTTATTAGTCTGTCTTCTCAAAATGTAACTTTTTCTGTTGCTGAGGAAACAGACAACATGACAACTCTTGTGATACTGTATTAGGTTTTTTTATAGCATTACAGGAGCTATTATTTGGAGGCAATAAAATACACACCTATTTTAAATAAGTGAACTAAATTCAATCCATGCTAATGAAAAATTAAGTCAGTGTTTTAAAATTTCCATTAATCAGTTCTAAATACTAAAAGACTATTACACGTGAACAGTTTTGGTGGGGTTTTTTTTTGTTGTTTTTTTAACTTTATGCACACTAATTTTGCATTTCATTAAATGCAGCAGTTTTGTTTGCTTTAACCTTCTAATTTTCTTCAGCTGGATTTCAATTCATCTCATAGTAACTGAATTTTAAAAGATGCAGGAAGCATGACTGATAACCATTAGAAACTATTCCAGTTTTCTCTGTGTTTTAGGGATTAGTTGTGCCTCACAGCTAATCAATTACTAGAAAACAGAGCCTACTTGTCAGGGATAAATGGTAATTCACAACGTGCTCAGAAAAAAAGGGCTTCTAAAAGAAGAAAATCTACTTCTGGGTCCTATACATTTCTATAGCATTCATCTTACGTAGTTAGGATAGGTTTAGCATTTGAAATACCTTTTAAATGTGTTGAAGCTGATGTAATATTAGGATAAAAGCATACCTGGTTTTATTTCAAAATATAAAATAGTCAGCTCTTTAAAATGCTAGTCTTTGCCAAGAAATTCCAAGTGGAACTACCTCAGATGTCACCTGGTTTTCTATAGTATATTCAGAACAGCTGTGAAAGTGGTCTAATCATTTTGGTAAAATTGACCTTCTAGTGACAAGCAGTTTGGGTGGAAAGTCCTGAGAATATTTTACCTCTCTTTTTTTTTAATGACAACATTGTCATTACTGTAACGCTTCTCATTAATGGATATTAATATGTTGAGTTAGTAAGAGACCATCAATATCTCATATGCTCATTTAATACCTCTTATATTTGTTACAGAGTAGGTCTAGAATGTCAATAATATCTCATGTTTGATAATTAAAGAATGCCACTACTTTTACAGAGTTGTGCATGTAACAATTTTATGTTTCATCAAGGAAGAAGCATCATAAAGGCTTCTCTTAGAGTGGTCTACTTTATCAACTTTTTTATCCAGTAGTATATGAATGGCTATTTAAATTGCTTAATAAAAATTTCTTTTCACATTATATATTGATGTGGTAGCACCTCTAATAACAATAAAAAGTGACAGTTTATTAATTCATGCTCATGAAAAAACCCAAGATGGGAGTTGGGAAGAACACAGAGCAAATGTCAATCAATTTTTCTGACACACTAAAGATTTGCAGCTTAAGCTGGAAATCGGCCAGCAGTTGTGAGATTAATGGTGGAATGCTCTTGTTTCATGTAATGGTGGAATCTTTCGGTTTTGTGGTGACATTAATAAAAGGAATGAAACACAGAAGAATTGTTTTGATAATAGAGAATTATCTTTTGGTAGACAGCTTGAGCAATGCAGAAAGCCGAACTTGAAACATTACATAACTTAGGTGTGGGTTTGTGGGGTTTTTTTGAGAATATGTTCTTATGTTCAAACCACTCTTATCTGGATTGCATTGTAGTCATCGGAAACTTACAAGTAAATTACCTCACAAACTTCTAAAACTTCTAATGTCCACTAATGTAATATGATGACATAGGAAAGAGGAATCAAAATATCTGTACTGCTACCGCTTCCAGGAAGACAGATCTGTTTTTATGGAGATGTAAAAACAGTGGAGTGTAAATATTAGAGATAACATGATAAATTCTCTTAACTCTTGTTTGTATGTGAATTTTATAAAACTATTGCCTCTTAAGTGCAAATGAAATTTAGAAGCTTTGCAGCTACGCTCCTATTACTAGGAACTGGAAATAAAGCAGGAGTAGGAGGTTTGTGGCTCCTGTACAGACCCATGGTAAAAATATCCTGACACCAGTATCGGCACAGTGTTTTGGATTTTGTGTCAGATTTCTTATGTTTGGTTTGGTTTGGTATATTTCCTTCTCAGGCTTTGGAAGACAAGGTATGGGACCTGCTGCATGAAGCAGACAAGGTTGCGGAGGAGAACAAAGAGAAGAGTCAGGTTTATGATGCCATGGCAGAGACACTTGGAGATGCATGGGATGCCCTCATCATTATGTTAGAGAAGCGACAGGCACTTCTGGAACTTACCTCAGTATTCTTTGAAAATGCACTGGAGGTTTGTATTTAAATCAAATAACTGTTAATTTGAAGCTGCCTTCATCTTACTGCTGCTCTAACCACTGTAATTTTAATGTGTGTTATATTGTTCATTGTATCCCTACAGGGTGAGGCAAACAAGAAAATTAAATTTTGGGATTCATTCTTCCATTTCCACCTTTTGGATAGTACAGGATGAAGCCGATCAAAAAAAAAATCTAGACTTTAAGAAATATTTTAGTCACAATATCTCCCAAATTTTTACTTGACAGAAATTGCCAGTGAAAAGTGGAATCAGACCAAACCCTAAAGAATGTATTTCAGTGGTTATGAACATTCTACAGAACATCTTTCATTCTTACGATTAAAATTATTTGGCATTGAAAGGACTTGTTCTCAGCTGCCTTCACTAATGCACACTGATGATTGGTCACTGAAGGTTTTACACCAAAATATCCATAAGGCTATTGTAATTACATAAAGCAAGCATTAGTCTAACTTGAGGGTCCTTTACCTGAGACTTTGATGTACAGATGGACACAAAAGAACAACTGTGTGATTCCTGTTTACCCGTTTCTCTCTTATTCTAATTCACTGATATACACAGGGAGGTAAAGAAGAGAGGGATTCCTTATGCTTCAGGTTTGTGCCCAGTCTGTGTTGTCACATCTTGGAACTCAAAGTGTTTAATAATTCTCCCTGATCATTTTGTTTCTGTAGTATACCAGTGCCACCTATAAATTGCAGAAGCAACCATGAGATTACTAACTGTCCTAAGAAGTCCAAGATCAACAATCTCTTAATTATTGTGTCCTGATAATGTATATTATATATAAAAAAAATAGATTTGGCATAAGACTTTGTAGGAAAGATGATTCACAAAGTGGCAAACTAATTACAGATCGTGTCAACTAAAATCCTTCAATCAATCAGTATATCAAAGAAAAAACTCAGAATGTGCATGGAGGCCACAAAGCATCTGTATCTAGCAGTCACTAAAAATGCCTTTCTCCAAGAATTTACAAATTTTCATGAACTTTCCCAATAACACTGAGATTATGATGCAGTTATGCAAAACAAAATTATAGCGTACTTCTCCCTAACCTTTGTTTCCTTAATACAGTTTGCTGTTAAAATTGACCAAGTTGAAGATTTCCTGAAAAATACTAAAGAGTTTGACAATATTGACTCTTTGAAAGAACTTCTTCTGCAACAAGAGCATCATACAAAAGGTACAAACAGTATTCCACTCCTGATAGCATGTGGTTGTGCACTGACTCCTTGAGGGAGTAATTTTATTCTTTCTGCGCATATTTTTAAAAAAAATACGCACAAATATTCTATTTGGAAAAATATAATGATGAGAGGGATTTTAGCAGACCTGCTGAAAGATGTGAAACTCCTGGTTTCAAGCTAGCCCTTGCATCTCCCCTTCAACAACTTTCCTGCACATACCTTTACCCATAAAGTTTCTTTTTCTTTATTCAAGCTTCCGTATGAAGCACCTTCTACCATATTGTGGCACATTCAAAGCAAAAAGAGAAAAAAAAATTTTGGAACTAATCTCATTGTGTGGCTACTTCAGACACCTTTGCAATTCCATATGGTTCTGTGGTTTTTTAATAAGTCTTAAGACTCCATCTTTTTAATTTTAATCAAATTTTGCTATATGATTACTAATACTTGGCAGGATATCAATTATACTTTATTATGTACTAGTGGAGCATTAGCTAAAATATTTTTAGCTACCTTGAACACCAGGTATTCTTCCTGGGAGGCTGAATAGAGAATCAAATTTAGATAACTCTAATATGGATTTTGGGTCTTCCAAATTGATCTTCGTGGGAGAAAATTGCTCACTGCATACCAATTTAAACTTGAAGTATCTGGCAGCAATTTACTGCTGAAAAGATGGTCTGTAACTGTAAGGACCAGATGAAATGATTTGGCTGAGAAAGACTGCTTTGATGGCAATAAGCTTTCCCTCAGATGGAGGAAAGTGACTGCACTTTATTGACTTCTTGTTCTACCTTAACCACATAAAATTTTGAAAGCTGATATTGAGCTATTTGATAAAAACCAGTGCTTTCTGCAAGAAGGATACTATCTACCTGCTCCAAAGAAATGTGGCTGAAAATACAACAACAAGTATTGACTCTACTGGTGTGTGCTAAGTAATTTATCACAAATGCTTATCACTCTGGAATTCATTTAAAAAAAAAAAAAAAAAAAATTGACACAAATGTGCTTCAAAATGAAAGAAAAAAGGTGAATACTTATGAAATATATTTTTTTGCCCATTTCTATATGTGTTCAATTTTGCATGGACTGCAATTAAACATTTCTGATTAATACCACTTTTCTGGAAGGCAAGAAGAAAAATAGGCTTGTTGCAGTAAGCTCATGGAAACTAATTTCTCTTGTTAGCCCTTGGTGGCTGAAGAAGTAGAGGCCTCCCACCCTGCTGCTTCACTAAGTGTTTTCTCTGCTTTGCCTTGAATTACCAGTATGAGTATTCAGCTGGGAAGATCAAAGTTTCAGGAGGGTTGCTTCTTGTTTCATTGGAAGCTCCTGGCAAATATTCCTTTCTTTACATTTTTCTTCATGTCTACCCTGCCACTTAACATTAGCTTGTCTCCTCTTCTCCCTCATTCTGTGCCTAAAAGATTTCTCTTTTCATTTGAAAGATTTAAAAATATTGATCATTGTATACTCAGGAGATTTTGAACTATATGACTTTAAGGAGCTGGAACAAATACAGACATGTTACTAATAGGTCATTAAGGTGGAGTAGTCCACTGAATTTTAACCCTGAATTTGTCTAGGTAAAGACTATAGAAAGATAGTAAGAATTCCTCATACCCCTGACTTATAAATAACAGCCCCCAGGCATGAGAATATTTTTTTTTTTCCCAATGTCTGTGAGGGTTGTAAAGACATAAACGTAGCTTGTATCAATAGTGAAAGGGTAGAAAAATTCTCAGTACACCATTATATATATGTGTATGTGTGTGTATTTGTCTATACACCATTGCACTTTTGTAAATGTACATAAGAGCTGTCCAAGTTGAAATATCTTAGTGTGTGTATATATATATCCTAAAGTAATCATTCATGTTCTTGTAATGCATGAAAATACATTGTGCTCATGTATGCAAATAGTTTGAAATATACTTGAGTAGTATTTGAGTATGGTACTAGAATCACAAAGCACTCTGGGCTTTTTCCTGATGAAATCTGTTCTTACAGAACTTTTGGAGAAGTCACTTGCTCTTTTAAACAGAAGCCAGGACCTAACTCAGTTCATAGAAGAATTCAAATGTGAGGGGCCAAATGCAAATCCGGAGCTGATTCAAGGAGCCCACAGCAGCTGCTTGAAGATAGACAATCTCCTTGAGGTGCTGCAGGACAGGAGACGGCAACTGGACAAATTCCTTAGACATCAGCGCCAAGCACTGGAGCAGGTTCTGCAAATTTGTTTGTGGCACCAACAAGAGAACCAGGTAAGACATATAATATCAAGGGAAATCACAATATAAGGAACAACTTAGCAACTGTTTTACAGTACAAACAGAAAAGGAGCTTAAATGTATTTATTATGCCAATATTTCTGGGCCATTTCTGTTTGAGGAAATCCTAACTTTTGGATGTTTGACTGATGTTAATGGGAGGTAAGGGGATGCAGAGAAATCAGAGTACTGGAGAAATGCTCTGCTGTAGAGAATTCAAGAGTAGGTTTTGGTCTTTTTGTTGCTTCTGTTTTGCTAGGTACAACTGTGTAGTCGAGAAGGATGCACAATCTGTGTGTTGTTTATCCCTTATTACCAGGTTATCAAACACTGAAAATGCAACGTCTCCCTTTGATCTCCAACTGAATGTGATGATCTGATAGTCATGGCTGTAACATGTTTCTTTTTCAGAATTTTCAGTGTGTGAAAGCATATTTATTTTACATAGCTTCCTTTATGGAAGTGTCAGCATCATATTTTCTGTTATCTCTTTCATTAACGAAAATTGAAGGCAGATTGGTCTATTTTATGCATGATTAGTTATCTTTGGAAGAAGAAAGTAAGCAATACAGTCAATAATTATTGTAAATGAAAGATAAAATCTGAATCTTGAAAAACAGGAGTGATTTTAGATTTCAACCAATCAAGGGAAACCAGCGTTTTTCAAACAGCTTTGTTAACCTTGTCTCCTTTCCCAACACTTCAGCAAAACACTGGAAGTGAAATTCTGTGGGTTTCCTGCTTATTAAGCAAATTAATTCTCAGCCATTCCTTCAGAGCTAAGGTAGCACAATGAAATCAATCAGAGGTACTAGCTGTAGTGGCAGCCAACTGATTAAACTCACAGTAATGGAAAGCAACATTGCCAAGTGGTAAAGGGTTTTTGCTATAACAGGGTTAAAAAATTGCTTCTTCCTCTGCCTAACAGGTTTATTTTGCTAAACAGATACATGATAAAACTCCCCCAGCCATAATTTACAAAGAAATTTTTATTTCCCTTTTAGCACAGTTTTTATTGTCCACTCCATTTATTTGTATTTCAGCGAACCCATAGTAAATGTTCTGTGAAAATGTGCTTCCAGAAAAAAACATTTCAGTCAATAAGTACACATCTGGAGGATATGCTCAAGAATGAAGGCTTAATATTAAAATAATTTCCTAGCTTCCCTAGCTCTATTGGACTTATAATGTGAACACTTTTTATGTGTAATTGAAAATATTTCCAACACATTTTGAAGTTTTTTTTCATTTTTTATAATCGCTTAAATTTATTAAAAATAGTATGATTCTACATGAGCAGATAAAAACAACAAAAAAGTTTCTAGTGGGCTATTAAAATCTATAGTGCCTACACTACAGAAATTCTTAGTCTGCTGCCTGTGGTCTAAGTATAGTGGTGGTTTTCCAGACTGGGAAGATGGGAGGAAGTCCTCTTGATACCAATATCTAATTCTGGATACTATTTTAAAATGAGGAGCTTCACTAAGGAATTCTTGCCATGTGTTGTTTACAAAGAAAGTGAGAGGTACACACTATGAATCAAGCAGACATAAATGCAAGTAATTGTGTGGAATTTAGAAGATAAAATTGTATACTGCATAAGTTTGCTGCATATACTTGCTGAAGAAATTAGTGAGATGTACTAAGTTTGTAAATGTACAAATTTACAATCTATTGTGTGGAATAAGACTATTCCCACATAGTACTTACATAGTACCCCATTATCTTTATTGGGTTTTTCAAGCCAGGGATGGAGAAGTTCTGTTAGGTCAGAAATACTCAGATTTGTGGTATTTTACTGTACGCAAATATTTAGGTTACTGTTGTCAACAGAGAATTAAAATAACTTTATGACATCAAAAACATGCATTTATTCTATGCATGGCTATAAATTGATTCTTATTTTACTACGTTAATTTACGATCTGGTCATACTTGATGAATATATTTTTGTCTGTTTTGTCATATATATCCACTATGTGCTTACTTTGTCATTAGTCCTTTCCTCCTGCATTTTTTATCACACAAATGTAAGTGTTTAAATAGAAGCATGAGCATTAGGAATGAAAAATGAAAGGAATGAAAACATGAGGGGTTTTTTTGTTATTAAACTGCCTTGTATATATTTTAAAAAATGCAATAACTTCTCAAAGTTGTCACTGAGTTCTTTTTATTATTTAATTAGGTAACATCTTGGTATAAGAAAAACATCAGAGACTACTTTCAGAAGCAAAACTTAGGCTCATCCCTATTGGAAAATGAAGAGTTACTTCAGGAACTTGAAGAAATGGAAGTCAAAGTGAAAGTAAGAAATATCATAACTGGTTGGTGAAGCTACTTTAAAAATGAGTATCAAAACACAAACTTGGGCATTGAACAAGCATGGACAGGAGTAGACATTTTCTGTATCTACATGATATATATATATATGTCTAAATTATTTTAGTATTTTTACTTCTTTTAATGCAAGGCCTCATGTTTCTCAGATTTTAATTTTTTTTTTCCATTTAAAATTTTAAAAGCTACCCATAAGTTAAAAGAAGAATAACACTTGATGTTGTTTAGCTGGTTTTTCAATTTCCTGATCAAGTTCCACACTGATAATTTACATGTAAAATCCTGCGGTGAAAAGTAAAGAGAAGGAATTTATTAGAATATTAACAAATTGTAATGTTTATAAAGGACAAAAACCCCAGCCATTTCTACTATAATTAATTGTCTGTGAACTGAGTACAAGATTGAAAAAGGTATTTACACATTTATTTCTTGTGATTAAAAGTAATTGAAAATGCTACTTTCATAGGTCATATCAGTTTTCCAGAGAATAAATCTGTTACCGCAGCCCTTAAAAGCAAGATGAGATTAAAGAAAATGTAGTTATTAAAAAAAAAGGGATCTTAGGATGGAATAAATTGTGTATATTTAAAACCTTTTTTAGGTAACTGAATTGTGCTGTTATCAGTAAGTGCTATTGCTGGGTCAGGACCATTCCCCATATCATTTTCATGCAATAGAGTTGGGATAACCCAGATGGCCAAGGAGGCCTTTTTCATCCAGAAACTATTCCAGCAGACATAAATGCCTTTTAAAAGGTTATCATGTTGATAGCAAGAGGCTTGTGATTGTTCACAGATCTGTTTCCTTGTAAGCTTTGTGGTTAAATGTCACATTTAACTGCCAATTAACAGTTAACTGCTTCAAGGCTGTCAGGTAAACACAATACAATAATATCTCTAATGCTTCTCCAAGCACCATGTCAAAAAAAACCTTTTTTTTTGCACTGAGGGAAGATGAGCATGTAAAAATAAGTTCTTCTGAACAGACCCTTGGCACAGAAAAACAGATAAACCAGTAAATGAGACAGAGAGACACCCACAATAGGTGTTCGAAAGCATTGCTGAATTTTAACCAATAATCCTTAATCTTCCCCACATTTCATTTTCACAGTCTATTCTTGTAATTTGCTATCTGAATTAGAAATTAGGGTATTAGTGCAGGCAGGAAAACAATATGCATTTTCATTTTGTATAATAATATTTTTCATGGTTGAGTATCTAGAAACTAACTTAATAATAATAACACTCATTACAATTTCACCTAAAAATTCTTCTCCCATACATTATGCAATAGATAATTCATATAATTTTAATTTATTGCCTTTTTAAATGAGATCATTTTAAAGTGTTTAACATTAAACATTTTTGTTACACATCTACATGAATTAAGATTTAGAACATCTTATCTTTAGCCTTCAGCATTTCTTACTACCAGCATGTTCTAGCAGAGGGAAATGAAATTCTTGAAGGGGATATTACAGTGCATGTTGTTTTTGTTTATGATGTGCAGAAGAGTGGCCAGGTTGAAACTGTATGCTGAAAATATAATTGAGAAAGATCTAAGTTATGGGGCTTTGAGAAAGCCATGAGTCCTGGGCATTAGTTTTTGCAGCACTGAACTGCAGAGGTTGAAAACAGAATAAAGGAGGAACCTGTTCTAAAGTGGTGTAAATAAATCTTTTCAAGTAACATTTCATATGTGTACTGTAGCTCAGAGCAAAATGTTAGTGTGTGGCAGCTATGCAGAGCAAGTTTAGTTGTTATCCTAGGGAGTGAGAAAGTGGAAATTTCCAAAGTCTGAACTGTTTCACACAATGTGTTTACTTACATGTATTGTTGCATTATATTGAACAGGAGAAATGATTTCTTAAATTGTTCAGAGTCCAGATTAAGAGGGATTTACAGGCCTAGCATCTAATTTGTGGGACTGGGCTGAGAGGAGAAAGGAGAATTGATGATGATGATAATGTTCTAAATCTGGTATCTTATGTTGAACTTCACCTTGCTAAAAGGTAAAAACCCTAAAAACATTATCACTAGTTTATAAATTATCAAGACCAAAAACAAACCCGAGAAATCATAATTGGAGAGAAAAGCCCTCAACCCTCACAGACTTTAAAAGAATCCTCCTGCCTCCATCCCTGCAAGGACTTTCCCATCTCCCCCACTCTTCTCCCACCTGCTTTGAGAGCAGAATCACATTTAGGAGCTCATGTTTCAGTAAGGGTACGCTGGCACTGATCACCTGCAGTTCTGTGTGCCTTGGAGGGGCTTGACATGGTAAAGAAGAACTGCTAGCACCACTTTGTGGCCAAATAATTTTTAACATATCACAGCAATTTTCTGGGGGGTGACAGACTTTGAATTACTTTTTCCCTCTTTCTGCTTGTTGGTTTTATCAGCTAACAGTTACGCTGCTACAGCCATCAGACACATTGTGTAGTAATTGTCAGAGCAGCTCACAGCCCCTGTGGTTTTATTAGTGTCCACTACTTCTTTTGGAATTTGAGGGAATAATATTATTATATTGGTGGTTATACTGCAATGCACTTCCTGAAGGTGAAAGCCTCTCGAATACTCACAAGAACTAAATTATCAATGTGCTAATGTATGCAATGAATCAATGACAGGCAGATTTGGGGCTCAGAAAAAGTTCAGTTGTGGACATTTTTGCATATGAGAGAACAAGCTAATTTATCACAGATTCTGAAAAAACCCCACAAATTTTTATGTTTAATTGACTTATGCTTTATCTGCTGCTTTATCTAATATATGGATCATGATCTGAAGTCATATATAAGTGCTTCAAAGTTTTCTAAGCTAGAGCCTGGAACATCCCAGTGAAAAGACTTTCATACAGCTTCTCAGGTTTTAATTCAAAGTCCAAAAGTTTTATTGTATAGATAAGAAAAGTCTATTTATCCCATAATAATTGCTTAATAACAAAATAAATTTTTAGGTATTACTGCATTCCCCCCCGCCCAGACTTGTCCTGAATATTTTAGAAGGCAAAAAAATCTACAAGACTTTTTAATTAAAGCTACAATATTTTAAATTCATCAGTTTTAACACTCTTGAAAAATACCTGTTTAATCAAGGAACTCAGAAAGGACTCATTTTCCATGCCAAATGGAATAGTGAAAGCAAGTTTTTAAAAGACTTACTAGTGTGAGGAAAAGAATAGTGACAAGAGCTGATGAGACACATTCAATGTGTCTTTAATATGTCAGAGCATTTCACAAGCATCTCCTGACAAATTGAAAAGTCAGTGTAATAGTAGGCTGTGTGTTCCTTTCAAGGAAAATGAGTAAGAAATATGTTAGTGCTGACTGGCAGAACGTTATAAATTTAGCATGTTGAAGTCTGAAGAGCAGAAGAAGCTAACTAAGATTTTCCACTGAGTTTTTATGTCCTGTTGATGGAAAGCCCAGGCTTTTATGTGTCAAAACATTTCCTTATAAATAGAAAGCTGAAAATGAAATCGTTGCTAGCTGTTTTATAGAGAATTTAACCAAGTTTGAGTAAGGTTTAAACAGCATCGCAAATGACTCTAACCAAATTTAATACCCTCAGACAGTGTGTAAGGTTGTAATGTTTGTGGAATGTTTTAAACTATAAATTACTCTAATAAATTGGGGGTTTGAGCTTGTGTGAAAATTTCGAGAATTGCCTTGCATCAATATAAACAAGGCAGAGTTTAATACCTGCTTTTAGGTCACCTAGAAGCTGCCGTTGGGCATCTTGTAACAAAAAATTTTATGGATTTTGTTACAATTAAATATTCCTACAAGGAATAATTTCACTGTAAGTTGAGTCATTTTCTTATAATTAGTCTTGCCTGTTGTAATTGTTATTTAAACATCTAATACACTGCAGCAATTCAGAACTTTTCTTTCCATATTTGCTTTTAAGCTAATTACGGACAGTTTTATTTCCATTTGTTAATACATGGGCATTTTTTATTCTTGCATAAAATATTTTTTAATTACCATACAAATAAAAAATAATAGCAAAGTGAAGATTCACATATTCAACTGAAGTTTCTTTGCCATTTTTTTGGCGAATTGTAATTAATCCCAGTTAAAAGCTCTCAACTTCAGGATTGTTTTCTAATTATCATAAATATCTATGTGTTTAAATGTAAGTAAAATTACTATTAAAATCTGATAATGAAATTCATGCCAGTCATTCCATCTGCAAGTATTGAAAGATTACAACATTCTGGTGCTGGTATAATTGGAAATCCAGTCACTAAAGCTGTGTGTATGGAGACATCTCCTTAATAGTTTTCCCCCCAAGATAAATTTGTCAGGTAAAAAGTAACAGAACAGCGCAGCAGACTGTGCTTTATTTTCCCTAAAATCCTCACTCTTGCTTAATATTGCAAGAATAGAGAGACAAAGACTTATATGAAAGGGGAATTGGGCATTAAATAATAGAATGCAGGGTTTCACGTAATGAAAAGTACAGGCTGAAGATTATTGCATCCAGATGTTGGTCATTATTTTAATTTGAAAAAGAAATTTTTAAGATTAGAAAGATTTTGCTATAGCTTTTTATCAGTAATTGACAAAATGAAAAAAAAAAAAAAATTGCTTATGTTTTGCTCAGGAGTCATCTCTTGATTTCAGTAGGAAGCTGAGGGTACCCAATTCAAGTCCTCAAGATATTTGGGGGATTTTTTGTTTTCCTGAGAATGTGAGCTATTTCATTGGAGGATATTCTAAACCAGCAGTATTTTACGAAGCATAGAAGGAAATACACTGGGCAGGATTTGGCCTTCAGATGCTTGTTTGGGGAAGAGATGAACTGAAAAATTATTTAAGAAGGCTTTTCCTCCAGGTTCCCTTATGGAAGAAAAGAAGAGTTAAAATGAGTGAGACAAATTCCATATTTGTAGGCATACAGTGCAGGTATATTGAAGCACAACCAGAACACAAAAACAAAGATAAGTTTGTTGAAATACGTAGGATTAATTTTCTTACTAAAGCCTTTGAAATATGATTCAAACATTTTAAGGCTATTGAATTTTTTATGTTAACTTTTTTTTTTAATGAGTAATACTTTAAGAAAAGTTAAAAGCAAAAGTAGATTTAATAAAGCATTAATGTAGATCTATAGATTTTTACTGTTGGTTAAGCTTTCCATGGCAGAAAGGTGAGAGTGTTCACCACAGCAGAGAAATGACATCACAACAGTTGATGTATATGTGGGTCACTAGAGTAGAAGCACAGTTCAGTTCAGTATGAATAGCTGAAAAAAGAAAGAGGAGTTAAATAGGTAACCAGTTCTAATTAACTAAATGTGCTTCCAAGTGGTACAATGTCGATCAAAAACCTATATGCAAACTTGTACTGATGCAACAGAATCCATTTTAAAGCATCTTAGTTTTAAAGTACCTGGCTCTATTATCAAGATATTTCTGATTCTATCACTTGAAATTCTTGAGTGTGAACTTCCTTTTTTTCCTTCTGTCACTGGCACTAGAAAGGATGATCAGATAAGGCAGAGATATTTTTTGAGTGGACTTGATTTTTGTGTAGGATATCAGGGAAACTGCACAATGGAGAATGCCAAGGATGATGGCACAACCTGCTCTAACGGAAGGTCATTTGACTGAAGTGATTACCAGACATCTCTTAGCAGAAATTCTCCCACTGCAAGCAGCTGTTATCTAGGCAATATTTCAGTTTGTTCTTGGTTAAATAGGTGGGCTGAAGGACTGTTTGGCATGAGAGAGAAACCAGGAGGTTTCTTGTCTCTGTTATCCTGACCATTTTCCCCTGCAGACACATGAGTAACTGCTGCTCCTGCCTGTGAAACCATGTTAAAAAATGTAGAATGTCACTGCTGAAAACTCTTGTCATTAAAACCATGATTTGCTGGGAAGCCTCTCCTTGTAGAAGTACTGTTTTAAATCATGACAGCTTTCATGCCTATAACAATGCACATTTTCCAATGCTTATATTATTACAATGCAGTATATTACTTTTCTATGTGTAATTGACTAAAGTGGAAATTTTCCCACTAGGAATGGAGTTACCAAGTGGAACAATTGGAAGGTGAAGCATTTAGGATCTTGCTTTCAGAGGACTATACAGAAAAAGAACATCTAAAACTTTCAAATCAGAAAATCTGTCTGTTGCAAGAAGAAGTGTGCTTCCATATGGAAGAAAGGAAAGCCCTGCTGCAAGAGGCCAATGACTTTTTTCATGCTGCTGGCAAGGTTGGTAACAAACCAAGTCTGTACTTATAAGCTGAAAATAAAACTCTTAGTGTCCTCTTGAAGGCTGGTGGATGTGGGATTATACAAACAGTAAGCTAAACAATTTGAAGTGGAAAATTACAAATCCAGTTACCCTTTTTATATGACTTCTTGCCTCAAACTTCGATCCAAAATGGCAAATCCATTCAAAAATGTGGGGTTTTGGTTTTTTGGGTTTTTTTTTGGTTTTTTTTTTTTTTGGGGGGGGGGTGGTTTTTGGGGTTTTTTGTTATTTTTTTCTTTTTGGGGGGGGTTGGGTTTGTTGTTTGGGGTTCTTTTGGTTTTTCTTTTTTCTTTTTTTTTTTTTTTTTTTTCCCCTTTTAAGTATATTCAGGGCTTGATTTTTGAAATAAGGTATTTGGGAAATATTTATTTGCCAGGAATTGGGCTTTAAGATTTTTTTTTTTCTGTGGACACCAGAAACAATGTCTATACTTGCAGTGGTCTCCACAGGGACTAATTATAATCAGTATTTTTAATAATGCAACCGTTTTTCAAAAATCTTTCAGTTAGGAGACTATTTAGAAAAGTTTCTTTTTTAGGGTGTCCAAAGACCAAATGAACTTCTTGCATTTTTTTTTTTCAGGTATATTTTTTTCAGATCATTTATAAAAGTTTTAAAAAGAGATAATTTCCAAGGATAGTTCCAACAACAGAAATATTGATAGCATATGTTTTTCTTTTTTCTTCAGGTACTTGAAGGTCTTGAAAGTATTGAGAATTACGGTAAAATCTCTGTTTCAGAAGGTTTACATTTACCTATATTGACACTAAAGTACAAGGAACTTCGGGAAGCAATTAAAGGTTGTACAGCAACTACCATGCAAAAGGGACAAACCTTAGTTGATAAAGCAGATTCTCACAGGTATTAACATAAGTTTTTTCATTACTTTAATTGCATCAGAAACTTATTTTGAGTGTGTCAATTTTACAAAAATTCTAATTATGAATATAAATTTAAGTAGTAAATAACTTGATGTGTGGGGAGAGGGGGTTAAATCCAAACTTCAGTTCTTAATTGTATGAGGTAATTTCTTTACAGTCTGAACTGTAAAGAACTTTACTGGACTGCCTCAAGTATTCAGGTTCTGAATTGCTTCCCTGATATCATGGTTTAAGATATAAGGCACAGTCTTGTAAATTGGTGGGGTTTTTTCTTCCATTAAAACAACACCCTTAAGGAAATGTTGACTTAGAAGGTGTATGACATTCTTTTTACAGCTACTGGAAAAACACTGAAATATTTCAGAGTCCAAAGAAAACATTCTTTTTAAAGTAGAACTGGTTTGGCATATATTTTCTCTTTTAAGGTCTTCCATTTGTCATTTTAGTTTTTAGATAGTATAACTAGAGTGAAAAGTAAAATGAGCAATTTTTCAGTGAATCAGGCTATATGTCTTGTGAGAATTAATGTATCTGTCTTGTGAATCTAACTTAGGCAATGGAGAAAAAATATTTTCTTGGAAATTTCATTCCTCTATTTTACTAATTACCAATTTTGTTTGGATTAATGTTAATATTTCTCTTGGGGTTTTTTTAAGGGTAATAGTTTAAAATTCATAAGTATAATTTAAAATTCATAAGTTACTCATAATACAAATCAACAGAAGGAGTGTTTGTTTTTTGGGTTTTTTAAATATCATAATCATACTCCATGTTGAGCAAAAATGAGATATAAATGACAGCTCTACTTTTCCATTTTAGCTCTTTGGTGGCAGGAATTCAGAAAATGATGGAATATGTTCAAAAAAAAGTAGATCAATTAAACAGACAGTGTCCAGATTATGAAGAACTTACTTTGAAGAAAGAAAATTGGACTGCCTCTCTTGAGGATCATCTGAATAAGGTACATCATAGATTCATAGGATGGTTTGGGTTGAAAAGGATCATAACAAACATCTCACTCCAACCCCTCTGTCATGGGCAAGGACACTTTCCACTCGACCATGCGGCTCAAAGCCCCATCCAGCCTGGCCTTGGATGCTTCTAGGGACAAGGCAGCCACAGCTTCTCTGGGCAACCTGTGCCAGTGTCTTCACCTGCACAGTGAAGAGTTTCTTCCTTGTATCAGATCTGTATCTAACCTTGTTTCAGTTTGAAGCCATTATCCCTTGTTCTATCTCTCATCACCCTTGAACTTTCTTATAGCCCCTTTGGTACTGAAAGGGTCTCCTATAAAGTCTTCCCGAAGTCTTCTGCTCTCCAGGCTGAACTACTCCAGCTCTGTCAGCTTATCACCGTAGGAGAGGTGCTCCAGCATTCTGATCATCTTTGTGATGATTTTTATGATCATTGGAGCACGTCTTCTTAATGCATTCATGAACAGTGCATTGCATTTCCGTAATTTAGCTATCGTGAATATTGAAGTTTAATCAAATTATAGCAAGTGTTTTAGAGAGAGCACAGTTGTAGTTAGAATGCTGAATGCTCTTATCAACACAAAGGAATCAAAAGCTGTTCTGAAAAATTGAGCCGTTTCCACAAGAACATTTAACGGTGATGTTCAATTAAGCATGGATTTTCTTGGATAATGAGCTGTTATAACTTTTTCTTTTGGAAAAGAAGTGAGCAATCAGTCCTGTCACCTAAAAGCAGGTTTCTTGTGCTGCTTATGTCTTCTGTTTTATGTAGCTAAAGAAAAAAATAGAAGTGTGGCAAAACTGAGGGTTAATAAGCATGGTGACTGAACCACAGTAAATTTTCAGTAAATCTGAAGGAGACTAGATTCTATTCACCTCTTGTTAATTAAGGTATTGATGCATCAAGGACATGACAGCCTCCTTTAAAGAGTTGAATGTCATATAGTACTACAGATCCTTTGAATAACTTATCAGAGATGGAGATGGAATAGACAAACAGCTCCTAAATAAGTTTCCATGTGTAAATTCAAATTTAAAAAGCATAGTCTTTTAGCAAGGTTCATATGAAAGACCAGGACTATAGACCAAGAAAGTAAACCAAATTTAATGACTGAATAATTAAGTCTGCAATCTGATATTTTGTATTTGCATGATGTTTATAATGAACTATTCTCAATAAAATGTGAATTTTATTTGCTACAAATTGGCCCTTTTCATATCATTTATGTGTATAGAAATGATGTCACCATTGTGTTGTGAATCTTACACTAAAAGCTGAATTATTAAGGCAATTTTACTTAAAATATAAACCTCAATTTGAACATAAGGTTTCAGTCTGTTGTTTGTTCCAATCACTTTTTTACAGGCTTGCATTAGAGACCATTGTGTCATAACACAATTGCTCATTGCAGTGAAGTGCGTTCATTGCTATATTGCTACCAAGTAATACACTTTTCACCCCAACTCTCTACAGCAAAGCATCCCAAAGAATTTGGTGCCAAATTCAATTGCCCCTCAGCCTCATATAATAAACTTTGAACCTCAATTAGCATCCAGTTCTTAAGAAAAATGTTAGAGGCAAATTCACATGTCTAATAATAACAACTATGTGTGTTGTGTCTGGCATCATCTGCCTGCGCTCTTCATAATCTGTTTTGTTATCACAGTGCATACATAATATCTTACTGACAGTGGAAGGGAATTCTGTACATGTATATGCACAAAAATAGGTCTCCTGCCTTGTCAGAGAAGCTTTAAATGTACTTTCTGAAAAAAGCCTGGAAGAGAATCAAAATATTTCTGCCAGGGTTATAATAGAAAGATTATAATGCAATTGTGCCATATTGAAATCACAAGTCTCAGATATTTAGGGTAAAGGAAAGAAAGCACTGTCAGTAAAATGAGAGCAAACAAGAAGGGGTTTGTTCACCTGTTGAAGAAATTGTAGAGTTTTCTTCCTTTATATTTCAGTTCCTGTCTTTCTCTGTCTATATATGACATTAAAGGTCAATTTTTACCTTTTCTTCATTTCTTCTCTCAGTCCCAACATTTTGGGTTGAGGGAGGGGTGGGGGGCTGTGAGCAGCTCTGTGGTATTAGCTGCCAGTTGGGTTTAAACCATGACCTTATGCCCAGAAACATAATCTACTCACCAACAGACAAGCGATACCTCAATTTTTTTTCTATAAAAAGTGATATTTTATACTGGTTTTATGATGTTTACTCCTATAAATTAACCATGTGAATAATACTTTCAAATAAAGGTATCACAGTCAATTAAAAAACTCACCCCAATGCTCGCAGCTGGAATGGAGATTGGCTCATACTTGTGTGAGTCAGAAAGAGTTTTGAACAAACACCTTGAACTGTCTAAACAAACGAAGGTAAGAAAACCTTTCAATAATGTTAAGTGCTTTTAGATAAAAATGCTTCCCTTATGTAATTCTAAATAATGTGAGAGGCTGAGAGTTTCTTGTAAAGGAAATAGGTCTATGGTTTGTTTTAAAACTGTAGTTAATGAACAAAACCACAGATAACAGTCCTTAAATCATTGTTTTTCTCCACTGTCTCTATCTGAGTGTGTTATTTGTTACTGCCTCAGGATCCTTGTACCAGCTCTTGATAGGAAGACTCTTCAAATGTAGATTGCTACTCCTACGTGGGGCACCAGGTTAAATAATTATCTAGACAGGCAAAATCAGAGAAAATCTTCTTGCAGTTTATTAAGCCAAATATAAGGGATGAACTGGCAAAAAAAGAAAAAAGTAGCTCCTATTTAGAGAAAATGTAAAGGTGGCTGTAAAGAGATCCTTTGGTCATGTTGGGAGCGCAGCCATTTAAAGAGAGCCCTGCAGCACTCAGCTCTGTGACACGCGAGGCT
Source organism: Hirundo rustica (assembly GCF_015227805.2). Lineage (NCBI taxonomy): Eukaryota > Metazoa > Chordata > Aves > Passeriformes > Hirundinidae > Hirundo > Hirundo rustica. The sequence continues at coordinate 23,055,423 of NC_053456.1, read as the reverse complement.
GATTTTAAGCCACCTCCAGGGCTTTTCCCAGTCCCATAGCAGCCCTGCAGTATCTGAAAGTGGGTTAAAATTACTTGAATCCCTTCCATAGCCTTGGCATAAGTGCATATTTCAGCCTAAGCTGAACAACGTGGCAGTGTGTATTTTAGGAGTATCCTATGTAATTTCAGTACTTAAAATTCCATTACCCCTGCAGAGTTCTTTTTTATTTCAGGAAACAACTTATGGGGTCCAAGGGATGGATCTGTACAGTACCTGTGGAAATAAAATCCATTTTAACATAATTCTAGAGAGCACACAGTAACAATATTAAAATCTCGGCAGATAAGCAAGAATATAGTTTTGTTCCTCAAGACTTTATAATAGTTTTAAGTGTCTTTTCTGCCAACTTTTTGCATGGCAGGGTGTTATTTTTGTTTGCTGCAGTGTCTACTTTGCCTTGACAGGTATATACATTCTTCTAACTATACACATCTTCTAATTTTCCTTCTGGGGACTGTGAGCTTTCAAAGTAGCTATTTCAATTACTAGACCTATCATTTTTAAGAAAGAAATGGACATTTCTGTGATTTAGTCTCCGTTGTGAGCTCTTCTTCAAACAAGTAATTAAATTAGACATAAGAAAGAAATCCTAGTGAAAATTAACAATGTGATATCAATATTCACAAGTCCTTTCCAGTCATTATATTATTTTTTTCCTATGTTTCTACCTTCAAAGGAAACTTCATGTGAACTGAAAGCAGCTGAGGGAATCATCAAAAATATGGAAGAGTTGGAACCTGAGCAGGTGGCAGCTTTTTCTAGCAGAGCTGACTTTCTGAATAAAGAGCTGAAAAAAATTGAAAAAAATATTAGTTCAAAGCTAGAAATTCTAGAAACTTATGTGGCCTTTTTACAGTCAGCTGTAGAGGTATGGATTACTTTTTTATTCTCTGACTAGACTGTAAAAAATCTTACAACTGAAAAATTTGCTTCCATTGTAGGAAGGATTGTAATTGATTTAGATTTTTCTCCTCTGCACATGTGCACTCTCGTTATATACATGATAAAAATGCTTCCATATAGGTATTCTGAATATGAAACATACTGATTTGCTTGATGTCACTTTAAAAAATATCCTATGATATGTTCATAGGGATCTTTGTTGCTGTCTCACACTTCTTCCACTGACATTCTAATTCATATGATTGGATTTAAAAATGAAATAAAAAGCAACTTGAGCTCAAATCACAATCAATTCAATACCAACATAATTTTGGTAGCTATCCTACTGGTGTCTGGGACAGTTAATTTTCATTTTGATTTGGATTCCATTGTAAGATTTTATAATATGGTAGCTGTTCTTTAATATTTAGAAAGAAATTGAGGATGGAATGGAACCTATCAGATAAAATTAGCCATAGCATTTACTTATTGCATGATAAGCTGCAAAAAAATTGTATTACATCTACTTCTGATTATTGCTGAATTCAGTTACTTTATATCAAGCAGATCTGTGAAAATTAGTGCATTGATATACTGGTAGATAACATCCATGTAATGATATGTGACAGAAATTGAGCTAACTGTTGCCACCTGTCTGCTTGCCATCAACTCGTTGGCAAGTTATTTAAAACTTTTATTATTTGGTGTTTGTAAATATTTTAGGCACTCATAGATCTTAAAATTAAGAGAAGATTCAGAGGGTGCTATTCAAATTTATCATATCTCTTTCATCATACAACTTCTGATTATAACACCTCAAGTTTTGATTTGTTTTCTGATATTTATTTAATGTTTTCCTGTAGGTGAATGATGATATTAAAAATCTGAAGGAATTCTATAATTCAAAACCCCTACCAACAAACAGAGAGACTGAAAATAAAATTGCAATAGAGTCAGCTAATACTCAGTGGCAAAAGACTATAAAGAAGACTTTTTCCACCCAAAATATGGGTTGCTGTTTTCTTAATTTAGTAAATGTGGTGAGTATAATCTGATAAACCATACTGAATATTTTATACTTGCCTGGGATGAGGTCCAATCCTAGTTCTATGCCTGATGGACTGGGTACCTAGTTTTAAAGGGGCTAATGCTGATATATACTTTCAGAAGAAGAAAGTATTTGAGTGCTTATGGCAATATAAAATGTTTTGTGGTCGGAAATGACAGAGCCCTTAATGACCCAGTCTGTGCATACAAATGCAATACGTACTCCTATCTGGTTTTTGGTTTTTTTTTTTTTTTTTTTTTTTTTTTTTTTTTTTTCATGTCATAAAGCAGCATATACACAAGTACAATATTAAGTTTATTTTATTTCCACTAAGAGGCAGGGAGTATTTACCGACTGAGTGTATGAATTCTTCTACAGAAGCGGATGTTAGAGCTACTCCTTTGCAGATAATCTTTCCCTGTGTCTTTACATTCTGTCCAACAGCTACACTGCCTAGGCATCCCTGTTCAATTTTCCAAGAACACTTCATGAGGTGATCATTTGAGATGTGCAATCATTCCCTAAGCTACACTGCCTAAAGTAATCTGAATTAATGAGGGCAGCCTGAATACCCAGCTGTTCCTTCTGCTTTTATGGGGCAGACTGGGGAGCAGTTACACATTAGGCTGGGAAGGGGGAGGTGGTGTTGGTAAACTACAGCAGGGTGCAAGGTGAATTAGAAAACCAGCTGAGGGAAAGTGCTCAGGCTGTTAGTGTGTCTGCAGGGTGCGTGTCCCTGCTGGATGCAGCCAGACAAAGGGAAGACAGTCAGGGTAATGGCAAAGCCACTTAAAATCTTGACGCATCTTCAGACATTATCTCCCCAAACACCTGGATATACGTTGTCACAATATTTGCTACTACTCTGTTCCCATGATATTCCAAGATTGTTGCTTTTAAATATCTGGAAGATATGGAGCATACTAGTAATTTACTAAAACATCTCCTAGAAAAAATAAATATAAATAAATGGGAAAACCAGAAACAGCATTACTCAGTTTTCTGTTATTTCTCATAGAGATTCTACTGAAAAGAGGAAAAAATGTTTGGTCTGTTTAGTAAGAAATTGTTTTCTTTTGTCTGAATGTGAAATGGGCATCAGATGGCAATAATTCAGTCATTTCTGACTATGTTTTAAACTCCAGCTTTGCATATGTCCTCCGTTTAGTCATTCTCTCAATCCGTGCATATTTCTGGACAACATTAAGGGAAAAGTGTATTTAAAAATATCAATTTTTTTTAAAGTTACACTAGAATAGTTGAGGTTTTATTAAGCTTTTTTAAAATTATGAAGTTTTAATTGTATGTTTTAAAAATGTGTGGAAAAAATGTTTCTGTTTATTTGCCAGGTAAATGAAAGTTTAATATTAGAAGTAGAAAAATCGATAAAAGTAACAGAAGATATCATTATTAATCTGAACAAAGAAAGGAAAGAACTGTCTGATCTTTGGGCAATCTGGAATTTTAAAATTACTCAAGTAAAACCCATCAAGCAACAGTGCCAGATATTTAAAGAACAGCTAAAAATCGTGAGTAAATAAACTAGGAAGAAAGCAAGTATGGCAAATATTTCTGGATGGTTATTAGCTTGTTTGTGACTCATTAACATTTATTGGTATTATTTAATAAGGAGTGGTGATCAGTAAGATACAATTCTTGTCCATAGTCTGTTCTCTGTTCTGTCAGTCATCAGGAACCATGAAATATTTTTGATCTTTTTTCCTTTACTCAAATGTATACAAGTCCAAGTCTCCACTTTGAGTTCTAAGATTTAATGCAGTTTAATCAATGCTTTACCAGCAGTGATTATTTTGTTTTATTTTTAAAAGCACCATTTTTTTGAGACTGAACCGTTGCTAAACCAAACTGTGCCCTAATAATTACTAAACTGAAGACCAACCAGCTTCATACAGAAAGAGGATTGAAACCTTCTTGGCACAGGGAGCATGTGCAGTGTTCCTGAAAAGAAGCACTAGCTAGTCTAGTGCTAGCAGAACCAGAAACACCAGCTAGGCTTGTAGCAGCTGTACCTCTAGTGCAACTCAGCAGTACACCAGCACATCTGTTATCACAGAAATAATGTGTCTGTGGGTCCTGCAGTCTTGGCGTCTGAGTCCATTTTTCCTGCTGTCTTAAAGATAGCTTATCACCCTTGTCACTCAGAAGGTTTGTGACTGAGAGGCTTTACTGACAGCATCTGGGTGCTTGTTTGAGGAAGGGCTTTGATATAAATTTAGGTTTGACTTTAAATTTGGGGTTTTTTTAATTTATTGCAGTTAGAAATGCTGAAGTTTTTGATTCTCTTTTAGACTACCCGTGGATTAGAGATTCTTCAAGAGGCCCTCCAGCTTGCAGTACCAGTTGACCTTGGAAGCGACCTTTTAATTGTTTTGGAACTACAGGAAAAGCTGAACCAAATGAAACCACACTACGAGGTGAGGAACCAAGTTAGCAGAGTGAAGGGTGCGTCAAAAGGTTTTTGGTACCGTATAGATTCACATCCTCATTGACACCAGACACACTGTCTGGGCTTGAAGTGCTTTATGTTTTACATCAGTTTTTCGGGAGGAAGTGTTTGTGTGTGTTTCTCAGGTAGAGGTGAAGACATTTTGCCTTCAGTGTCCAGAGAATGCCTTGTGCAGTGTTAGCCGTGTATTCAAATGACGCACAAGCACTGGGGTGGTGGAAGTACGAGTAGTGTATCAGCTCCATGCTTTTGAATTTAGAGCCTGAGGTACATCATAGTGACCTTTCTACCTCCTGTGAATACTGCGTCTGAGTTTGAGCAGTTCACTCTGCCATTGCCCTTTAATTACGTTTGACTTGTTTTCATTCAAAGCTGGGTGATAGCTGAGATTCGTGCCTACCAAAAAGTACAGAATGTAGTGTTCAAAAGTGCAGGGCATTGACTTCTCCCCAAGGCAATTTACCAGTTTTAGGTGGTTATTTCATCAAATATAAAGGAAAAAATTGTGATTTTGTTTGTGCAAATTGAGTAACTTCTGTGATTTTTATTAGCAACTGAATGCTGAGCTTGAGTACCTGATAAAATTATTGGAATTGCCCAGCCAGAAAGGATTTCCAGTGAAAGAGAATTCTGAGAGAATAAGTGAGCTTATTCGTTTCCATCAAACAGTAAAAGATGCAATGATAGAATATGATGAGATTTTCAGCAAGACAGTCAAATTCCATCACATTAAAAAAGAAGTGAGTATAACATTTTAAAAGACACATTCTTCTCATTGTAGTTAAACTCTCTTGGGTTTTGGTTCTTGTTGCCTTCCTTTTCCCCAAAGAAATAAGATTAATTAGTCTGGTGATCAGAATTAAGATCTTGGCTCTAAAGCTGCATGAATCAGGTAGAATTTAAAACTCAGATATGAACTCAATTTTAATTACTTAAACCCAAGGGTAAAGAAAAAAATAATTTTAAACAGACACTGATTTTCATTTTTGCACATTTCAGCTGGAATGTCTATCAAAATCAGGAGAACTGGATATTCCTGAAATACGTGGGGACCCTGAAAATGTGCACCAGGCTAAAGCCTACCTTGTGAATTCTCAGGAGAAACATGCACATATTAGACAGCTGTACACTCTACTTATTACTCAGGGAGTGGACATCTTATCTGCAGTGCAGCAATCTGTGAGTGTAAGTAGAAGGATTTACGAAATCAAGGATAAATATGAAAGATATTTGGACTTATCTGGCTCAATTTAAGATGTGCAAATATGTATGACTACTCTGAGAAAAATACAGGGAGAAACTTAAGGAAATTAAACATAAAATATCATTGCTTGGGGAAAAAAACCCCAAACTTTTATTTACTTTAGTATGTTTTGTCAAGTTCAAGGCCCTGATAGCAATTTCTTGAATCTCTGCATTACAATCCTGCTGCTTTGTAAAGGTTGCTTTGCAGATTTATTCTCCTATAAAGGATAACAGAAGAACAAAAAAGAAAATGTAATAACAATGTTTACGTTATTAGTGGTTTCAAGACTGATTTGCAGGACAGAATGGATATAATTTTAGAAAGGAATTATTTATTCAGGGAACAATTTTCATTGCCCCATATTCATTTTAAGAAAGGAAGACTCCTTACTTGGCTAGATTATTCATACTGGCAGTCTGCTCTCCAGACACCACAAATTGATGGATGGCCGAAAGGAGCTGTTCTCCAGGTGGAAAAGGACTGGAGGTCACTCCCTCTTTGCTCAGAGAAGACACCGTGCTTAGGTTGCTGCTTGGACCCAAAACTTCCCCCCAGACTACCAGTGACTGAAACTGCTACAGCCTTGCTCTCCTTCCAGAGGAGGTGTAATAGTTTACTCTAGCCTATTGTGGCTGACTGTGCGCATTCCACCACAATGATTTTCATTCTGGATTGGTTAAATCAATACATTTCCTGAGACTGATAAATTTCTGTCTCTTTCCTCATTAGAATTGCTTGAATGTTTCTGTAAAGAATCTGAAGCAAGAACTTGCTAGATTTGAGTGTGATAGCATAAACTGGAGCACCAGAGCTGATAAGTACGAGGAAGAACTGTCACAGTATTTCCAACACCGCACCACTCAAGAGGATATACATGAGGTAAATGGGATGAATCCCAACACATTGAATGACTGTTTAAAAAGCTGTTGTGTTCTATAATATACTTTACTGTTTACCATTCCCCTAAATACTTCATATGTATACACAAAAACAGACTTTCATCTTAGCAGCAACTTGGATCAATGCAGCAGCAACAGTAATCTGTGGTTCATGGTTCTGCTGTTCAGGATTCTATCAAGCTGTGGGCTGGCAATAAAATGCTTTCACTGTACCAAGAGGATTATTGGAAATAGAGCACCTATATTTTATTTGGCTTTCAGCTCAGTCAGCTTCATCTGAAACATGAGCCTTCATATTTTTTTTCTTATGAAGCTAAAGTTTCAAATAAAAGTAGAATTTAGAATTTGTACATATTGTGGTTGTCAGGCCATCAAAAAGAACTTTCAGTGTTTCAATGAAAAGTTCAGAATAATCCAGTACTAACATTTTTTCAGAAACAAAAGATATGATACTTGAAGAACTGCTAAGAGGAAAGGAAATGTTCATTGGCACAAGAGATTAGAATTTTGCATTATGGAACTTAGGTTGGGAATAATTACTCAGGTAATATGATTATCAGTGTAACATCTTGGTAGGCCAAATACAAATGAATTCACAAATTAGCAAGCTGTAGGTGTTAGATATCTCCACAAAAATTAATTTACAAAAAAATTTCAAAGAACTCACTTTCCCAGAGTGATCCATTAGAATAAGAGGCTGATGGGCTCTATACTTGATATTCTGTAGATTGTACTCCTCTGCATCTGTGATATACAGAAGGTGGACCTCAAGGGATTTCACATTAATGTTCATGAACATGAACATGTCCTGTAGCATGAAGCATCTGTAATAAAAATACAGGACAGTGAAAGTTATATATTTTTATCTTTTGCTGAGTAAATCCACACACACAGACTGTATTTTCTGAAAATCACCACAGAAGAGGCAAATGAGATTTTTGTCCCAACTATTTTTAATGAGAAAATTATTGTTTGGGCTTTCTTTTCTTTTTAAAAAAGTATTTTGTATGTTTGTGAAAAGACAATTTGTAATTGAAAAATGTTTTCGTGAAGAAGGTTTCTTTGAATATGAGTTACACTTCCTTATAAGCTGAGGGTGTTTCACATGGGTCTTCTGTAACTCCTTGTCTGATAGCAAGATGTGACACAAAGAGGCGGTGGTTAGGAGAAGCGCTCTGGCAGAGAAAACCATGCTGTAGAAGAGAATGAGGCATGAAATTTCTAAACAAGAAATCCCACTATACTTCACAGTGTCATGGCAGAATCAGAGTATTTGAGATTTGAAAGAAAGTCTTCTAGGTTATCACTGAAAACCCCTCTAATTTGCTACAGAAAAGGAGTCTGTATGTAAGGCTGGCCGTATTCACACACATTATTAATAAAAGAATCTCATGCTTCTGTCCTTTGGTTCTGGGACCAAATGTAACTCCCTTCTAAGAAGAATTATTTTTCTGTTTTTATTGCTTGTTAGACTGCAAGGGAAAGCAGGAAGTAGAGGAAAAATCCAATTTTCTGTCTCTCAAATTTAAATAAAAGGTCACATCAAAGGTAGGGAACTCCCCACATGCCCTATATGCCAAATGTAGCTTTTGTCATCTGATGGTTATTGGATACTCTCTGTAAAATAACTGCAGAGCAATGACAGTGTTCACTATTAGGATTTTTATTTAGGATTCAGTTGGGAAAGCTATTTTGATAGGTTAGATTAAAACCTGTCATCCCCAAATCTAATCAAATCTTGTACAAAATACAATCCGTGAATTTGGCATGTGGATACATTTTTCTTTAGGTTTCTTTTGTATTATAGGTTAGCATAAAAGATGAAGGTATTTCCTAAACAAATATTTGGCTACTGTACCTGTTTATGCATTAATATACTGCCATTTTCTTATTGTTTCTTTTTTTGTTGTGTATTTATAACTAATTCTGTTTAGGGATCAAGAAACCAGACACCAGACTTCAAGAATATTATTTATGGGTATTACCTTCAGTATTTTAAATTCTGTCAAATTTATCATCAGGAATTGAAATATACTAGCATGTAACAGACAAGTCTAATCTAACAATTTATTTACTATCTACTGTGTCCAAGCAAGTAAATATTTCATGTGCCAGCAGCAAGCAGCAGCTGTTCATGGCTATCACATAGTAAACAGCCAACTAGATAATTTAGTAGTGATTTACCAGTTTACAGAGCAAACTTTAAAGCTGACTGAAAATATTTTGGATTCTGCTGTAAATTAATTTATGTTTGATGTTATTGATTTAAGTGTGTAAATACAGCATGTGAATTAGGGCTTAGGACTCAGTGGTGTTTGAAGAGATCCTTAGAGAACTTAGCAAGTTCCCTGTGTTTGTAATGTACTGCTGCTTCTATAAGAAACAAGGAAACAAATACTGAAATATATAAACAAGAATATAAGCATGAGTTTTGAAGCAGCCTTAGAGGAGAAAAGAGTAAAATGTATGCCTTTTCTGTGCCTTCTCTAATTTAAAGAGAATTTGAAAAAGCAAAAATAAGTATTTGTCCTCAATATCTTTGGGAAGTATAAGGAAAGCTCATCTTTGGGACCTGTATTTGCCAGCTGGGGCTTCTTTCTTCAGGAGGTAGTTTGGGTAGCAGCCTGTGAAGAGCCGCACCTCCCCTGTGTTACACTGCAGACATTTGTGAGCTCAGCCTCGGCTACACCGATATACTGGATATAGGAACGCTGCCCCGGGTCTGTTCAGGGGATTATAAGGGGCACAGTTAATCACACGTGATAGCTTTTGTCACGAAAAAGCCTTTTTTGTAGGTGACCACTTTAATAATTACACTTATGCATGTCTACATAAAACTTGCAACAGAAGAGCAATAGAACCTGAAGGAGGCTCACACCTCTTCCCAGTCATTTCGTTTCTTGTTCACCGTGTCATTATTTATACACGTATGGAAAGATAAGACTGGAAATATGTATTTTATTACCATAAATGGCAATGAGCTATCTTTATGCACAGGTCAATAGGAACAGATATGTAGCCATATTTCTCACCTTTTAATTTATTCTGATTGCTGTTCATTGCCCCAGGAATAAAGCACTCATTAATGACTTGAAAAACATTTTTTTTTTTTTTTCCATTTTTTGTTTGACTGTTTCTAAATCTTTCTGACTTTGAAAATCTGTTTTCAGCAACCTGCTTTTATGGGTGTTTTGATTATCAATGCTGCAAAAAATTTTGTATATGACTAGAAAGGAAAAGGTGAAGGATTAACCATACTGAAGTTCCTTCTAGAGTGTCTCACACAGCAATCAAAGCGTTTACTGGACTGGCACTGTTAACACAAATGTTTAAAGCATTTTATAACTTGATTTTTCCAGTTATTTTGTGATCCTTTGATAAATTGAAGCAATTGGTACTTAAACCCCTCTCCTCCACTGTCGTTCTCCACCCATGACAGGGCAACTATAGTTAGGAACAGCTGTCTGATTAAAGATTATGACACAATAGACAAGGTACAAAGTTCCATTAAAGCAGTGGGCTGAAGTCACTGAAGCATATTTGGATGCTTAGTCCCTTCAGTATTTCTCATTTAATCTTGCAAAACTGAGATATGTTTAGATTTCTAAAAATTGGAAGCCACGCACTGTCCTTGGTACAATTGATGATAACAGGAGTTGTGCAAATGCAGTCTGATGTACAAGTCAGAGCTGAATCTGGTTTTTCCACTGAGGCTAAAAGAGAGGAGCGACAGCAGCTGCAGACCTTTGACACATGAGCCTCCATATCTGAAACAAGGAGATCTAATTTCACACACTGCTATGAGGAGAGCCTTTGGCCTTATGAATTATCACTTCTAGTCTGTATGTGCACAAGCTAGTGAAATAAACTGGAATAAACTCTTGTTCATCTTTTCTTTCCCACAAACTTGAAGCAGCAAATAAGACTCTTGTGTTCTGAATAAAAAAATATTGTTCTGCAGAAGTGATTATAGTAACAGAGGGCTTTTAGATCGACTTTATTATTCTGCATACTTAGGTGGGATAAAGAGCTTAAACTAATTGGAGATCACAGGGCCAGTGATAGAATTCCCTTCCTTTCCATTACACCGAGTGAGCACCATCTGTTTATTCACTGCTGAAATAATGTGGCAACATCCCACTAGATGAAATGAAAATGAAAAATATATCCCTTGATGGATTAACATTAGTATATAATAATAATGATTGATTGTTAGCTGTTCCAATAACAGTAGCTGCAAAATAAGCCTTCATTACTCCCTGGATTCTTTGGCAGGAAGGAGGCCAGGGTGAAGTCTGTAGGATTTTTTAATAACAAAAAGCTTCAAATACATATTTAGATATCCAATTGGGGATGTGACCTGAACTTGTTAACACTAATTAAGTAAGTTCATTTTATTTGTGCGTCTGGAGTAACAGATCCTAAAGCATTAGAACTTCTGCTTTTCTTTATAGCAGAGTCTTTAAATAAATATATTTTACACAATTTATTTATATATTATTATTATACATTATCCTAAAAGCAAAGTATTATCTACCTAAAGGATCTGAAATTCTTAAAATCAATATGGTTTTGATAATTTTTATATTCTTCCATTTTGAATTTTATTAATTAATTACAAATAATTTGAAAATGTGACCATGGAATTGCAAAGTAATTAAAATAGTACTTATTTTAAGCAGGTTTTATACTTGTCTGATTCTTGTTTCTCTTGCTTAAAGAAATTAAAATGTAACAGTAATATCTGAAAGGAGTTTTTAAAGTTGTAAATAAAATTGTAAGTTGCATAGCTTTCAGAAAAAAAAATATAAGGAAAATTATGCTTAAAATTTTCATAGGCCTTGAACAATGGTTTATCTAAATGGTTTTGATATGCCTATTTATATAAAATTGATAATGAAAAAAATGACATACGGTTTATTAAAGACCCAGTCATAAGACTATAATAAAGGAAACATAATTTGAAAACAAAAGATAAAGAATAAACAACCCTAAAATATAACTAGTTCCTATGGTAAATAAACACTGGGCTTAAAATTATGCTCATGATACATGGCTTTTCCTTTTGATGTGTATAAAACTCTTTCTGGTAAATTGGCAATGCATCTGATTCATATCTGTGTAAATGAAATTGCAGATTTCTAGAACTTCATTATTGTAATTCCTATCATTCTGGCACTTTAATATATTTTCTGTAGATTAACGAAAGTGTAGTTATATTCCACCTAATTAAAAAAAAGAGAGAGTTTTAGAACAAGTTTAATATAACTAGATCAAATAGATAGCTGGTATGAGTTTATCTGAAAAGTCGTGAAAGGCATGGATACTTCATAATTGGACCTACTAGTTCATTTTAATTCATATTATTGTAAGAATAATTTTCCCTAATGTTGGGCTTGCTGCACCAAGTTGGTGCTGACTGGTGTAAGTATTCTCACACCGTACCTCTAGCAGTAGTTAGGTGAGGTTTCTGTGTCTGCTAGGCAGGATATCTCAGTTATTTGAAAGTTGGGTGGCCAGACAGTCTTCATCTTGATCCTGCAAAGAGCTGTGTTCCTCTTTGTATGCTATGAATAAAGGTGCTAAGATGCTTGGACTTGCAGAGTGTATAAAATTACGCCCACATCATTTTATAACTTCTTTTCAGAAGCAGGACTTTTGAGAACAGGATGACGAACGGGACATTTACATGGCTACCATTTCTACTAAATGGACTAAAGTACGTGAAGGGCATCTACCTTTAGTTAAAAGCAGTGGAATGTCCTGGACAGGAATTTTTTGTAGATTGTCTGAGCAATAATCTCATCCCTTGTTTCTCTCTCTCTCTCTTTTTTTTTTTTTTTTTTTTTTGTGGGTTTTTGGGTTTTTTTGGGTTTTTTTTGTGTTTGTTTTTTGTTTTGTTTTGTTTTTTGTTCCCCCCCTCCCCCCCCCCCCCCCCCCCCCCCCCCAATTATTCTGGAGACAGTATTTTTCATTCAGAATGCAAAAATGTTGATTTAGCAAGATTATGAATTTCCATTACTCTAAAGAAATTCTGAGGAAGTAAGGATGCTTTATGAGATGGCCTAATATTACTATTTTCTGTATTAAATTTTCAGTGTTTAAATTGTGCAATAAACAGCTCTTGAAGAAACTTAAATTGACATGTGCTTATTTATTTTTTTACTAATAAAAATGTTTATAAATATGTTGCAGCTCAGAGAATCATTTAAGGACCTCAAAAAGAAATTCAACAATTTGAAGTTTAACTATATGAAGAAAACTGAAAAGGCTCGAAATATGAAAGTACTTAAAATGCAGATTCAGCAAGTTGATACATATGCAGAGAAGCTACAGGTAATAGAAATTCTAGCCTTAGTAAAGGCTTCAGCGGTTGAATTACTTGGCTTATGTCAAACACATCACAGGAGACTGGCACGTTACAAAATGTATTGTGCACTTCTTACTTTTCTCATTATATCCTCCTTGTCTGTCACTGACTGAGGCATTTTTCACTGTTTTATTCCTGTTATTCTACCACTTCAGTGAAATTATATTAACTCAGTTCCTGAGTTCACTCCATTAATATTCCATTATTTTTCTGTTTAATCTTTTCCTCTTCTTGCCTCTATTGTGTGACCTAGTCTTTCTCCTCCTTAAAGAAACCCAAAATAATCATGTCTCACAACAAGCTACTCTCTTGTCTTTCTGATTTCATCATGTAAGATGAACTTTTTTTCTTCAGAGCCTTTGGCTGTATGCATTGCCTGGAGTTGATCAGCCTCGCCCATTCTTTGCATTCGCCAGAAACACTTCCTTCAATGGCCTTTTTAGTAGCAAGTCATGCATGCCCATGTTTTATTACTACAGATATTTGTGGTTTTTCAAACTGAAAATATTAGTTCAATTTTATCTTTAATAAATATAATTTATATCAATTTTAATCAGCTTTGCAGAGGCCCTCCAATTTCCTTTGATTTTTGAAAGAGCAGCTTGTAATTTTTAAAACATAGGACAAGAAATGTGTTTTTATGTTTTCCCCCTGCTTTTTTATATTAATTTTCTAAAAATAGAAACATTTTGTTGCAGTATTTAACATTGCTATGTCTTTTAAACAGATTCTTAAAAAGAAGATGGATAATTTAGAAAAGAAAGTCATTGACCCTTTCGCAAATGAACCTAATGCTAAAGTGCAGGTTCTCTTGGGCTCAATCAGTGACTTACAAAAACAGCTGAATGATTTTAACATGGTTGTGGAAGATTACAAGCAAAACCTGGATCTCATGGAGCATCTGCAACAGATGATGAAAGAGGTACTAGTAAATCTGACATCTCCACTGTGGCTATAATGATCCAGGACAGCAATAGATAAAAGTGCTTTAACTACCTCAAGGTTAATCTGTACTTTCCAAAAGTAATAAATCGGTATAAAAGTTCGGTTTTTAAAAATTGTTTCTTTCTAAATTTGTGGTGAAAGGGGGAAATAAATTAGCGTGGTGATATTCATGCTGCTGGGGTCTCCACCTCCATATGACCATATGATTTGCACAGTCATTCAGCATGTCTATGATCATACTTCTGAGCTCATTTTCTCTAAGTAAGCTCTGAGGCAACACAGAAAGTGCCTCAAAGTCCTCTTCTGTAGCCATGAAATTATGAGAGGTAGGTTATCACAGTATCCACTGTGGTTTATGAAATGTAAAGTACACAGTTCCATAATAGAAGGATACTTTTTTTAATAGACTAAATTTTAAAATATATCTATAATTTTTTTTTCTGAACTGCAGCTTTCCTATTGGACACTTCCATAACTTTATTTTAATATGTCTGAGGATGGTCTCATGCATTGTCTTTTTTAAAAGAAAAAACATTTGTGACAGTATTATAACAATATTTTCCCTCTTGCTGTATTGTGTTGGTACTTTGCCATGGGAGAAGCTTATTTTAGTCCTCACTGTTTATTTTCAGAAATAACATTGTTCTTATCTCCAAAGGGATCTCAGTGTGTGACAAATTCCCTAAATGATGAATCACAATACTAAAGTTTTGTTACAGAGATGTTTTCAGTGTCCAGTGACCTGATCAATGTGTTCTTGCATGCACCATTAGAGAAACGATTTGTTAACATTTGTTGAACATTTACATTTTCAAACTCCCCACTTACTTAACAGAAGTAAATGATTTCCTAAAGCTTTATTTTTTTTTTTTTTTAACTCAGTGTAAACTATCACTTTTACTCAAAACTTCTTCCCGCAAATAAGCACAATCTTGAATGCTGATTTCAACAGTGGCAAGAAATGGTGATTTTTAGCCACTTCCTGTAATGATGCAATACTGGTGGTTCTGAGTGAATGCCAGATTGTGTCCTGTTCTGAGTACTGTTAACCAAAGATGTTTCTTATGGGTATGTTCATTCTTGTCAGTAGAAAGATTCCTGGTGATTTTAGTGGTTGCTGAGACCAAAAGCCCTGTCTGCTAGTACATTAAATTTAAAGAACCCTTATGCACTTACACAGCTATAACTGAGGTCATAACATGAAGGTTTTGAAATTAGTGAATTGATATACAAAGCAGAAAGAATTCAGAAATAAAACATGTCTTTGCAGAACCATTAAATAATAACCTCACTATGCTTATAAGATGAGTGTGGTCCTAGTGTTTAATGAAAATTTAAGAGCCATCAATGCTTGAAGCACCATTAGTAGTGAACAAATATTTTTCATGTTAAATTAAAGTCAGAATATTTAGGACATACTGTATGCCACTGATTATGGAAAGTCTAAGAATAATCCAGGATATTCTACAACAGCTTGAACTGCAGATAGTAATCCATTACAATGCAAGTTTTTTATCTCCCAGTGTCAATTTTGGTTTGAAGATGTGAGTGCAACAGTGATTAGAGTTGGCAACTACTCTGCAGAATGCAAAACAAGAGAAGCAATAGAGACTCTCTATAAGCAATTCAATAAGTTTATTGAACCTGCCATACCTCAACAAGAAGAAAAAATTCAGCAGATTCTGGACCTTGCTAGACGGTTATATGGTGAGGAGGTATCTGGTAATGTACTGTGGGGAAAAAATGCTTGAGATGGAAGTAAGCAGACTCCTAGACTTGTTAATTTAAGAAGAAAATCTGGTGAATTTTAAAAAATAAATGTTGTTTTAAAGTATTGATTGTAAGAGGCAAAGGATTTCAGAACAATTATTTACAAAAAGTAAAAATATGAAAACACTCAGCAGTCTGGTATTTACTTAGTTTTCTGTACACAGCCTGAGTTCACCTTGAAATTAAAATGTCCTTGCAGTACTCATGAGTTTGGAGTTAAGATTTCATGGCTTAAGCTCTCTTATAACTGGTGAGCCTTTGAAGCCTGAGGCTATTATAATGATATACCTCAGTGCTCAATTAATTTTTTACGTTACAACTGTGAATAACTGGTAGGATTTGATTGCCAAATTTTTATTAGCAAATAATGTAGACTGCTATTTTGATACTGTATTTGCAATTGTATTGATTTGGAACATCGTTGACCAAAAAGAAATGAAAGTAAAAAATTTTTTTATTTTGCTATTTTTTTCCTACTTGTAATTTTTACATACTTTTAAAGTCCAGAGTTAGAGTGACAATCCAAACATACAGAGATTTTGAGTGGCCTATCAATTTCAAGTAGTAAAGCTAAAAAATTACAACAATCAAACCGGGCTTTTGAATTCCTCGTAATTTATTGGAAAGAATATTGAGAGGGTACAGATAATTTCTTTTTTCTTCTCTTTCTTTTTCATTTTTTAAGCCTTCTCAATAATTTAAGCATTCCTATCTGGAGGAAAGGAGATGACAGAACAGATTTTTGACAACAGCTGATTAGGAACACCAGGGGAAAGAAGTTGCTTGGTGTCCTTTAAGTCATTATACAGGAAAATCTTCTCCATCCTGCCTTTGTTTTGTGTTTCTTATAACAGGCCCTAAGTGCCTCCTAGTTCTATAATGTAGCAATGAGTTTAGGGGACACTACATGTGGTCAGCATCTTTTAAAGCAGTATTACTGACCAGAGAGACCGGCAGAAACTAGGAGGACTCATCTCAAGTAAGCTAGCACAAGCTGGGAAACAACTTTGCTGTAAATGACAGAATTCCTCCAGCAAAACAAAACACAGAAAAATGTGTTTATTATAGTACCTTGGGGTAACAAATTACACAGATTGGTGCCTGTCTGTTTGAGGCATTCTGTTCCACTTTAGTACTGTTTTGCCTTTGTAGGTATTGAAGAAGGAAAGAAGTATGTTGAAAAAACTGTATTAAAGTATGAAGAAATCATGAGTTCTGTTGATGGGCTGTGTAGATCTCTGAGAGAACTTAAGGAGATAAAGGTAAGTGTTTTTAAACTGGAGAATGTATTGCATCTGCATCGATTTATCTTGCTTAGTGTCTGAATCAGTGATTTTAGCTGAGGGTCATCTATGGTAGCATGAATTACTTCTTAATTATTCACTTTTCTGCTACTTTAGGTAATGATTGTGGTGAATCAATGAAATGCTACTTGTTTGGGCACTAAATATTTCTAAGTTTCTTTTTCTTTGCTTCTTTCAGAACTGTTACTCCTTTCAAGAAACCTTTAGGAGAAAATGTTGAATTTTCTTTGAGTATCTAGAATTTTTTTTTTTTTTTTTTCCCATGCTTCTTCTTCCTTTGATGTTGTATATAGGTAACTGCTAGAGCTACAAAATGCCAACCAACCTCGCTTGGCTCCCCCTTGAAAAAGACCTGAAAAACAAGTTGTGTTAAAGCCAAAGTAATTTGAGTTAGAAAAGCTTTGTTTTTACATAAACATTTAAGACAACAGCATTTCTAGTTTCATGTTCTGGTAAACTGCTGTAGATGTAATTAAATGTAACATATTAGCTGAGGAGGACTTACGGAAGACAGGGGATAGGAGTAGATAATTAAGACTCTGTCTACTCTACCCCCCTCCATTCTCAAGGAAATATCTGAAAAATCTCCTGCATGCAGCAGCAGCTGATGAGTTAATTCCTCTGTGAAGGTGGAAAAATTAAGGAGCTTAAATATCCTGCTTTTGTTGGTACTGAATGTTGTTTCACTTTTCGTTGATGGAATTATACTATAAAATTGACAAACACTCAAATTGTCCATTAATACACCGAAAGCATTAAGAAATGCCAAAAATATAAATGAATTCCAAAGGTCATTAAGTGAATGGCAAGAGGGCTTTGTCTTTCACTGTGACCATATAGAAACCTCAACATAAATGCCCATTCTCCTCCCCATTTGTGTATTTCACTAATATTGTTGTGCGTAGTTGTCCCAGGTTCTGTCAGAAGAGGGCTTGAGCCTTTCATCTTTTCTAGAGCAACATTGCATGATCTTTTCAAGACAAGTGGATTTTCAAACTAATTTTACTACCTTATTTTGACTAATTTCCATAAAATTGTTGAATTTTTTACAATATAGTTCTGCAACAATTTTAAATGGAAAAGGGGGGGTTTTTTTACGTCATGTAGAATTCTGAGATTTAAAAACTCATATTGTTATTGAACATTTCCAGAATATATTAGTAGTCAATGTCTGTATCTTATGAGGAATAAATAATTCAGCAAAATATCTATATAGACATGTGCCATCTGTATGGAATAGTGTGACTATAAATTGTTTCACTTTCTGTTATTTTTAAGGCATGAAAAATTAAGAGGAAATTAATTGCATAATCTTTCCTAGTTTTATATGGCTGCTGAATGCCAGAAAAAAAAAATTTGATTTTTTTTCAAGTACAAAATTAAAGACTACTTTTTCTTCCTAAAAAAAAAAAAAAAAAAAATAGACTGAAAAGATCACATGGAATTTTTCACTTGTTTATTGCTGGAATGGAAAATTAATAATGCAGCACTTTCTGATAAGAAACTTGTTTAAGACTATAATTTTTGGCTAGGCAGCTAAAGATATGGAAGACACCAAACTGTAAACATAAAGCTTTTGCTTTCTTTATCTTGTGTCACTATTGTGTTCTTTGAAATCTGTGGAATTATTCTGACAGTTTTGAAGGATTTATCAAGTCTTTATTAAATACATTATGGCTGTCCAGATTTATGTTATGCTGTTTTATGCTTAGACTATAATCTTCCCTTCCCACCTTTAAAAAAAACAATGTTCATAGAGAGTCACAAATTTTCTTTCCTCCCTAGAACTGTTTTCCTGCAATCATGATATATCTTCTGAATTTGTTTATTCTCTTTTTTCTTATAACAGTGTTACTTAATCCTTTCTTCTCCCTTACTTAGCCTGTGTATGAATTGGTTAATATTCCTCAGATTCTCAATTAGCCACTGGAATTCTTCAGTCTTATATACTGAAGAATTCTAGTCTTCTATAGTTTCCCTGCCTAAGAAAAGATCCTGTCAGATTCAAAAAATGTTGTCATTGCTTGTCCTAGAATGAATTAATTGGGTTTTGCTGCATTTTTTTTTGCATAAGCAATTTACACCTGGGCTGATGACAGATTTTCACTTCCGTGTTTTCTCTGTTGTACAGAGCATAAGTCAGTGTGTAGCTAACACACTACCTTCTTTCGTGTACAAACTTACTTAATTTTCTCTTCACATGGCAGAAAGTTGATTTTTCTGAAGAGTTGATTACTGTTAAGAAAGAAGAAAGAAATGGTCAAGAAGCATGTGAGGCTGTTAAAGAAGTGGAGCAAAAGCAGCAGGTTAGTTCAGTTAATTGGGTTCTTTAACAACTAGAACTCTTTCTTAAAAGGCTCTGTGCATTGCTAGAAAGGTCCTTGTTTTTCAGTCTTAAAGCCTCCATTTGGATGGGTGTTATCAGCGTAGCCTTGGTCAACGGTTTTTCAGTTATTTTGTTACCCCTTTCCTTTCTATCCAATCCCTATATTCTTCCCTATGAATGTTTTCTAGCTTTTTTTTTACATGCCTGTATATCTCATGTTCTTTCCTAAAAGCTATTCCTTTCCTAAACCTTTTACCAATTTTCCCCTGGTCCTATTGCCACAGTATTCTTAATGTAGAGGTCCTCTTTGTGACCATTACTCCTTTTTGAAAAAGAGAATTTCTTCTTGAACTCTCTCCTTTAAAAATAAAACTTAAGGGAATATAGGAAGTAGTAGTGGAGACTGCTGATAGTATACCCAGAGCCCCAGTGTTTTTATGATGCCTAAATACAAGTTAGGAAAATATTAGATTTATAAGTAATATTCTATGAGAGAAGAATAGCTCAGAATTCAGACTAAATAGTGATGGCAATGATGATTATTTTTTGAATCTAAGGTCTTAATCAGGAAAAGGGTGGGATTTAAAAATATTTTTCTTTCAGATGGCACCAGGTGAATTGCTTGCAAATTCAGAAATCATTGCTGAGAAGAGAAGCAATACTCTGTCTCCTACAGGCACTAAACAGGTAATTGTTCATAGCAATTTACATTTAATCAGATTGGTGGCCATCATTGTGTACTGTGAAAGGAATTCTACTCCTTAATTTACTGTGTGTCAAAAGTGAGGACCATTTTTGTATTGGTAAGCTTTGATTATATTTTCATTTACAGTATTACAAAAAACCTGACAAAACAAGCACATTGATTCAGTTTAAAAAGAGTGTGAGTAACAGAAAACAGAGAAGCAATGACGGAACACAACTGCAGCTGTCAGTAGTTCAGTAGGACATCATGTAAAATATCATTTGCTTTCATATTTGTATGACACTATCAAAGAAATAATAGAATTCACCATCAAATAATCATCTTTATCCTCATCTCAAAACACTTGAGTTCCATTTCAGTTGCCAGGATTCTCTGCATCAGAGATCATAAACAATCCAAAGCAGGGATTGCATCCGTGTTGAGGACAATTCACAACTGATAAGACAAGACTGAGAATTCACAACTGATAAGACAAGACTGAGTATGCATTTGGAATGATAAAAATCCAAACAGGCAAACATCTTTCATTCATGGATACACAATAAAAGAATATGAAAGTTTCCAAATAATCAATCAATAAATGAAATCTTAGAAGTACAGGCAAAGCAAAGCCAGACCTATGTTTTTGTGAGACTAATTACTTTAGTTTAAAGAATATTTTGAAGGCTTGGGATCCTGGATGTAAATGTAAATAATTTGCCCTGTAAAATAGTCTGATGAATTGGAGTGGGCAGTAGTATATTGAAGTCCTTAGAAAGGTAGGACTCATCGGTAACAGATTTAGAAATCTAAAAATTCGATTTTGCAAACTCATATCATAGAAAAACACTGCAAGTTATTAAACAGTGGTGTTTTCTGGAAAGTCTAATATCATTCCCTTCAGTTTAATACAAAATGTCCTGTAATCTGCTGATGAGCCAAAATTAAACCTAATTAATTTACTTACCTCCGTTCCAAGTCAGTGGGGGTTTCAGCATTGACTTGGAGCCCAGATTGCACTCAAAATTTTGTGCGTCTTCCAAAGAGTGTCCCTCAGGAGAATCAGCAGATGTCCATAGCTCTATTTTGCTAAGCCACAGCTTCGTCAGTCCTCATCAGACCAAGTCTCAGCTGCCAAGGAGAGAAGTCAAGGGTATGCAAAACAGCAAATATCATATGAGGATTGTGGCAACTGTGATGCCTCTACCCTTTTCATCACTCCATACTTCACTTAAAGAAGTAGCAGGTTCATCTCACTAGAGCTTCCTTCAGTGGTCCAGTAGTGTCTAATTTCGTCTGTACTTCTGTAACTGCTTTTCCAGTATTAATTTGCTTTAAATATAACCATTTAAAAAGTGTGCTAGACCTTCTCATGGCACACTGCTCCTCCTTCTTTTTTGGTCCCATGCTGCCAAAGCCTGTCTGGCAGCTTGTTCACTCATGGCTCACCTGTCATTCTTTTCCAAAGCATTTTCCCCATGTCTTTTTTCCATCTCTTCAGGGGTCAGAGTTCATCGGGGATTGCTTGTGGGAAACACTTTTATAGTAAAACTTGAACTTCATCTTACAAGGGAATTGAATTGTTTAATAGAATTGTAAAATAGACACAGTAAAATCCCAACCTTCTTCCAGTCATTTCTTCATAAATCTGGCATGAATCATACTGCTTTGAAATAACAAATGTAATAACTTGGAAAAGCATCTATATTAAAACTAACATGTCTAAAGGACCAAGGCACATATGAGGTTCTATTACTTCTGGGTTTTTAAAAAAAAATTTGCACAAATCGTTAGATTGTATTTAGAGCAGTAAAGCAAAAAGAAAACCAAAACAAATATACCACCACATTCTTATACTGGTTACTGCCAAAGAGACCTCTTTGGGAAAGCAAAGAAATTCAGTGTATCACCCAATTTATATGAGTAAGCAGTTTGTAGGTTATAAGGAAACACTGCTTAGTAGATTACATATTTTTGTATAGAACTCAGCAATGAGTAGCTTAAGAAAACTTTGTGCACACCCTTGCTGAGAGCCTTTGCACTAATGAAATCAATCTGAATATGTGATTGCAGTCATACAAAAATCAAGAGGCAGAGAAGTAATTAACAAAGCAGAAGAAGATAATGTCTTTGATGCTTTGTGATTAAAATTAATGCACTTACACCTCACTCAATTCTCTTTGAAACATGAGAGGGACTTTCTTTACTGGATCCGAGTTAACATAAAAATAATCTTCATATTGTTTTTCTTTTAATATTTGTGAGGATCTTTTAACAGCTGGGGGGAAAAAAAAAAGTTTGGAAAATGTTATATATGTGTTGACTTAATTATTTAAATCCTGAGCATTACTGACAACTCTTTTTTTCAAAGAAACAAGTCCAGCACCTTGGCTGTTAATGTATTTTTATCACTATATAACTGTGTCCCATTTAGATGTAATTAGGCCACCTCCTCCTCCTCCACCTTCCCCTTGCAAATGCTCATATAAACAGAAGCTACAGGAAATCCACAGGTTTCCCTTTGTTTATGGAAAGGTACTTTTCCTTTCATTGTTACTGTTATAATAGTTATAATAATATTTTCTAAAATCTATTTGAGCAGTTTGAAATTCCAGTAAGCTGCTGCAACTTTTTTCTGACAAATTGTCTTTTGCCCTATTTCTTTCTGCCTCTCAGAATACATAAAGTAAAATTAGAAGAAATATTATTAGATTTTGCATATCAAGAGGATGTGTTAAATGATAACTCTTTGTTTTTCTTTCCCTTCTTTCCTTTCTCTTCTTTCCTCTCCTAGTTCGAGGAGAGGAATATATTGGCTGATATTTCAGTTATCTGTCCAGCTGGTGAGGATCTTGTTTCACGAGATACAGAGCTGTCATCTTCAGCCAAAGAGGATAGTTTACAGACTGAATTCCTGGCAGAAGAAACACCCTCCGGAGATGAATATGAGTGTACATCACCTGATGATATCTCTTTGCCACCGCTTTCTGAGACACCAGAATCCAACCTCTTACATTCTGAAACAGAGCTAGAAGAGCAGTGCTGCTGTAGTTCTCACAGTCTGCATGTCAGTTCCTATAGCTTGCAAATGCAGAAAACCGCTAGAACGGTAAAACTGCTGGAAGCATCTGACCTCTTAACAAATTCTGCTTTTGCTGATGCTAGAAATAATAGAGTGGAAAGCCCATCAGATCACTTTGAAAAGTTTTGTATCCCTTTAACAGATTCTGTTCCAAAAGTCAGAGCAGTATCTCATTTGACTTGTGGCTCAGAAGGAATATCTGAAACTAGCACCGCTTCCTGCCCTATAAAAGCCAAACCAGTACACAGCATGATGAGTGAAATGTGCAGAACACAACACCTTGAACTTCATAAAAGCATGGCAGAAATGCAAGAAAAATTGCATGCCTTGAATAATTGTGCTAAACCCCAGGACAGGCTGCATGCTTTGCCTGATGCATTCCCAGGTTTCGTGTTTCAATCAGACGCTCCCAGAAGCTGTCAGAGGCAGATGGTTACCCGAGAAGAGATTAAAAGTTCTTCAGAAAAGAACAGCATGGCCAGCCTAACTGGACAGGCGCCTAACTTCTCCCAGCTTCTGTCTAACAAAACCGTCATGGAAGGTTCTCCAGTAACTTTGGAAGTAGAAGTAACGGGATTCCCAGAGCCTACACTGACATGGTGGGTAGCTTGCAATGAGAAGTAGTAAATAAACCTAGTAGCGAGCCACCACAAATCTCTTATCAATCTGTAGGCTAGAATAAATGGCTTGTATCCTTTCTACTCCACACTTCTGCATGATTTCCACCTTCAGAATTGTTTTGAACAATTGACCAACTTAAAATTTTATGTGCCAAATTTTATGAATGAGAGAACATATTCAATGTTTTTAAGAAAAAGCATCATATAGTTTTCATATTCTGGAATATGACATTCAATGCCTTCTTTAAACCATTGCATGCTTCAGATTTACCATAAATAAGTTCACCTGCATTTTTCCAGGTTCTGGGCACTACATATGGACAGACACATGGATGTACACGCACATTGAAATATTTATGTAGTCACTACAAAGATGGGCACACATTCACACTTGTGTGAAAGTCAGCTATTAAAAACTACGGTTACAGGTTATAAAAATCACCTAAATATCTACACTAAGAGAATCAGTTTTCTATCTTACATTGGTGTGCATGGTCTATCTCTTTCTTAATTGCTATGTGTCTATCTATTGAGATTACTTTATTTATATGGATTTGGGAGAAATACAGGTGATGTAATATAAACGCCTGAACTCTAAAAATTCCCTGTCAAAGGGAATAGGGACTAAAAGAGGGGCAGGATTTCAAGATTTTTTTCATCTCTTGTGGCATGTATTCCTCCAATTTTACCTCATTTGTCTTTTCTCCACTTATTCCATTAGTCTTTCAAAATGGAGGCCTTTCTTTTAATGTATTAAAATTAAATATGCCTCTCACTGGAAAAAAAATTATGTTAATATTATGATTGCACATTTAAAGAATTAAACTGTAAGTTTTTGTTAAACTGATTTTTTTTCTGCGGCACTGAGAAAAATACTGGACACTGCAACCTTGGTGCTATACTCTGTTGGTATCAATAAAACTACTTTGTTTTAAATACCAGTATTGTACATATTGAGGTGTATTATTGGTGAAATAAGATATTCATTTTATTGTAAGACTGCATTAATTTAGCGGAAAGATATATACACTTTGATAGATTGTCTTTCAAAAATATAGCATTCAGCTGGAATAATTTTGCAGATTAGAAATTCATGAAAACAGAAAAAATATGTTTTTTAATTAAAAATTCACCAATAACCTGTATTTTGTACCAGTGTAGAAATTTCTTTGGATATACAGGTGGAAGATATTTTCATGTGTGTGTTAGGCTAAATGTAGCCTGTGTTGAAACATCATGGGGCAAGGAGAGACAGAATTTTCTCCAATTTCCGTTTTTAAATCAGGAGTCAATACCAATACACGGTGACAGATCCTCAAGCCTTAGAGTATGACACCAATTCACTGAAATAACTCGTGATGTATTGTTCCATCCTATTTGATGATGTGCGCTAAGTAAATGTTAAGTGGGCTGGGATGGAGAAAAGTTCTTGGCTGTCTTTTATGCTGAAGATACAAGTTTAGAAAATTTACTTGTTGATCCTTTATGAGTTGAATGTGGACCGACTCAAGACCTTATTAGCAAAAACCTCTCAGTGCAAAACCGAGGGCCCAGGCCCTCACATTACCTCTCTAAAACTACAGTGAGAGAGTTGCATCTTGTCTGTTGAAAACCATTTTCAGAACCACATTTTTTACTGATAGTAAAAAATATTATCCAGTAATTTGCATTGTTTAACTGTTCATGCATATTGACAGACTAAGTTTTAAACTGAGAAATAAGAGTGCAGCACTTCCCTATCTCTTGCTTTTACTGTAGTGTTACAGAGATTGTCTGCATTTGCAAAGTTCTGTGTGGCATGCAGTGATCAAACTGACTTGAAAACTGACTCTCTGCTTCAGGTACAAGAAGGGCCAGAAACTGACTGCAGATGAGCACTTAAAGCTTTTGCAAAAGGAGACAAAGCATACTTTGTTCATTCAGAAGGTGTGTGATAAAGATGCTGGCCTCTATGTTGTTCGGGCTAAAAATTTGAACGGCACTGTCTCCTCAAGTGCCATTCTTCACGTGCAAGGTAACAGGCCACCTATTGCAAGAATAGACTGGATAATGCTGTGTGTCATCTATATTAGTGTCTCACTAATGTACTGGCTATTCACAAAATAAGTACTATATTGACTGCACCGGACTTAAGTATCACATTGTTGATTTTATTTTCTTACACTGCATTTTCACAATATGTACCAAACCACTTTTTATGGCAAAATGGATATATTGCTTGTTTCTTTGTTGCCAGTATTATGTGTTCATTCTACTTTCTCATAGTGATGTTGAGATAAAAACTTACAAAGATTTTTCTGGAAACTGAGGCTGGGTTTTGCTTTCTAAAAATGAGGGTATCCCAAAGCACCAGAAACAGTTTTAATGGTTATAGGTTTTAAATATCAATATAGAGCCAGGTAGAGTGCTCAGATCATTGTATATTTTGGGATACGTCTTCTCTTGGGATGGGGTGTGGAAGGTGTTGGAATTTTTCTGAAACATAGAATCTATTTTTTCCAGCCACATGTTTGCTTGTATGCTTCCAAAAAAGATATTTTTAGGACAAAGCTTCTTAGTAAAGGTATCTTTAGCATTCATGATTGAACTAGATAGATAGATCAGATTTAAATCAGTCTCAGCCCAGCATACAGTCTCCACAAAGGAAAGCTGCAGTAGTTCCAACAGAGCTGTGATTGTGCTACAGAACTGACCCAGAACCATCAGGATTTGTGTAAGTGGCAACTAGCACACAATAGAACAAAGGTTTACAAACTAAAACATTCCAACATTCCACTCTGCCTAAATAGATGACTGTGATACTCTATCTACCTTCTTACAAAGATATAAATATTTCTAATAATCCTCTAATCTGTTAATATAAGTCAAAGAAAGTTAATAATTTATGAAGTGAGCATTTGTGCAGGTTTAAAATTTTTAGCACACTAATTTCAAACAGAATCAACCAAATTGGGGAAATACCCAAATGTGTAGTCAAATTTTAAAAAAAAAGGTCAAACAGAGTTATCCTTTAATTTCAAAGCAGTAAATCCAAGCCAATACTTTGTTCACCTACAG
The DNA here is from genome assembly GCF_015227805.2 of Hirundo rustica. Lineage (NCBI taxonomy): Eukaryota > Metazoa > Chordata > Aves > Passeriformes > Hirundinidae > Hirundo > Hirundo rustica. Next base: position 23,028,680 of record NC_053456.1, on the reverse strand, counting down.
TTTGTATTTCTTTCTTGACAGTTACAACCACAAATATATTTTTTAATTAAAGTTCTAATTTGTTTAGCTACTACATAATAATGATGTAAACGTGCCAGTGGAAGATTCTGTTTATAAATCCTAAAATATAAGTTCATTCCTTAGCCTCAGTACTTGTCATATTTATACAGTAAAGGGTTGACAAACAGCTATATGATTTTTCCTGTATCATTTGATTACCTGCTTTCGTGTCACAGTTGCATTTCTGTGGTAAATTTTTAAAGAAGAAATAATTACCTTCTCTTGCATAATTTGCTGGAATGAAGTAAACTGTATAGCATGCTATGAAAAGAATATATATGTTGTAATTGCCGAGGGTCAGATATTTTGGCCCAGTGACTGCAAATTGTAAAAAATTCCTGTAACTTTGCAAAATAAGTTCTCACAACCTCACAGCAATGAGAAGGAGCAGGCGGAGGAAGTGTTGAACAGATGGGGGAACACAGTAAGTTCTAAATTGGTATTACCCTTAATGAACCACTTTCTAAAATCAGTCAGCTCCTAAAAATGTAGATTTGTAAGAATTTTCTCAGGTATTAATTTCACCTCTTTTCCTGCAGTGTATTTTCCATTTCACAATAAAATTTAGATCTTAATAAATCGTTGTAGAAGGATATAATACGTTTGTTCATTTGTTTGTTAAACTTTCCTCTGAGAATTTGAACATTTCTATGAATTTTAGGTAAACAAAAGTTGATTTTGTGAGTATGGTATTGCATCTACTTTGAATCAGGAATAGCTTTAAATGCACAGCTTTTAATGGGTGTGTGGATATCAGCCACAATTTCAATTGCTGCAAGAAACAAGATTTTTAAGAGAGTGATTAGAGATGCTGGATTCACAGTAGGATTCTGAAAATCTCATGGTTTTAATGTTTTGCTTTGTAAACAAAGACATAATCAACACTGGTTACTGCTGTGCTGGCAGTCTGGATTTAAATACTCTTTATTTAAGGACTCAAATGAGTCCTTAAAAGAAAATAGCTGGGAAATTCCAGCTGTGTTCTGTTTAGATAATCTAAAAAGGGGGGGGGGGAAAGGAGTGACAGTGATGTAGTCTCATCATGCACTAGTATATCTTTCAAGGAAAAAAAAACACTTATTCTGTTGCAGCAATAATCTTAACATAATTCTTGCTGCTCTCATGGCATTTTTTAGTAGTTTATATATGCATGCTTTACTTCCTCCTTCCTTTAACCATACTGTAGAGCAGGAAATACATCTGGGTGTTTTGCACAATTCTGTTTCTTTCTTGGTTTACAAAGCCGATTTCCCCTCTTTGCAGTCACAGTCTTGAGCCTCTTGATACTTCAGGATCCCAAACTGTTTACATCTTCCCGATGGCTCCCTTATAGAGAAGGTTTAAGCCTCAGTCCCACCATCCTTACAAGAAAGACCTTAGGCATATAACTAATCCACACTCCCTTCCTCCTTCCCCATATGCAGACAACACCCTTTAAGAAAATGGTGAAAGATATTGCTGGACTACAAGATGTGGAGGGATGTTTACACAAGGTACCTAAATTTGGAGGGGGAAAGGAATTAATTCTTTTAATTTTTCAAGAGAAGCAGCCTGTCTGAGGTCGCAGGTTTGAGTCAGTAGGCAGAGGGAGGATGAATCATTACCCAGATTGGATCAGGTGTGGCTGGAGCTGCAGTGGAGAAGGTGAGTTCCTCTCAAATGACTGGTAAGGTATGCTTACTTCTGCACCTTTCTCTGGAGACTTTTCTTGGGTAAAGAAATAATTTTTGCGTGTGTGTATTATCATCTGTGGTCCAGAGGTTAAAGATGTTACACAAGGAGATTGGAGCTCTGGATTATGGATGTTTCAGATCAACTGGGTCATGAGACCCGCTTAATATTTCTAGTGAAGGAATCCTTCTGTTTGTGTTAGGAGCTTGACTGAGACAAAATCTCAAAACAATAAAGTGCAGTGTTGATTTAGAGTAATGCTGAGCAAATTGAAAATCTTTAAGCAGCATGGTGGGAATCTGCCTAGCCTAAGTTCATAGAGGAGACCGGGGAAGTTCATAAAATTGCTAATATCACATTTCCAGACACCAGAGACTGGAAATTATGTGCTTAGGGTAAATAGATTAAGAACAACTGTGAAGCAATATAATTTAAAAACTGGCTGTTAAAACCAATTTGGTTTGACCTGCAAATGGGTGTGTGAGAGACTTTAGGCAGGAGTGAAGTCTGTGTAATAGACAGGTGAAGGTGAACTTTTCTCCTTCATTTTTTGCATTGCTCCAGGTTGATGATTTTTCTATGCTTATTCACCAGTTTGCAGCATAACTGTACTGGTCCCTACAGATAATTCATGGAATATTTAATAGTTGACAAAATTATTTTCTGAAGCTGTGAGAGTGGTATTGCAGTACCACTGGCTACCTGATGTTTTTGTTGTTGTTGTTTTTTGTTTGTTTTGGGGTTTTTTGATTGTTTGTTTTGTTTTGGGGGTTTTGTTTGTTTGTTTGTTTGATTTTTATTGCCCACAATGGAGGAACATATCTGTTCTTTCTAACCTTTGTGTGTGTGGATATCACAGGATGTCCAGCCAATAAATAATTTGCAATTAACAAGCTATCTTCTAAGTTTTTGTTATGATACCATGGGAAAACCATTGGTGAAATATAACCACCCATTCTATTCTGAAGATTGCTGTCAGATGATAAAATCTTCTTCTACAGCAGACTTTACTGAGGTCAATCCTGTGCCTGAAAGAGTTATTGTAATTGTCACTTCATGGTTTTATTTGTACATACTTTTCCCTTTGCTCTTTAGAAACTGAACATTTCAGTTTTTATGTTCTGCTACCTTACTGATATAAAGTCAAGATGTGGTCTGATCATGATCACTGTCACCATTCCACTCAGATTTTTTTTTTCTTTTTTTTTTTTTAATGGTAAAAATCATTCTGGTATGAGATGCGTCATCACTTCACAAGGTAATCCAAACTGCACGAGTAATGGATTCCAGCTAAAATTATCTCAATGAGTGGCTGAAGCCCACTTAATGTTTTCCACTGGCATACAAGTTAATAATGTTCTGTTGGTGACCTGGTGACCTATTGCTAACTGCCTGCAAAGAGCAGGGAGGGGTCTAAACCTCATTCTCTTGCTTAAAGTGAAGCTGGAGATCTCATATTTCTGGGCTTCAGATGCATGCAATGCAATGGGGATGGCAGCTTGTACATGCTAACCTTCAACAGCTAAGAACTGAGTTGTTTGAGCTGCTCTGGCTGGTTAATACAGAGGTCACACAAGTTTAGCACAAATATGGGAAAGTAAAACTTAGAGTCTTCTGCTTTGCATTGGTGCCTCAGTCCTACAGTACATAGGAAGAATAGAAAAGCAGCTAAGCTTGAAAGCTTATTGCAACCAAGAGCTCACCTAAGAATTGAATTTATTAATACAGTGGTCAAAATGTGATGCCAACAGGCCCACACTTGGCAAAAATAACCTTTGGCTCAATATGTTTGGGTTTAGAAGTTGATGGGCATCTGTGAGAGATAAGCTGATTTTTGTTTTGTAATAGTATAAAGGAAAAGTTTTCATCCTTAAACAGTGGATCAGTGGTGGCATAGCAGTTCTAAATTTTGTCATTTTAATACACATTTCAGTAACATTCTATTTCAGAGAAGGACGGTGATGCTTTTGTTAAATATTTTGGAAATGAGGTATAATTCATATTAAAGAAGAAGGACGGCGCATTCTTTATGTGACAGAGATGCAAAAAGTTCACTTTTATTGTAGGATGCCTTTGTGTGTTCTTCTTGTGTTAACATCTTCTGCTTTATATTCCCTGTGTCAAGAATACTTAGTCTGAATTCTGAGCTTGTCTTCTCTTTTTACTGTAACCTTTGTAATGTAGGTAGAATATATGTGGAATACCACTACTCAGGTGGTAGTACAGTGATTCAACAAATGCAGCTTTACAGCTCATTAAGTTACAAGTCACAGAAAGCAATGCTTTTATTCAGTACAAACTGATGATGATGATCAAAATTTCTTCAATTTTGCTGGGTTAATTTGTATTGAACAGTCCTTGTAGTGGTTTAGGCATTATCTGTCCTTCCATGGTTGGTATGAGGCTAGCACAAAATCAATCTCATGTGCTTTGGGTATTGCAATAGAAAAGGAATTACTTGCCCGTCCTTCATCTGAACCATATTTAGACTGGATGACGTGGTAGTACATGGTTTCAGTATTAATGATGGCCAAAATAATGATGTGGTCAAAGTTGTAGAGAGCCCTCTTTCTGCCCTTCATATTTGTTGCAAATATAAACTTTTTTAATATTTTAATTTTTTTTAAACTAAATTAATGGGGGTGGGGGGACACAGTGAAGAAAAGCGTGATGTACTATCACTATGTACAATGCACTAAGTGATAAAATTTGCTCTTGTGACTTTGTCACTTTAAATTTGTGTGGAATAATTAATTTTCCACCTTCACTGAAACAATAATTCACAGAGATTTGCCTAATACCTTACCAAACAACACGATTCTTTAGCACCTCCATGGAACTAATAACACTGTGCTGATGCATGAAATTCTTGGGTGCTTAATGTCCATGTTTTTTAACAAATGTTATATTAGATAGATACAGGGCATGTGCCAACTAACTGTCTTGCAAACAAGTTATCCTGAGTTCCAGGCATCAGTAAAGGCTCTCTTTATCTTTCAGTGTGATGAACTTTATGTGAACAAATTATTTTCTTCAGCTGCTTTAGTTGTGTCTTTTAAAATGCAGTGAATATTGATTTGATTATTTTATTTTCTAGTGCAAGGAAAACAGCCAAAGTTCATACAGAAATTTGGACCTAGAACTCTGCAAGAAGGAGATGATTTAATCCTGCATTGCACTATACATGGAAAGCCCAAACCACATGTCTGGTGGACAAAGGATGACATCCAAGTGGTATCAGGAGATATCAGCGTATGTTCTAATGTTCTTGAATTTTTTCTTGAGAGAAAGGTAATTTGTATTGCTTTATGTTAGTAATGATCCCCTATGTGCATTCTCTTGTTTTACAGACTGAGAAATTAGGAGATTCTTATTACCTTTTAAAAAGAAATGTAGTCCTTGCTGATACTGGGAAATATATCTGTGTTGCCAGCAATGAAATTGGAAAGGCACACTGTTCTGCTTTCGTGACAGTGATAGGTGAATCGTCCTGCCAGCCGCATGCTTTTTAGCACCCTCTTGCCTTATTACATGAGCAACTTATTTCCACTAATGTACATGTTTTGTTTCAGAGAAAAATAAAGCCCCCAAAACTTCCTGTGTAACTCAGGCTAAATCAGAATGGGAAGATGAATACTTTTCAGAAGAAGTGAATGTCACCACAGTGGAGCTAGAACAAGCCCAAGACACACCATATGAGAGAGATGAAGGGCCAGTGGCTAAATGTATTCCAGTAAGGTAACTTGCATCTTACTTCATGCTGCAACTCGTACTACTGTAACAACCATAAGGACCTCAATTTACAAAGCACACATCAAACACTCTTCTTATCTATGAATTTTAGGGCAATGAATGTTATGTGCATAATATGTGACTCCCTTTTCACTTAATTCTTCATCAAAAGATATGTAATTTTTGGATCAAAGAACTTGTAATGCATTAGAAAATTGAGCCTGTGCAAGGTATTTACATTTAGTGAAATATTTTTTTGACATCTAGGCATCCTAATCTAGATATTAATATAAGATTGAAGAGTTTAAAACGCAAAGTAATCCAGAAGTTCAAATTGCTGGAGCTATGTGGAGTTCCATGAACAGAATATATAAGCGAGCTTTTCTACTAGGCAAGTCTTATTCTGAAGACTAAGTAGCAATCCTAATAAGACAGGAACTGTTGTTGATCATTAACCAATTAAAGATAACAATACTTCCCATTGTGCAATTTCAGATTAAATAAATTAGGTATGTGACATCACTAATCCCTGTGACTTTTAGCACAGGATGAAATCTCACCGCATGAATTTAGGCTCTGACAAAAAAGAAAGAGCATTTTGTCTTTAAATTTCTGAGGTTTATCTATCTAGATATAGCGCAACATGTAAACATGAAGGAAAATCTTTGCATTTGTTGATTCAAAAGCTTTATCCTTTTCCTTGCGAGCTGCCTGCACACTTTGCTTCATGGCCAGATGACTAAGCATTGATCCCACATATTCTGTTCAGGGTTTTTTTTTCCATGTTGCTGTGATATGGCAGGTATTCATAAGTAAAAAATGACATGCAAGATCATCATAATTTTATTTAAGTCACATAGATAATTAAGTATGATTAAAACATATAGACCATATGGACAGGTTAGATTTATCCTATTTTTTTTCTCTTGTCTTCTGTTGTTTATAGCTAAAGTGTCTTCTGGTCAGTAAGATGAGATTTGGAATATTTTATGTTCTCTCTGTAATCAATGTTAATTTGATCTCTAATCTTTTATTTTCACAAGACAGCTAAGAACTGTCTATGCCACCATTAAAAATATGGGCAATATTAACTGACCTTTTTTAAACAGGTTTAAAGAGAAACTCTGATTTCAAGGAGCGCATTTTGAGCTTGAGAGGCCATAAGAGATTAACTTCAGTTGGAGACATGGTCCCACTCTTTTGCCTGATGCAGTGTAACAGAAGATGGACTGAACTGCAAGATGCCTGATTCCTGAGCATGTTTGTGTTATTTGCTGTGTCCATTGGTAGATATTGCCCATGGGTGACGAGCAGATGAATTTTGGGTGCTATCCAATATATATCTAGATTCAAATTTGTATTTTGTTTCTTTACAAATAAATCATTACTAAAATTCACCTGTGCATAGCATTTATTAGACAGTGATTTATAATTTCTTTTGCTCTGGATTGTTGGACAAATCTAATAGAAGGTGATGATGGGGAAAAAACACATTCTCCTTAAAATAGTAGATCTCCTTGGTGTGACTCACTAGTACCTACTATTGTATTCTTCTACAAATTCCATCAGTGGTATTAATTCCATCAATAGGTCTTCCCACTAGCTATAGAACAGAAGACAGAATAATATAGAGAATTAAGATTTAAAACAAATTTATCTTATAACTACAGAATTCTTCAGTTTATTAAATAGTGTTAATCATCATATTTCTAACAGCTTTGAGACATTTTTCGGAGGCCAGCCACCAAAAGGAGTTGGTTACTTACATTAGCAAACCTTGTCCAATGCTTGCTTAGTGGCAGGAATGGCTTCAGGGAAGAGAAAGTCTCTCTCTCTAAGTCAGCATTATGGAGAAGTCTTCCACAGCTTCTGCTTTCAGGACTAGATTAGCCTGACATTACAGCCCATTTCCCTTTGGTGCCTGCCATTGCACTTCAAAGGGGTGGACTAGGAAGTGAACCTGTGCTAGCTTCAAAGAACATTTTTAGTTTAGCCAAAGGAATTCTTCAGTAATAGAATTCCTTAAGAACCATAGTATCTATTCAAGGTATTAAAATCCCCTGAATTGGAACAGAATCTTTTGGATTGTAGGCCAGTCATTAGCATGATGAATCTTTGTCTCCGTCTCTTGAATTCAGAGTTTAGGTGTGTTTTTCAATTTATTGCAAAGCTTCTTGTAGAGAAAGACAAGGACTCTTGTAGTGTCATCCATTCGCAGCATTGAAAAAGGTAGTTCAGGAAAAGCTCCATTTTGGATGGTTGGTTGACTGCCACAACAGCAAACAAAAGTTGTCTTTGCAAATAAGTTTGCAAAACTTGATCCATCTGATTCATATTTTCAAAGTTCTACCTTTGAAAATTTTGTGAAATGATACACACTTCTCAGACTTCTGATTCAGTGCACCCTCAATGGCTTGCCAACACCACAGGTACACACAGATTCCACATGTACTGTGCAATTCCTTATCATCCAACATTCTGTCATCCTGTATGTGCACATTGATTAGACCTCTGGTTTTGCATACCACTGCAATGCACTCACACTTCTCACAGGCAGCAGATAGTCATTTAAGCAGTGCAGCATTTTTGTGCTTCATCCAAGTAGATGTCATCTGCGCAAAACTGGCACTGAACATATTTAAGAATTGCATAAATTGTAATATTAAAACATTAGACATTTTTTTCTCCATGAAGATGTAAGTTGGATAGCAGAAACTCCAAGTTAGAGGACAGGCAGAGAGAGGAAATGAGCTGGAAAAAAAATGTCATGTACATGTCTTCACCTGATCACATAAATCACTTGCTTGACGTTATGGAAAAGTCAGTGGCATCCTGCCCGTGGAGGAATCACAAGGCTATGTATATGTGCACATAAATATAGTAGCTGCAGACTGAGGTACTTGCTCTGCATATTTACCCTATATCTCTCACAGATTTTTCCAAAATGGAATGAAGTATCAAACATCTTATGGATCCTATGCAATCAACTTTCCCAACTAAGCCCCTCCCTTGAATGCATTACTTAGATTTAGAGATATCACAGAAAATACTGTGTTTCTTTCTAACTGTTCTCCATTCAGAGGACTGAAAAAGTACATATGAGATGTAAATCACTTTCTTCCCCCCAGATTATTAACCCCTAAAATTAACATTCTTTTCTCAGTTGGAACCCTTTAGTATGGCATATATGATTTCCTATTTAGAAAGTCATTCTCTAAAAATGAAAGTGTAGAATTCAGCGCTAGCTGATCTTGGATGCTCATCAAATATAAAGTAGTGGGTTCTTTTTGCTATTCCTTGATTGTTAGACTATGACAAAAAATTAATATTTCCTCTTGATTCACAAAACATATCTCAGGAAAAAAGTGTCAATGTATCTTTAAATAATACATGGGGGAAACCCGAAATCTGTGCATCTGTTCTTCCTTATAACTGTCTTACAAAAGAAAGTGGTGTTTATAAATAAATAAAAATCTATCAATCTTCTTTTGCTAATGAGTAACACAGCTATTGCTCCAAGCGTTCCCAGAGAATGGTTCCATTATGAAAAATGGTAAGTGTATTAGTTTCTTTTCATTTTACAAATTATATATGTCCATAGATTTACTAAAAGGTTTCTAAAATTGATAAAAATATGTATCCTTAAATTCTAAGGACTGTCCCCAGTACAATGATGTTAATTACTGTTTTGTAGAAGGAAATAGAACACTTAAGTATATTCTTTACTCAGGGGACAGGTGTTGTTAGTAGGGCCTGCTCTCTAAAGTGAAGTGTTGAAAAGATAAAGGTTTTTCTTTCTTCCTTATTCTTCCTAGTGAGGACGATACACAAAGAAATAATAAACCAGGAAAACTTGTTGAAAGTGACATCTGTAAATCTCCTTCTTAGGTGTTTCAAAGGAGATAAGTGACTCCTACCAAAATGGAGTCAGTGAATACAAACACTGATAATTTGCAGTTTCCAGTAAGTTGCTTCCATATGAAACAGATAAAGTAATTTCAAAACTCATTTAATGCCTCTGTTTTGCTTAGTACTTTGGAAGCAAGTGACAGAGCCTTCTTCAGCAACAATTTTTTGCAACCAGGTTTTAGTTTGCATAGAAAAGGTAGATGTATCCTGCATTTTCAATTACAGTGTCTCAGATATAAGAATCAAAAGCACCTGGAAAGGCAGCAGCCTTTCAAAAGCCAGTTGCAGGTGACAAGCATGGATATTCTTGTGCATATAATTTAATTTATAGCCTGTATTTAAGGTTCTTATGTTTTTGTTACAAAGTACTGTTTGTAGTATTAGCAGAAGTTGATAAGGGTGGTGGAAATGTGATTTGATTTGAAGTCAGGATTTAGTGGGTTAACTGTTTAGAAATTTTATTTATTTCTAAGCTTAAAGAAAGTGGGTGGGAGAAGGGAAAGAAGTTTTTTTCTTAAAGTATACTTGGGAAACTGGAAATTCAACAATACAATATATAAATATATTTTGGGTTCTGTTTTGTTGCTTCTATGGGGATGTAGGACAACAAACACCATGCCTATAATGTACTACAGGTACTAAACATTGGTAATATAGAGTTTATACCTTAAGCAGTAGCAGACTGAAGCAGATGTTGCAATTTTCATAACTATTACCAATTTAAATGTCTTCCTGAAAACAAAGCCTTTTTCATTATCTGGATCTGTTTTTTGTTTTATGCTGGAGCAAAAAAATAGTGTCATTTTTACCAGCAGTGTCTTAGGTACACAGTAATACTGAAGTCATCCTTCTGATTTTTCTTGTGAGTACACTGTGTGACACAAAACATGTAAAAATCCTGTGATATCAACATGACAGAAGGTATGCAGGATAAATAACTCATATTTCCTTGAAGACATGAGATAAATATTCCACTCTTCCGAAATTTAATTTCTGTATTTAAAGTAAAAAAACTAAGAAGGTACCAACTTTTGTAGGAATGGAAATCGATAACTAAAACCAAATGTAAAAGTTAAAGAAAAGAAAGAAATTATTTTGTAAAATACTATATATTTGTATTTGAATGCAGGAAATTTTTTCCCTTTTACCTCTTATTGTTATCAGTCATGGTTGACTTGATGGAAATAGAAACATAGGAACTTCTTACTATATCAAAACTTGAAAAGTGATAGGTTTTCTATTCCTGTCATTTTAAAATTACCACTTGTTCATTTTTAAATTTTTGATATAAAGATCATCATTAAGCTGGCTGTATTTTTTAAGTCTGCAAATAATAGACTGTGTTTTTCTTCAAGTTTGATTTTTCACTATTTAAGTGTTTAACTACAGAGAAAAACAACTGCCTGCTAATTTAGCAGGCCTCTGTTTAGAAATAGAAATTTTATACCCTTTACACAAGTTTCTTTGGACATTTTACGTCTTTTAACACACGCTAGCTTGACCTCCCCCTCATTGCATAAAGTTGCATTTGCTGTCATACTAAGTCTTGTACAGGGTGCTTAGGCTCTCTGAAATCTATTTGCAACAAGAAATTAAAAATGAGCCGTAGTACTCTGACTTTCAGCCACTGTGAGGTTCAGGTAGTCCCAGTGCAGAGACTGTTCCTCCAGCTGCTGTTGCTGTTGATACTGCTGCATGCCAAGAGTAGCCATGAAGTTGCCACCTTATGGGATGGATAAGTTAAAGGGTGGATCAAATTTCTTAAGTTATTTTATGAGATCACAGCAATATGTCATTTCTTATTTCTCTCAGATCTGCAAACTATAACATTAATACTCCCTTGCAGGAATCATTGTAGTGAAACTCTCTCCCTCTCCTTGGCGTTTTCTGCCTCTCTTGCTAGAGGTTCCCTTCGGGTTGTTTTCAAACACAAGTGAAGCTGATAGTACAAAACTCCAATCTGTGTTTACTTCTCTGGGAGTTCTCAGAGAGGTCCTTTTCAGTGTGGAACTTTGTAACCGCAGACTGGATTCCTCCTTTTACCAAACCAGCTAAGCACATTTGATTTTAAACAAGCATTTTGAAGTAGTCTTACGTGCCAGATATGTGCGTATAGAGTTTGCTAGATAGGCAGGAATAGAAACAGACAGATGAGGTGGTGTGGTAAAACACCTCCCATTCCAGCCATAAACTAGAGTAGTCTTCTAACTCTGATGTCTGTTTCAGAAGCAATCACTCTAAAGGCACAATTAGCTGCATAGTGACAAAGCTGGTCTAGTGGAAGTTCACAAAGCAATAAAAAATTCCATGGTCTGAGGTCTGCACAAGGACTACACCAGTCTAGAAAAAAGCCGTTAGATTTTAAATCTTCTTTCTTAAAAGTGACAGTATTTGTCTGTGACAATTTACTTTCACAAAATTTGTGTTTCTGCACATTGTATGCTACTGTTTATCATGCTTAACTGCTTGGAACATCCAATAGAAAAATTGTGAGGGAAACAAGAACAACCCTAGAGCACCAAATCTGTATATTATCAAACACAATTTTAGAATTAAAAGTTACAGAAAAAATACTTTAGATACTGTATTCTAATAGTGTGCAACCACTTGTCTGAGCTCAGCTTACTTATTTAGTCTGGTGATTGACATATGCATTTGGTGTGGCTTCTTGGATGTTTTATAATGAAAGTAACACTGAATCTCACTGATACAATGACTTCTGACTTGTCCATATGCCCTGCTAAATTGCTTTTTATTGTTTTCTTTGTCTTGTGATTATGTATTAGGAAATTTGTAATGTAAACTGCACTTGGTAAACGAAATTGAATTATAAATCAAAAGTTTTGGAACGGCTGAGCTTTCCTCAGTGAATCCCTTTTGTGCCTCCAAAATTAGCATTGTCAGTCAAAACCAACAGGTGGTGTATGGTTGCAGAGAGTGAATCCCCCCTCACAAGACACTTTCTTTCAGGAAACCAATCAGAACTGGCACTGACATGATGAGGCAGAACTGTCAGTAGAGCTGGGGTATATAAAGCGAAACAACTATGTTAGCACTTCTGAGCAGTCGTGCATTCCCCGCCTCGCCTCGGGTGTAGGGATTGCAAAAAACAAAACTACACCGTCAAGACTGTGTAGTTTTGTTTTTATGATTAGAGGCTCTTCAATTCTCATGCTGGGATTGTCTAAAAAAACCTTACTCTGGATAAGGACGTCGTTCAAGAAGATTTCGTTGGGCTTAGCCCACTCTTGCAGGCACTTTGAGAGATCAGGTTAGTAGCATGTTTCTGCTGGTGTAATAAGTCTTTTATCAGTCATTAATAATTCTGATACAATCTATTATTTATAAATTTTCTCACGGGGGTTATAGATTTCTGGGTATAGACATGAAACACTTAAATTCTCTGTCAAGGTTATATCCTTAATTTCTACAGTAAGCTTTGATAACTCTCAGCAAAAACTTTTTTCCAGTGTATTTTATTGTTGAAGACTACATAAATTAAGAGTTTAAAAGTGCATGGAAACATGTGCTTAACTTAAAAACTCCTTTCTGATGGGAGTGTTCAAGGTTATGCTGCTGAGAGATAAACTGAGAAGCTCCCAGAATAGCTCTGATAAAATGCACATGGTATCAGCTAAGCGCTGATGACTTTTTAAGGAAAACAACTGCTAAGGTATCAGTTACACAGCAGCTCTGGAACACTTGTCTGCTGTCATTCATGGCTGCAAAGGTTATTTCTGGAACATGACATTTTAGATGCATACTTTCAATTCTAATTATACAAGAAGCCTTATAAGATCAGATCTTCATCACTAGAATTTGCTTGGACAATGAAATATAGAAACTTTGTGGGAGCTCCATGGAAATTCTTCTTAATGAAATTATTTCTGATCTCTGGAAACGACATATATATGAGCTCTGATTAATGTTTAATTGTATTGCAAAATTATTTCCATTTATTTTAGCGGAGCTTCAAAACATTGTCAAAACACTGAACCTGAAAATACCAATACAATATCCAGTTCTGCCCCTATGCTCTTATTGCATGTATGCAGCAAGACCCTGATTTCTGTGAAGGAGCCAATGTAACAAAGACTTTTCACCCCTGTGAGAGGTAGAATAAATTTGACTCATAGTGAAAGAAACTTCACTTTCTCATTTTTAATTTATTTAATTTCATTTTAATTAATTTATTATTTAATTCTCTGAAAATCAGGCAGAAAGGCAAATTAAATGGATGTAAATATGTGAGATTGGCTTGAAATATTGTGGGGTTGGCCTGTTTGCTGAGACCAGATATGCTCTCAGTGGAAATTTTAATGAGGAAAAAAAGTAACTTTAATGGATGTATGATAATATTGTGAAGATAATAGCTACCTTTTTAAAAATTGCGCATTTCAACATCAGTAAATAAATAGGTCATCCAAATATACCAACACACAGGTTTTTCTAGCAGCAGTGTGTTATTTCAAAGTAGGATCTTGTGTCATAGCAAGAGAAAGCAAATTTTCTTTCAGATTTCACATGGCTTTGCAGTTGTTCAAGCCATCAGTGTCAGTGGCTACTTTATATCCTAGCTCACATTTCGAAAGTGGCTGTTTTCCCATATTCAAAATTCCACTGAGATACTCTCTAAGAAAGAGGAGAAATTTATCTGCATCTTTAATGCCAATTTGCTTCTGTAAAGTGAAATTATTCACTACTTACAGAGTGCTTTTTAAAACAGAGTCTCTTGGTATTTTTGGCGTTATTGTATTATTAATAATGCAATATTTATTAATATTAGTATTTATTATTATTCATTTATTAGTAATACACTATTGCAGTATTACAAATACATTGTAGACTTTCACGTTTCTTCCAATTGCTTTTTGGGGACCTAGCTGTCTCGTCATTCCAAATTGCAAATATTTTGCACCAGAAAAATATTTTTAAAAATTATACAGGGGTATTTTTTTTCCTGTCAGATAAAAAAGCTAATAGACAAAGAGAGGCAGCCTGAATGACCTGTGGAAGGTCACACAGTAAGTCTTGTCTCCTGCTGCATACTTTCAAAGCCAAAGTACAGCTCCACTATATATCATGGTTTCCCATCCAATTCAGCCAAGCATGCTCCAAGAGTAATTTGCTATACAACTTTGTCAAAACCCACAATTTTTTCATTTCACCAGATTGTTCTGATTTAAAACTGAGAAGAGGAAATTGTTCAGAGAAGAATTACAAATATTCTTTAAAATCTTCCGTGTGTGTAGATATAACATTTTCACCATTGACATCTAATTATGGGGTTTTTTTTTGCTTGCAGAGTGCCTGTAAAGATGACGACGAAAGCTCCAACATTTACACAGCCCTTACAAAGTGTTGTGGCACTGGAGGGTAGTGCCGCAACCTTTGAGGCTCATATTAGTGGTAAGGTTTTGATTCATTCTTCCAAGATTTGTTAATGTTTAACACTAATTTATTTCCTAATGTTTATGCTGAGAAAAATGATGACACTTTTCATAGATCATCATCTGGCATGTATGCATAAAGATGAGTGCTGAAATATGGATCTATATCCATATCATAGAGTGCTGAGCAGCACATTTATATGTATACGCATAAAAATACATACTGTGCTAATAAGGGAACTTCATGTGGCTCCAGAAAGAATGATCTCATGTGGATGATGACTGGGCAAAATTAGAAGTCAGGGGTCAAAAAGCAGGGTTTATGCTAGTTCTTCCAAGACCTTTTGCTAAGCTTTACTCTAGCTAAGCTGTATTTCTACTTTCTGTGCCCTTAAATTTACTTAATTCCAGAGTTCTAGGAGGGAGATTAAAAACACAAAATCTAGGCCCAACTGGCTACTGAAGAGGGTAGAAATTTAGTATCCTAAATGTGTATGGCGATCATGACAGTAGCACAAGACTGGATTAATATAATTTAAGTCGCCCATGCAATTTAAAGGTACTCAATTTAAAGAATACATGATTTCTCCAGTCTACCTACTACTCAAATGCCCTATCTTGTGCGAGATGCCATGCAAACCCCCGAGATAACGTTACCAGAGACCCAACACCCTGTTCTAAGAGTGTCTCTGACCTCGGCAGTGACTAAGGAGAAATGACATGTGTCCCTGCTGGTGGAATTATATTGTCTTACAGGCATTAGCAATGTGATGATCCACATACCATGAAGCACTGCTCAGATGCTCTGTGACAGGTGCAAACACATGATCTGTGCAACTATAAAGATCTCTGACATCTCTAGTCCATGTATTTCATCCCTTAGTCCCTTTGCATAGCACTGGCTCACACAAGGTGTTTGAACATGTCCTGCAGTCTCCATCTGTGACATTTTTTCATGCCATGTTCTATTATTAGGCCCTTATTCTTCAGTTAATTGCCCTGATTTTCTCTTTTTGTTCTACACTGTAAATTTTCGGTGAAAAGTTTTTCCACTTTTACAATACTTAATATGAATATCTAAAAATATCATCAGAAAAAGTTAGGATGCTTGTGTTATTATTCAATGTGTGATTTTGGGTAATTTCATTTGTGTGATGTTATGGAGTACTTGGGAGAGGAACTTGATTTCTTACTAAGTGAAGAGACAGCAGTATTTCTAACAGCATATGCCATATTTGTAGGTTAGTTTCAAATATCTTGTGAGTCAACCTCTTGTTAGGTTTTTTTTGCATTGTGAGATTCTGGTTTATCTTTCCTGCCCTAAAAATGTCCTCCAGGTTTGAGAGATCTGACAGTGGCTTGGCATTTAGGTTTTCTACAGCATAAAAAACAGGAAAAGTTTTTTTACTGTAACTAATTGCATAAATAAAGGACTCCACAGCTTTATCCTGCTGTAATGTCTACCCTTTCTATCTGCAATGAATTATTGTGTGTTTAAAAATCAGACTCTTTCTCTATCTCTAATAACACTGGTTTATTATATACAAGTCAAGTATTAATACAGTTCAAATGTGAGGAGCTCAGTTAATCTAAGGGTATCAAGAAGAGCTTAGGAACCATCTGAAATGCACTTTTGTTGTGTGTATACAAGAACAAATTAATTGTGCTGCTGTATTAGACTGTGAATTAAGTGTCACAGTACAAAGGGTTGATATCAGATGAATATACCCTGAATGTAACAGAAAGCACAGAAGGCAAACCCCCTGTTATTAAGAGCAGCAAATGCCAGAGCAGCCAGGACACTGTTACAGGGGGAGTCCTACTGGGTGACTGAGGAGTCATGAGATAAAAAAGCCAGGTGTGTTACTGGCATTAGAACAGTGTCAAGCTCGTGTCTCCACAGTACTGATCAACTTTGAATTTTTTCATAAAGAACTAACCTGTGCACTGCTTACCTTTTTTGGAACTGGTATTTTCAGCTGTTTCACTGCGCAAGACAGCCTTTACATAGTGCTTATTTTTGAAAGCAGTGCACATATCATACACAAGTTGGCAGTCCCTCCCACATCACTGTCAAGAGAATCTTATTGAATTCAATTACTTAAGTGGTCAATTTGAGACACTTCAGGTTGATTTTCTTCTTTTTGGCATTAACGTTCAAAAAACCTCAAGGACGGTTTTAAAATTAAAATAGATTGTCCCAAAAATTAACAGTCAAACCATAGTGTATTTGGGACATGTAGAAGTAAATCCCTACTCCATATAGACCAGGCACATCCATCTATAATCTGAGTTAGATCTTACCCAGCTCTGTGACCTGGGACTAGCAGAGTGCTAGTAAATTTGTGGAGTTAAGTTTTTAATATAAACTTGGGCTCAGATTTCTCAAAATGGCTTCTAGCTTTGTATCCCTTGTACACAGCAGTGTGAGGCATCAAAATAGACTCCATTTTAATGGTGCAGACCTTTTTCAACCTGCCACAGAAACTCCCGCGTTTGTTAATCATCATGTAATACCACCGCAAGAAAATGAAACTTTTGACAGGTTTCAGGAAATTCACTTTTGAGAACATGTTTTGAGGGTTGCCTAGCTTAAAACATTTTTAAACTAATTTTCACAAATATTGAAGGCACACAGATCTGAACGGAATCACTGGGGCCTGCTATATACTCTGTTTATGATGATAATGTCAAAGTTTCCCGACACCAAAAGCACAAAATTGAATTATACCATTCCATCAGGACGGTTTGACAACTTCCATCTGTGAAATTAACAATGCTCAAATGTACTTTTACCCTTTTGATTTCTAATCCTCTCTAAAACTGTCCTCATTTTCTTTCTCTGTGTGTGAGTTTCTGTTTTACATTTCTCTATATATCACTGCTTTACTGTGAGTAAGATTTTGAACTTTCCTAACCAAGTTCTGATGAGACTGCAGTGAACCAGTGAAAGCTTCAGTTTACATATCAGCTTCTCTTTCACTTCAGTCTCACACAGACATTTTCCTGGCACATTAAATTCCCTAACAATTTATTCGGTTTATAGGAAGGATACTCTAGAAAGGAAGCAGAATTCTGTGGACCTGGAGTTTTCCAAACCACAGACATTAGAACTGGGAAAATTAATTCATCTGTTAATGTAATCTCAGATCTCATTTCTGAGCCTCCATGCAGTGCAACAGTGAGTGGAGATATACATGAAGTGAACTTGCGAGGATTTTAATTTTGAAGAAATGATGTTCTAGGACTTTGAAAAAGATTGTGAGCTGGAACCATCTCCTTAAATTACCTGTTTGCCTTATGTGGTTCATATAAGAATTTTACGTGTTCATCAAATGAATTTAAGTTGCTCAATATATTTGGCTGAGTAGAACACTGAGAACAGAATTTCTGCAGGGAATCTATAATCACCAATTAAAACCAAAAATCAGCTGTTGGTATAATTGAAATTTTTCTGACCCAAAGACTCTTGCTCACGACCCTGGCAAAAAAGAATAATGTATTTGAACAACGGTTGATTCCAGATGACTGTTGTTGATCAAACAAAAAAGATTCCAGAAAAAGAATTTAAAACCCCCAAAACTTTATTAGCATTTGATTTTAATGTCTACAGCAGTCACTTTTTCTGTCACTTTGTTTTCTGAAGCCATAGTAGTGTTGCAGCGTGTGCTCCATTTTGTTGGATGTACTGATATTTACATTATCTACAGATTATTGGACTGGATAAATATGCTAGCAATAAGCAATTCTACTTAGATACAAGAAAATAAATTTTAAAAATACCTCATATGAATTAATTCATCCTCCTTGTGATTTTGGTGAACTTCTATAACTTAATAAGACTGCTAAACGCTACAGTCCTCTCATTATTGAAGTGATTTACTAAACACAGGAGCCAGCGCAGGTGCCGTATTGTGCTGTGCATTTTAGAGACCTTTCTAAAAACAAATTCATTCGCTACTGTGCCACTGGACATATATCTGTGCCTGTGGCATTATTCTCCCCCATAACTGTGTATGCATGCATAACTGTGTGTCCATTCTGGTAATTTTTTATGTCTGGCATTTCATAATGGCCTAATCTCCATTTGTCTTCATTTTTCTGTAGGTTTCCCAGTTCCTGAGGTGAACTGGTATCGGGATGGCCAGGTTCTCTCTGCTGCAACTCTGCCCGGTGTGCAGATCTCGTTTAGTGATGGCCGCGCTAGACTGGTGATCCCCACCGTGACAGAAGCCAACAGCGGGAGATACACTGTGCAAGCCACCAATGGATCTGGGCAAGCGACTAGTACTGCTGAGCTGCTTGTCACAGGTACAGAGCAGCTGAAGAAAGGCACCTCTGTCTGCTAGCAGTGTGAGGGAGTGCTGGAAGAGTAACACATAATGACATAGTTCAGATTTCAAGTACATGATTAGCAAAAAAAATAGCAAACCACATTTCTTTTCCAAAAGCAGTCTAGAATTCAGCATGTGTTCTCACCAGTAATGTCCAACAGTGTCCTTTACATTTTAACTGTATAAGTTTTAATCTTGATATCTCAAATTCTTATTCATGATTACAAGCTTCTGGCTCAGCCTTTATACATGTAGCTCCTTATGGTCTGTCCTACTGGCTACATTGAAATTGCCCATGAAAGAAAGGATGAAGTTCTTCAGGATGGAGATACCTAATGATATCTAATGGTATTTAACAGAATAAGTCACGTAAAGAGCCATACCAAGAGACTGCACTTAATGCCTATGGTTACAAACAATGTATCTGTAATTCTAGAAACATATGCAATCAGAAATAATATTTTGAATGTTTTGGAAAGTACTATCCTCTGTCAGTAGCATGTGAAGCAGAAATAGACCTCATGCGCCTCTAGTAATGAAAGTATCTAGTATTTGCCGTTCTTTTTAACAGACATTATTGTTTTTCTATTTACTTTGTCAATAAAAATGTAGCTGGAACAGCACCACCAAACTTCTCACAACGACTACAGAGCATGACTGCAAGACAAGGAAGTCAAGTTCGACTTGACGTGAGAGTGACTGGAATCCCTACACCTGTGGTGAAGTTCTATCGGGACGGAGTAGAAATTAAAAGTTCCCCCGATTTTAAAATTTTACAAGAAGGAGACCTTTACAGCTTAATAATTGCAGAAGCATATCCTGAAGACTCCGGCACCTATTCTGTAAATGCCACAAATAGTGTGGGACGTGCGACTTCAACAGCTGAATTGCTAATTCAAGGTAACAGAGCTGAAGTTGTAGATCATGAAAATGGTGGTGTAATATGCACCACTTCATTGCAGTTATGTCAACAAGTTAATTTATAACTTATTTCTCTCTCTATTTACTTGCTTTGGAAAAAAAAAACAAACAAAAACAGTGTCTTTAATGAAATTTGCCAAAGATTTTTGTCTGAGATTTAAAAGGACCTTTTCTCCAGAATGGGTCTTCTTTAAGCAGAGGATACAGTTGATGGAAAAAGTGTGGGATACCTTGAGTTGTTCTCATTTTGGTCTGCAAGTCTCTCAAAGTTTCATTTGTAAATTGGCTTTGATAGAATAGATATATTAGAATGCATAACTGTACATGGTCTTGTGAAAGAGGCTGGTAAGGATGAAGACAGTTCTTAGAGAATTGTAGCAGGGAATCATGCTACCCAGAGCAGTCTTGCTTTGGTTTCACCTCAGTCAGGCTTAGAGACTCTGTAATCATTTTAAATCCAGGCCTGATATGAAGAATCTACAATGAATGTATTTTGTTTTGCTTTGTTTGAGTTTTTTTCCTAATGACTTGGTAAGGCAGTGATATTGTTTCAACTGTTTTCACAATTATCTGTCTGTAGATATTGAAAGCAAAACAGATGGTTACTTAATTCTTTTTCTGTTCTATAAAAAAAATTTTTATATAATTGGAATTGACCATTCATTCATTTATTTATTGATTGTTGCCATATGCAATTCTTCTGACCATGTTTTCTTTCAAAAGGCGAGGAAGAAGCCGTTCCTGCTAAAAAGACAAAGACGATTGTTTCGACTGCTCAGATTTCACAAACAAGACAAGCCAGAATTGAAAAGGTATAATTTTCAGAAACAAAGCAGGTATGGCTAAAATGTGGAGGATTACAGTACCTCACCCTAGTTTTCTTTTTCTTGCTTTTCATTGTAGAAGACTGAAGCCCACTTTGATGCCAGATCACTTACAAGTGTTGAAATGATTGTAGAAGGTGCAACCACCCAACAGCTCCCACACAAGGCACCTCCACGAATGCCTCCTAGACCTACATCAAAATCACCAACCCCGACAACTGCGGCAAAAGTACAAATGGCACGACAGCAATCACCATCGCCCGTCAGACAATCACCATCACCTGTAAGACACGTCAGAGCACCAACACCTTCACCAGTAAGGTAAAAATACTTTTCTTTCAGGCAAATTTCTTTTGGAATCATTTTTACATATAGAAAAAATGCTGTAGAATGAGAGCATAGTATAAAGTGACCGAATGCACCGACTTATTAGGGTTTATTCTGACTGTGAGCTGTAATGTGCTGTATTTGCCACTGCTATAGAAATGTGGGTCACCTCTGAAGACTTCTATCCCCTATTACAAAAAATCCCATTTGATTGTTCTACATAGAGCCAAAGTAACCCTCACAGCTCCATCTCATGATGAAACAGAAAAAAACAGTAGAGCAGTTGGCCCCTGATTATTTTAGATGAACAGAGAAAAGAGGAATGACACTGATGACTGGCAAACAGAATGAAAGGATATGTAAAAAAAATTGAGGTCGCGTTCCATGTATGTTCTGATAATAACTACAGAAATAATATTTTGAAGGTAGGCAAGCTAAATGCGGTTATGGAAAAATGAAGCTTACCTTTGCTGTGTAGAGGGTCTAGAGAGGGAAAGTGAGTGATTTGATGAGCAAGACTTGTGGTCTGAGAGACTCCATGAGGTCTGTGCTAGGGGCAGGTAAAGAGCAGAGTGTATTGAAAGTCCTGCAGTTTCAGTATCCTGAAGCACCAGAGTCATGGAAGGAATGTTTTAAGTTGCCAGAGCTAGGCATGCTGGCGAATATTTTACCCCACTGATAATAACTTGCAAGGACAGGAATAAATGGATCAATAGCAACTGGCCGTAACTAACAAACTGCATAAATGAAAAAAATAATTCAATAGTGACATCTAGTGCAGATATAGAACTAGAAATTTGTCCTCCCTTGCTAGTCAGATCCCTTTTAGACATAAAACACATTAGAAAAACTAAATCTAAAAATTAATATGATGATGTCGCCCCCTACTGCTGCTATTTATTAACATTCTCTGGGAGATAACAGCACAAAAAATTCCACTCATAGAGGTTCTAGGTTAGAAAGTCTGTTTAAGAGTTTTGGAAAATACTTTAAAACTGTCTGTTAGGATTAGGACTGAATTTTTGGAATATCAAAATTTAGAAACTATCACTTTTCCAAGTGGATATAAATAATTGCGTCTGAGAGCTGTCAATGTAAGTGAGGGGAAAAATACTAAGCACTGACTGGAAATCTGCCTGGATTATGGGTACATATATGGGTGACACATAAAAATAAGATGTAGTACAGGAGTACATCCAAGTGTTTTGCTAACTGGTTGCCGTGTGACATTTTTATAAAGATTGGTTACAATTATAATTTTGTCTTTCTGTGAGACTGGACTGTGAATGTATTATGTAATATCTACCACCTGTGAGATTTTTGTATTATTCCTATTAGAAGAATTAGGATAGAGCAAATGCAAAATCATGATGTATTTTTTATATTTCAAATATATTTGGTTGACTGAAAATTCTTTTGCTGCTTGTTTTTATTTCTTTTTGGAAACTCAGTTACGACAAAGACATGTTAAAGTTATGGGAATGACAATAGTTAGGCATAATGTTAAAAAAGTTAGCGTAATTTACAAGTACCACCTCTCAAAAACCTTTCCTAAAATCAAACTGCACATTATTGGACATACCCTATACGGGGAGGGAGTACAAGTTCAGGCTGAAGTTGTTGATACAGCTCTGTGGCAGTAGATTAAAGATATTGAGACTCTTATTTTTTTTAACAGGTCGGTTTCTCCTGCTGGGAGAATCTCCACCTCACCTATTAGACCAGTGAAATCTCCATCTCCAATCCGTAAACCACATGTAGTGACAACTGGGACTGACGTCCCTCCTCCATGGAAGCAGGAAGGGTATGCTGCAACCATGGAAGCCCAGATGAAGGAAACAAGAGTATCTACGAGCACTACCCAAGTGACTGAAGAAAGATGGGAGGGGAGATACGGGGTCCAAGAACAAGTTACTGTTACTGGCGCTACGGCTGGCGAGGCGGCCCCTGGTGCTAGAGAGGTAAAGTCTGGTTTTGGAAAAAACATTGGGTTAGCTTTGTGTGGGGTCATACCACTGCTGGATAGAGCTGCTAAATGGAACCTGAGAGGCTGTGTGTAAAACCATGTGTGCATCTGCCGTTGACACTCGAGTTCTGCTGCATATACGGAAATGCTTCTTTGCAGCATTCTGTCTTTGTACTTGTTTTGTGCTTCTTCTGAATGTATGCAAAATATGAAAAAATGTCTTTTGATGTGACAAATATAGGTGAGGAAGGACAGTGAAAAAACAGCAGCTATTGCTACAGTTGTTGCTGCTGTGGATCAAGCCATGGTGAGAGAACCAGCTCCAGGTGTTGTAGAGCAAGCTGCTAAAAGGACAGCAATGACTGCAGTCCACGTTCAGCCTGTTCATGAGCAGGTAGAAATAGAGCACAGACATTCTATGATTTCCCTTTATCCCTTCATCCAACATGCAAACAAAGCATGATTCACTGTGAGGAATTAACCAGTGCACTGCAAAAGCATGCATACTCATCCAGAACACCTAGATTTTAAAGGAATGTTCAGGTTCACTTACACCACTGCATTCCATCATAACAGGATTGAACTAATTACTCTTTTTAAGTTAAAGGATGCTTTCTCTGAAAGTGATCCTCTATTCTCTCTTCTCCTTTATTCTCTAACATTATTCTTACAATGATAAAATTTTTTATCTAATATCTCATTTATAATTTCCCCACTAGGAATACCATAATTCTCCCTTAGTATTTCTCCTTTACTTGGCTTCCTCTCTTATTTTTCCTTCTCCTCTTATTTTGCTGATCATTTTTTCCAAATGAATTCTAAGGCTTTGGTGGTTTTTTTTTTTGTTTGTTGCAACAAAAATCAGATGAAAAAGGAGGCAATGGTAGTAGTTACCAGTGATAAAGCCACAAAACAAACAGTGATATCGAGAACTAGAGAAGGCATTGTAACTTCACAAGAACAAAGACACATCTCTCCTGAAAAGGTGAATACAGATTGTACCTGAAATTGTTATGCCCTACCTTGTTCAAAAATCTAATATCTCATGCAAAAGACAAGCCCATGAAGAAGACAATGAGATACTGTTATTATTTGTCCCTTTTATAAATGTTCACTCTTCCAGTTTACAGTGCTAGCTAGTCAAACCTCTCTTTTTTCATATGTTATACAGTAACTTACTACATAGTATTCTTGATCCTTTTAAGAATTCACATGTAGAAACTAGCTTTTAAATTTTGTTGGGGGAGGGTGGTAGGGGTGTTCTGATATTGTCTAAGCTTGCCATTTGTAGCCCTGCTTTGTTTGTTGACAGCGCAGGTGGTCAGAAAAAAAGGAGGAAAAACTCATTCTGCATTGAAGTAAATTTTGAAAATACCAGTGAATGATTTGAATTCAGAATAGTTTAATATCTGTTTTATCAGAAAAATGTGATTTGATGGAAGATGAACTTTTATAGACAATGTTACATTTGAATTATATTAGAAATGCATGAGGAAGAAATTGTAACCTCTCTTTAAAGCTCTGAGAAACAGAAATTCACCTGAGCATTAATCTGAACTTGGCATTTGAAGTCTTGTCAAATAAAGTTTTGTAGAACTTATTTTTAATATCCTACACTTTCTCAAGGTGATTATAATGCAGGATAGTTTTTCTTTGAGCCAAATTTTTTTAGTACTGCTTTCAGTAGCAAACAAAGCATTTGTGCAATGTTTTATTATTTTTATGTTAAATGTTTTATACTAAGTCCGTTCATGTTGTTATTTTTGTTTCCAGACTAGATGATTTCAAAATACAGAATGTGACATCTTTGCTCTCTTTAATTTCTATGCTCTTTTCCAAATATGTTGAAAATTGCATACCTTATCTTTTAAAATAAAAATACAAAGCTCTTTATTTGTAAATGTCCAGGTGAGAAAAGAACCAGAGAAAACTCCAGTACAGACAGTAATAATTGCCACAGACAAAGCCAAAGAACAAGAAAGAATAACAAGAGCCAGAGAAGAAATATCTACCAGACATGAGCAAGTGCACATTGCTCATGAACAGGTAAATAAATGTTACATTGAGATACTCTGGTTTATAAAATCTGTTAAATAACTTTAGTGTCCTTCTTCATCAAGAGAAGATTACTCAACAAAATCTTTGTGAATCAAGGTGTTCCAGACCAAAATCTCTGCAACTCTAGTTCTATTGACCTCCAGCAGCTCTGTTTGCAGAAGAGTACAGCTGCCCTTCTCACAGGTCCTTCAAGCATTAGGGCTTTTACTGCCACAGTACACAGAATTTCATGTGATCCTTAAAGACAAATTTATCTCTGAAGGTAGATTTCTCAATATAAATTTTAAAGGTTATTTTTCATGTTATGATATGTAGTGCAGAGCTTGATTTAATGAAGTTCATATTTGCGTGTATTTGAATACATCTGTTAGACCATATTGCGGAACCACTCTGATGGGGTTAGCTGTTAAGTCAATAATACTAATTTCTATGCAAACAGTTTCTACAAGACATTATTATATATTACAAACTAGGAAGTACAAAGTTTCTTCTCTCATTCAAATAAAAATTAATGCAATATATTAATGACTTTGCATGTACTTTTTGCAGCTAGTATATAAGACGGGCTACAACTTGGGTATAAAGGTGTTGCTCCAATTCTGAAGTCATGCTTTTTTCTTCTTGATATACATTTAGAAACATTATCCTGCTTTCCAAAAAAGTCATGTAATCTTGTCAACAGGCATAATCAATTACTATTATTTTTCTTTACCATAAAAAATAGATAAGAAGGGAAGATATGAAACCTTCTGTACCTAAGGTAGTAATTTCTACTGATAAACCTAAGGCACCGGTCATAATATCGAAAAGTACAGAAAGAGTTGCCACCAAACAAGAACAAGTGAGCATAACACGTGAAAAGGTGAATTGCGCTGTTATAACCATATTTGGGTTTCATCCTTCCTTCTTTACAAACCTCCTGTTTTCCTCAAAAAATACTAACTATACATTTCCAGCTCATTTTTTTCTAAGATTATTCCACTTACAAACTTCTAGACCTACTGCTAATTAGACTAAATTATTTCACCTTGATATTCCTCTCTTCATTAATAGGATGCTCATAATTATCTTCTGACTGATATTTGGAATGGACTGATTGACTCCTGAAATGCATTTCAACTTTTCTTTTTTAATCATTACTTTTATTTTAATAGGTGCGAGGGTATAACAATACTTATCAGTATACCTATAACACAGAGATGTGTGCAGTGCACAAGGATTTAACCCTTCAATCCTCCTTCCCTCTTCCCATTTCAAAATGTTCAGTCTTTCAAGACTGAATGTAACTGAAGTTTTCATTTCTGCTATAAAAACTAGATTAAAAAGGAAGCTGACAAAACTACTGTAGCTCCAAAAATAGTTGCCACTGCTAAAACCAAATCACCAGTCACAATGCCCAGAACTGGAGAAGCAATTACAGGCAATGCACTGTTATAATCTGGTTTATCTGCAAACCTTACGTTTTAAGACCTACTTTGGTACAACATAATGCTCCCAAATTAATTCCTGAAAACATGCCCATTCAGTGAGATGATTTTCAAGTAACAGAGTCAGTATGATTAAGTTTCTAGTACTGAAGAGATTTATATCCTACCCTGCTAGAAAATGTCACACTTCAGTCTACAGTCTGATTTCTCCATTTCAGTCTCCTCTCTATCAGTGGCTTTTAGTAACATTTACTTGTTCAAATTTCTTACTCTGCAATCTTTTTTTCTCCTTGATGATGCCTTGTAACTTCATGGTTGTCAGATGAAGCAACTTCTCTTTATTGAGGTTTGAATTGTTCTTCGTACAATACAAATTTTAACACCCATTCGGGCCTGTCCAGTTTCTTACTTATGACTCTCAGACACTTGTTGGCACTGCTTTATTCCAGTAAGATTTCCACAGTAGGAAATATCTACAATACAGCCAGGAATTCTTACATGTGGAAGAATAGCACAGTTTACAACAGCTGTTGTTTAAAATCTATCTACCTACAATGTAGTACATTCATAAAATATTTATATAAAATAAAAGTAAGTGAGAAAAGCATATAAAACTCACTCAAGGGAATCAGAATGCTAGGTGAATTCAGTCCCTTGTTATATAATGTAAATTTAGGGCCAAATTCAAGCCAGTATAACAAATTATTTTGAAGCCAACAGTAATACTGAATAAGAGGTGCCTGTTACCTAAACACTACTTTAATAAGAAAACAAAATCTCTGTAAATGATCACATTTTGGAATCAACTAAATAATTTTAGTTGAAGATGGTAATGGGTTTAAAATCAGTATGAAATTATCTGTTAGGGTTTTTTTCCAATTTACAAGGCATACATATCATATGCTCTGTTGCTGCATCGAGATCATTATGACAGCAACAATAAACAGTAGTAGTAGTCACTATTATTTACTGTTGGCGGACTGGGCAGACATTTGGACCCTAATAACACAGAAGCTGACAGTATTTATGAGTTATTAGAAACAAATAGAAATCCTGATACAAAAGCATTATTTCCGAATTATCGGACATCTTAGTCTCCCTCCTTTTTTAAAATCCTTCAAAACAGATCAGCACTGAATTAACAGATATACCTAATCTAAAAATTTGTATGAGTCTGTTTCTTATTTAATACATTCACATCAGATGCTAGATGCATTTTCCATATACAAGAGTTATATATCGAGCTGATGAGCATACTTTAAAACTATGTGCACATTTACGTACCTGAATGCTCTTAGACAAGTGGACACAAAAGTGGCTGTAAAGTATTAAAACTGGGCTTGCAGACAAACATTGATATGTATAAAACACAGAAGCACAGATATATTCTGAATGTGCAAAGATAGCACTTAAAGAATATATTTGCATTTGAATTAACTGATACTTATGTATATTTACAGGTGCATACTTTTCATCTTTTCATCATGACTTTTGCATAACCATACAACCTCTCTTTGGAATATACTGAACATTATAACTGTCATATATACAAGTTTTCAATAGAATGATGAATATGTGTATAAATTCTGCTGCTGTTATTTGTAGGTTCAAGCTGGAAAAAAGGCTGAAGCTGTAGCTACAGTCGTTGCAGCAGTTGATCAGGCACGTGTTCGATCACCCTGGCAGCCAGAACAAGCAGATGAAGCTTATGTAAAGGAGAAAACTTTGGAATATGGTTATAAAGAGCACACTGTTACAGACCGTGGTTCTGAGGTCCCAGCAGAACGCCATGTTGTCACTAAAGAAGTCAAAACTGTCTATATTCCTCCTGAGAAACATATATCAGCTCCTGAAAAGCAGGAATTTCATATATCAAAAGAGGTTAGACCCTTTTTTACATTACATACCTTTCCAGAAACTATGTCCCAGTGAAATCTGTTTCAGTTTAAAGAACAGCATCACTTTCAACAACTTTTTTCACTACTTTGTGTAGATAAAAAGAACGACAGAACTTGAGAAAACAATTCATGTTGAACCGCCGCGACCTCGCACAGCAAGTCCTCACTTCACGGTCTCCAGAGTTGC
The DNA here is from genome assembly GCF_015227805.2 of Hirundo rustica. NCBI lineage: Eukaryota > Metazoa > Chordata > Aves > Passeriformes > Hirundinidae > Hirundo > Hirundo rustica. Next base: position 22,999,976 of record NC_053456.1, on the reverse strand, counting down.
TGTTCCTAAACAAGATCATACGTATGAGGTAAGCTGAAGTTGTAGCCAAGAGGAGCAGCATGCTCATTTTCAATAGCCAGTAGGTCACCCGTTCAATCTGGCTTTTTCCTCCCACACTCCAGTCTGGTGCTTCCCCAAGAGGAAGGGTTGTATGCTCTGTGCAGTTATTTTTGTTGGCTTGTTTGACTAATAAAGAACACTGCCCTAAACAGATAAATGAATTCCTAAAATATAATTTATTGATACTATTTGTTATTTAAATAATCTTAGAAACTTTTTGAGGATGCCGCTTCAGTCTTAATGACATATAGTTAAATTCTAGATATTTGTCATGCATATTTTTTAAAGAGCAGAAGAATCCCTCTTTAATCTTATTACGTGTATCAGTTCAGTCACACACTGCTTTTTTTTTCCTTTGCTAATTAATACATGCTAAGTTAATTTTTTCAATAGAAAAAATTCATACTAACTGCATAATATGATAACATCCACTTTTAATGTTATTCTTCCATTCTTCTTTTGGACTCCTTTCCATAATATTAAAATTTTCCAGTTAATTAATTTTCTCATTCAAGCATATTTTTTCTCTTCACCTGGAATTTAAAAGATATTTTCCCCTAAATAAATTAAACACTGTTATAAATATTTTTATGAAATATTTATGTATTTTTTAAAAAGTTATTCCACTTATAATAAGATTTTGAAATCTCTTCAGTTATTTTAATCATTGGAAGTTATGTAATTGGTAGTATTCTTTATTGCAGTATTAGACTGATTTAATGGAAAGCTAAGGTTTCAAGTGAAGAAACAGAGAGAACAATCCTTGTGCTGCGCTTAAGAGTTTCTTGACCATTTAAAGATCAAATTTGAAAGTGAAAAATAAAATATTTAAACGTTAGAGCAAAAATAATACAAGGATATTATATCTCCGGTATTCTACTACTGCAATCTAAAATTATTATTTTTGTTTTACATATAGCTTTTGCAGTGTCAAAACTAAGTAACTAAGGAAGCAACTCACTGCATATGCAACCTGCTCAAGAAATGCACTCTCTCCTTTGCAAATAAGACAAAAACAAAGTTGTAACTCTTTGTCTTCTGTTCCCTAGGTTTCAATAGCTGGATCTGCCATGGCTACTCTGGAAAAAGAGTTATCAGCTACTTCTGCTGTGCAAAAGATCACCAAGCCTGTAAAACCACCTCAGCTAAAGCCTCATGAAGTCAGGACAAAAACAGAGCCAGTTGCCCCTCCAGAGTTCCCCTTTGGAGAGGCTGCTGAGACGTATAAGAGTCACTATGATGTTGAGACTAAAAAGGAGACAAGCATTAGAAGTGAAGCAGTGAGGACAGAACACTTGATGCTGCATAAAGAAGGTGAAGCAAAGGTAAGTTTTTAAGCAAATTTCTGTCACTTCGACTGACTTCCATCTTAAAAATATAGAATAGCCTCACTTTTTTGCTGTTTTCTTATCACAATTTTCCAATTCTACAGCATTCTACTGCCTTTTGTTTTTTATTTTTTTTACAAAAATCGTTGTAAGCATCTAGTACTTTATGACATACAAAGAGTTCACATTACCTGATTTATTTTCTTATTTAAATTATGCTGCCTATGTCCTTGACTTTGTTCATTATTGTCCTCTAAACAATCTAGGTGACAGAAACTGCCAGAGTTCCTGTGCCTGCAGAAATCCCTGCTACTCCACCCACCTTAGTCTCAGTAAGTAATTTCTATGTAGTGTAGGGGAGTTACATTAGATTTTCACCCATTCTCTTTTCTAATTTTTATTGCTGAATACCTAACCATTAAAAATTGGCTTTATTTAATCTTTTAAACTTTGTATTAGATTTACTCAGCCATATAGTTTATCTCTGATACAAAGTCTTCTTGATGTCTTTCATGGTAGTGATTCTTCACATTTATGCTTCATAGTAGGTTGATCTATCTGCATAAATGTGAACCTACCTTTTCATTTTCTTAATAACAGTAAAGTTCAGAGACCCTAAAAGCCAGTTTCAAATACTTCCCTTTAGAAAATGCCTTTGTTTTTTTCCTACATACATTGCTTCGCAGAATACTGTTTTGAACTAGATGTTAAATTTTCCATTCAAATAGGTTTTAGACATTTAAGTATCTGTTTAGTATTGAAAATGTATACTGACTGTGATACTTATTTTTCGCCATACAGGGCCTCAAAAATAAGACTGTGACTGAAGGTGAGTCTGTCACTCTGGAGTGCCAAATATCTGGTCATCCTCAGCCTACAGTGACATGGTACAGGGAAGACTACAAAATTGAGAGCTCAATGGACTTCCAGATCACCTTCAAAGCAGGACTTGCTCGCCTTGTGATTCGTGAAGCCTTTGCAGAGGACAGTGGAAGATTTACCTGTACTGCTACCAATAAGGCTGGCAGTGTCAGCACTTCTTGCCACTTACATGTGAAGGGTAAGTATATTTATAGAATCATAGGACTGTTAAAGTTGGAAAAGACCTTTAAGAGAACTTATTTCAATCATTAATCCAAAACTGCCAAGTCCACCGCTAAACCGTGTCCCAGGTGTCACATCTACAAGTCTTTTAAATACTTCCAGGGTGGAGAACGTATTTAAAAGTCAGCCCCAGATGACTCATGGGCAAACTGTTCCAATGCTTGATAACCCTTGATAGCCTTTTTGGTGAAAGGTTTTCTTATACTCAAACTAAACCTCCCTTGGTGCAGCTCAAGGACAGTCCCTCTTGTCACTGTAGGAAGTTAATAATTTTGTGAACAGTATATTGCTTGTAATGTGCCTTAGACATTTAAAATATATGGCTTGGGTTGTACTCCAGGGTTATTAGGTAAAAGGGCTGTGAGAATATGAGGAAAAGGCCGATAATGGGTTAATAATAGGTGCCACTTAACTTGATTCCTCAGTGGAATTAACTGGCTCTCTGAGCCAACTAACTACTTATTCCTATTATGTCAACTAAACTAATTCCTTAAGGCAAATTAAGGCATTTTTAAATCCACCGTATCAAATTTTCCTTGTAGTTACTGAAGAAATTGAGACTCGAGAAACCATTTCAGAGAAGACTGTTGCAGAAGAGAAACGGTAAAGTCACTTTTCTAAAGACTGCTCCTATTGCAGTCATTGCGGTGTTGCATTCTGTTTTTATGAGAACTTCAGACATCAGCTCACCTACCTGCATTGTAATCTTATTTCAGCTATGTGGAGACAAAGGACATTGTAATGGAAGATGTCTCTGCTGCAGCAGAGGAAGTATCGGGAGAACCCATACCTCCTTTCTTCATAAGAAAACCCATGGTGCATAAATTAATTGAAGGTGGGAGCATTGTTTTTGAATGCCAAGTAGGGGGCAACCCAAAGCCACATGTCTACTGGAAAAAAGGCGGAGTTCCTCTAACGACTGGCTACAGGTACTTGGAATACAATGCCCAAAATCCACCTTAACATAATTTTTATGCATATTTAATTGGCAATGTCATAATTTGATTCCCTTACTTATGCTGAGCCAAGTAACATCTTGATTTCTGTGAAATAAATAATTTTTAAATGTAAAATTATAGGCTCATATCTTGAAATGTGACTTTAAAAGGTTGTTAAGTTTTAAAATATAAATATTCAAAAGACTGTAAAATGAAATATATGTTATACTTATAAACAAATCAGGAAGAAGGCTTGCATTTGTTTTACTCTGTGCACTTACTTTATGTAAGTGTTGTCTATAGAAAGCAACATACCTTCTAGCTGAGAAAAAATATTACATTTGTAGCATTCTTGAAATCATCATGTTATGATGATCCTTACTAGAACAAACTGTGTGAACACAGAATATACCATTAAATTGTATCTGATAACTAGACCTGATATTTCAGTACTGGTGAGCTAGTACTGATATTTCAGTACTGCTGTTTGGATCCTATTTATTTAGTGACAAAAAAAAGAAAGCTGACCAGTGCTCTTGTTTCAGCATGGTTATTTTTCATATGCTGCTCTGTATGCTCATTCATTCAGTGAGAGTTGCCTGCAAAAGCACCTCTATATATGCCTTGCACAAGTTAGGAATGTGTCTAACTAAAAGCAAAATAACTGAAAAGTCTGTCCAGAATTATGGAGACTTTTTTTCTTTTATGTTTTCTATAGATACAAAGTGAGTTACAAAAAAGAAACCGGGGAATGCAAACTTGAAATTTCCATGACTTTTGCCGACGATGCCGGAGAATACACTATTGTTGTTCGTAATAATCTTGGAGAAGCTTCTGCAACGGTCTCCTTACTAGAAGAAGGTACATTTTAGATTTGGGAAATGGGGACAATATTTCTTAAAATTAACTTCAAAATGAGAAAACAGATTTTAAATTATGCTGCAAACTATTAGCAGCTTAGTTTATTCAGCTCAAGAGACAGAAAGGGAGATCTGGTGGCTCTGCTTCTGCGAGAGAGAGTACCTGACATCAGGCCCTTGAAGGACTTTGCTCTTTGCTAGAATGTGTAGCTATTGGGATCTTTGTCTGTTGACATGTTAAGTTTGTAACAAGATGAGATATTCAAGGAGGGATGTGGAAAAAGAAGATTAATCAATTAATGGGTTGCTATCTTAAAGGAAAATAAGCTAGTTTAATTTTTTAATTTGTCCTGTAAAAATGTACAAAAATTTTCAGGAGACAGAAATTTTAAAATAATTCCTGCAGATCCTTCCGCCTTGAAAACTAGGACACCTAAATAGTACAGGCAAACCTCTCCCTGTTTATAAAGCTCATCTTAATACTTCAGTCTTTGCATTTTGTTGATGTTTGTATTTACTGGCTAAACAGATAGAAAATCTGCTTGAATCACCAAAACCAGTAAAATAAGTTTGTACTTGTTTTCTCTGTTCAATTCAGTGAAAATAAAAAAAAATTATCAAAATTAATCTCTTCTCAATTCTTAGCTGATTACGAAGCCTACATAAAATCGCAACAAGAAATGATGTACCAAACTCAAATGACTGCATATGTACAAGAACCTAAAGTGGCTGAGGTAGCCCCACCCATTTCCTATGGTGACTTTGAAAAAGAGTATGAGAAAGAACAAGCTCTAATTAGGAAGAAAATGGCAAAAGATACAGTGATGGTCAGAACTTTTGTAGAAGATGAGGTATGTCTATCCCTTCATATTAATTTTCGGTACTGACATTTTGCCATACAAATAATTTATTTTCAAAGTCATTATTTGACACAGAAATCTAATGGTCTTACTTTTCTATATAGGAATTCCATATTTCTTCTTTTGAAGAAAGACTTATCAAGGAAATTGAACTCAGAATTATTAAAACTACCTTACATGAACTTCTTGAAGAAGATGGAGAGGAGATGATGGTTGACATTTCTGAATCTGAAGCTGTAGAAGCAGGATTCGAGTTAAGATTAAAAAATTACAGAACCTTTGAAGGGACAGGAGTTACCTTCCACTGCAAGACATCTGGATATCCATTGCCAAAGGTAACCTCAATCTGTATAATTTTTTTTTTTTTTTTTTTTTTTTTTTTTTTTTTTTTTTGGTAAATCATGTGATGCTCTACTTGAAAAAAAATCCCTTAACATCTCATTGTTAGACATTCTACATTCTGCACAGGAAACAGCAACTCTCAAAATAAATCCGGTCTTGTGGTTTGATACCAAGCTGGATTTTCCTTTTGTCCCTTAACAGGATAAAAGGAAATAGGACTAGAGTTAGGTTGGTTAGCCAGTTCAGAGGTAGGTTGGATTTACCAATTGAGTTGTCTTGATACTGAATACCTCTGAAGTAGCTTAGAGCAGTGGGGAACACAGTAGCAGTCTAGTCTAGGTTACTTTGATCTTCATCAAAATGGGCTATATATCTGTTTCTAGCGCCTAAATTCATGTTTCAGGTTGCTATGTAAACATCTTACACTAATCTCACCTATTCCAAGTAAAAATGTTCATGTTTAACACATATATGTGGGCTGTGATGTTTTTCAGCTGAAAAACAGCAAGTTGTAATATCTTGTGTGTACAAGTCATTACTAGATCTTTGTCTTTAGGAGACTTCACAATAGTTCTACTATTTCTTTCCATGTAGGTGGCATGGTACAAGGATGGCAAACGTATAAGGCATGGAGAGCGCTACCACATGGAACTTCTGCAAGATGGCAGCGCCACTCTGCGTTTACCTGTTGTTTTACCTGAAGATGAAGGAATTTATACTGTCTTTGCCAGTAATATGAAAGGAAATGCCATTTGCTCAGCAAAGCTCTATGTTGAGCCAGTTGCACCTACAGCAACTCCAGGTTATATGCCAGGACCTGAAGTTATGAGAAGATATAGGTAAGTACACGATAATATAATGTTATGAGACTTCAATCTGCTGTGATAGCCCAAAAGGTCATTACAGAGCAATTAAGTAAGCTTAAGCTGCTGGCGTTTGCATACCTCTGGAAAGGTTCTAAACACTGTTTTCATGACTCATATAGATTTATGCGCTTTTTGTCTGATTTCCCCTTTTAATGAGCAGTACAATTCCCAGAGTACGATCATTCACGTGCATTTCCAGCCAGAGTATCTGATTTACAAGCTCAGTAACCATATTTTTTGTTAAAGTGCTCACATTTTTGGAAAAATATCTACTACACTTGGAGTTTTAGTGTGGTGTGCAAGTATTTTTTCCGTCCCTTGAAATAGCTGTATATCAATGACAGAAAAAATTAAGCATTGCCATGTTCCTTGTTCAGTCTCCATATACATACACACCCATGCCCAAATGTACACAGGATTGCACTACCTTATTTTGATCTGTGCACTATCCAAAACCCAAAAATTTCTTTGGCAGTAGTGTATCCTCAAACTACTCAGTTCTACAAACTCCTGTCAAAAACCTAAATAAAATTGACTACAAATGAAAATTATTTTTTTCCCAATTTCTCACATAGATAAATTGGCTAAACTCTTTAAAATAAACTACGAGAAAGGCAAAGGTTGAAATCTGTTTATCATGTCAGTCCACTGCTATGATATTGCCGTACACATCTGTCTTATCTTTTCCTTCCAGGTCTATCTCTCCACGGTCTCCAAGCCGGTCTCCTGCCCGCAGTTCTCCTTCTCGTTCTCCTGCCCGGAGATTAGAAGAAACGGATGAAGGCCAACTAGAGAGACTATATAAGCCAGTTTTTGTGCTGAAACCGACATCATTTAAATGTTCACAGGGGCAGACAGCACGATTTGACTTAAAAGTTGTTGGCAGACCTATGCCAGAGACATACTGGTTTCATAATGGTACATCAGCCTCATTTTCATGAATAAATAATCTTATTTTTAAAGTCTTTTATTTCTTGTTGAGACTGTTTTGATTGCAACTGTTTGCTTTTCATGTGTATCTGCAGGCCAACAAGTGATTAATGACTACACCCATAAAATCGTGATTAAAGAAGATGGTACTCAGTCATTGATCATTGTCCCTGCAATGCCTGAAGACTCCGGAGAATGGGCTGTCATTGCTCAGAACAGGGCAGGCAAAGCTTCAGTCTCAATGACACTGACTGTAGAAGGTATCTTCTGTATTTTCTATTATATTCCATATATCATGGGGTTTTTTTAAATCAATCTGATGAGTGTTTCTTTTTTAAAACTATGGCTGTGTCATTTCCTCTTGTGATAATTTACATTTGCTCTTTCAGCTAAGGAAGACCTAGTCAGACCACACTTTGTGGAAAGGTTGAGAAATGTCAGTGTGAAGGAGGGCTCTAGACTGGAGATGGCAGTGAAAGCTACTGGTAACCCTAATCCTGACATTGTATGGCTCAAGAACAGTGACATCATTGTGCCCCATAAATACCCCAAAATAAAGTAAGGATTTTTATTATATTTAAATCAATTGAAATTTCTCCTTTTCCTTTTCCTCCTCCTCCTCCTCCTCCTCCTCCTCCTCCTCCTCCTCCTCCTCCTCCTCTTCCTCCTCCTCCTCCTCTTCCTCCTCTTCCTCCTCTTCTTTTCAATACTTTGTATAAATTAAGTAGTAAATAACCACCATCCTACAAAAAGCTTCCTACAGTTTCACAGAAGGGGTTCATTAGGGGCTTTTGCATTGATACAAGGATTACAGATATAAAATACCTAGCAGGATTTGCTTATTTTCCAGCCTATGTTTTCATGCAGTTTCAATTCTGCAAAGCCATCAGAGATTTAGTGAATTTACCTCTGTCTCTGATTTTGAAGACCTCTGTAGGCAAAACTGCCACAGAATTAAGACTGGTTTTCATTACTCTTCCCTGTTTGGTTCTTAGGCACTGCATTCTCAAACACGAATAAATATAAACAAAATGTCTCTTACCTCCAGAGATTTGCCTTTGGAGGCTTTGAATTAATTTGGAAGCAGGGCAAAAATGAATGACTAAGGGAAAAAATAGTTAATTTTTTTTTTTTCCCATATTTCAGGATTGAGGGAACCAAAGGGGCAGCTGCCCTTAAAATTGAATCTACTGCCAGACAAGATGCTGCATGGTATACTGCTACTGCTATCAATAAAGCTGGGCGGGACACTACCCGCTGCAAAGTAAATGTTGAAGTTGAACACACAGAACCTGAACCAGAAAGGAAATTAATAATTCCAAAAGGAACTTACAAAGCCAAGGAGATTGCAGCACCAGAGTTAGAACCTCTCCATCTGCGTTATGGTCAAGAGCAATGGGAGGAAGGAGATCTCTATGACAAAGAAAAGCAACAGAAACCATTTTTTAAGAAGAAGCTCACATCTTTAAGGCTCAAACAATTTGGACCAGCACACTTTGAATGCAGGCTTACACCAATTGGCGACCCAACCATGGTGGTGGAGTGGCTGCACGATGGCAAACCCTTGGAAGCAGCTAACAGACTCCGCATGATCAATGAGTTTGGATACTGTAGCCTGGACTACGGGGTAGCCTATTCCAGAGACAGTGGAGTGATCACTTGCAGAGCAACTAACAAATATGGTACAGACCATACATCTGCTACTCTGATTGTGAAGGATGAGAAAAGTCTTGTGGAAGAATCCCAGTTGCCAGAAGGCAAAAGGGGACTCCAGCGAATTGAAGAGTTAGAAAGAATGGCCCATGAGGGTGCTCTACCTGCTGTTGCTCTGGACCAAAAGGAAAAACAGAAACCAGAAATCGTTTTGGTTCCTGAACCTGCAAGAGTCCTTGAAGGTGAAACAGCACGATTCCGCTGCCGTGTGACAGGCTATCCTATGCCCAAGGTCAATTGGTACCTCAACGGACAGCTCATCCGTAAAAGCAAAAGGTTTAGACTCCGTTATGATGGAATCTACTACCTGGATATTGTGGACTGCAAATCATATGACACAGGAGAGGTGAGAGTCACCGCAGAGAATCCAGAAGGCTTTATTGAACATAAGGTGAAACTTGAGATCCAGCAGAGGGAAGACTTCAGATCTGTTCTTCGTCGTGCTCCTGAACCCAAACATGAGCCTGTAGTTACAGAACCTGGGAAACTTCTGTTTGAGGTACAGAAGGTAGACAAACCTGCAGAGGCAACAACCAAAGAAGTGGTGAAGCTGAAAAGGGCTGAAAGAATCACTCACGAAAAGCTTTCAGAGGAATCTGAAGAGCTGCGTAGTAAATTCAAGCGCAGGACAGAAGAGGGCTACTATGAAGCCATTACAGCTGTGGAACTCAAATCTCGCAAAAAAGATGAATCATATGAAGAAATGTTAAAAAAGACGAAAGAAGAACTTCTTCACTGGACCAAAGAGATCCCAGAGGAAGAGAAGAAAGCACTTCCTCCTGAAGGCAAAATCACCATTCCAACATTCAAACCAGAGAAGGTGGAGCTTAGTCCAAGCATGGAGGCTCCCAAGATACTTGAACGAATTCAAAGCCAGACTGTAGCCCAAGGAACAGACGTACACTTCCGTGTGAGAGTGGTGGGAAAACCTGATCCTGAATGCCAGTGGTTCAAAAATGGTGTTCAGATTGAAAGAACTGATCGTGTGTACTGGTACTGGCCTGAAGATAATGTTTGTGAATTAGTTATCAGAGATGTGACTTCTGATGATTCTGCCAGCATCATGGTGAAAGCAGTCAATATAGCTGGTGAAACTTCTAGCCATGCTTTCCTGTTAGTACAAGGTAATTTCAATTCTTTTGCTCATCCTACTGCTCGTCATAGTGTTTTAAGTCTGTTTGATCAGTGCACTGTTGATTGTTATATACTGTTTTGCAGCCAAGCAGTTAATCAGCTTCACCCAGAAGTTACAAGATGTTGTTGCTAAAGCAAGAGACTCCATGGCAACATTTGAATGTGAAACATCAGAGCCCTTTGTCAAAGTGAAGTGGTTTAAGGATGGAATTGAGATTCATTCTGGAGACAAGTACAGGATGCACTCAGACAGAAAGGCTCATTTCCTTTCTGTATTAACAATTGATATGTCTGATGCTGATGACTACAGCTGTGCACTGGTCGAAGATGAATCCATAAAAACCACTGCAAAGCTTACTGTTGAAGGTAAGAAGAATACAGCTCAGTACCGTGCCATACTGTTGTAGTGAAATCAGCTTCAGAAAGAAACAAAATTATTTAAACAGGCATCTAACACCCTACGAAATTTTGAGCTGCTTTCATACTTTTGGAATCCTTTCATACTATGAAAGTTTAGAGATGTATTTATGGAAAATGGTTGCATTATATATATTCCCTTAGGCTCATTCAATAACAATTTTTTTTCTTCAGGAGTAACTAATCAAGCTTAATCACAAATGTAATTACTTGCCTTTAGGTGCTGCAGTTGAGTTTATTAAAGAACTTGAGGATGTTGAAGTACCAGAATCCCTCTCAGGTGAACTTGAATGTGAGGTTTCCCCAGAAGACGTGGAAGGGAAATGGTATCATGGTGATGTTGAACTCACTTCTAGTCTTAAGTATGTGATTGCATCCCGCCGTGGTCGCCAGATCCTCACCATTAAAGATGTTAATAAAGATGATCAAGGAGAGTATAGTTTTGTTGTTGATGGAAAAAGGACTCAATGCAAACTTAAGATGAAACGTAAGCATTTCTTATATTATCTAGATACTATAGATTTTCTATATTATAGCATTTATTATAGCTATATCATTGTACCCCGTAATACCTTAATGTTCAATATTCTGCCTCTTACAAGTACTAATTTACTTCATTTAATTTTACAGCTCGTCCCATGGCAATTCTTCAAGGACTTACTGATCAAAAAGTCTGTGAGGGAGATATTGTGCAACTTGAAGTCAAAGTCTCCCTAGAAAACGCAGAAGGTGTCTGGATGAAAGATGGCCAAGAAATTCAATCAAGTGACCGTATTCACATTGTGTTGGATAAACAGTCACATATGTTGCTCATAGAAGATGCCACAAAGGAAGATAGTGGAGCCTACTCTTTTAGTGTTCCTGATCTTGAGCTGTCAACCACTGGACAGATCACAGTGTACAGTAAGTCACTATGATGATTTTGAAGGTTTTGATTTTTGGCTCCTTTTTTTTTTGATTTTGTTTGATTTTTGGCTCCTTTAGGATTACTTTTTAAAGGCATAGTTTTTCTCACAATGAATATTTTTGTAACTTGGCAGGTGTGGAAATAGTAGTGCCTCTAGAAGATGTTCACGTAATTGAAGGGACAAAAGCCATCCTTGAATGCAAAGTTTCAGCACCTGATGTGTCCTCCTCCAAATGGTACCTGAATGAGAATCAAATAAAGCCTGATGAACGTGTGCAAGCCGTATGTAAAGGCGCTAAACAGAGGCTAGTGCTCACCAGAACCCATGCATCAGATGCAGGACGTTATAAGCTGATGGTTGGCAAAGTGGAAACAAGTTGCAATGTCACAGTTGAAGGCTGGTATCTTTTAAGTTGCACAGCTCTTTGTGAAATAATTTCTTTGAAAAAAAATAGTGCAAATGATTAATAAATTTATAATTTATTCTTTTTATAGAAATTGAGATTATTAGAGGTCTTCATGACATCACCTGCACTGAAACACAGAATGTGTCCTTTGAGGTCGAGCTCTCCCATTCAGGGATTGATGTAATTTGGCATTTCAAAGGCCAACCCATTAAGGCTGGTCCTAAATATAAAATTGAAGCACATGGCAAAATATATAAATTGACAGTGGTGAAGATGATGAAAGATGATGAAGGAGAATATGTCTTTTATGCTGGAGAGAAGAAAACATCTGGGAAGCTTATAGTAGCAGGTTAGTAGGGTTAAGGTCCAAAGTTTTTATTTCACTGTGATTTAGTAAGTACCCAGTGGATTTAGAGCATTTGTGCTGTTCCAGTGGGAGTTTGTCTTTAATTTATCCTTTTTTTTTTTTTTTTAATATTCTCCTTGCCTTTCCCCTTATCTTTGTAACTCGTATAATTTGAATTCTCAAATCTTTTAAGTGTTAATATATTTTTCTAGATCAGAACCACAGTATGAAATGCTGTATTATGCTTTTGATGTAATTAATGTTAAAAAGAGGGGGTTTTGTCCTGTATGTTTTCATTACACGTGTGCTGATGATAAAATAAAAGAGAATAACTAGGATAGAAATAAGAAACATATTTTTGTAATGTTCAGGTCATATTCCATTCCTGATTTTAAGCAGAGCTCAGAATGACTATGGGTATTCTGCAAATTAGGGCAAAGAATTCCAGCATCTACTTTTTGTTTCTCTATGGGGGAAAACTGAACAGCAACACAACCAAAGAACATGCTTTTTCTTCCCAAACAGGCGGTGCCATTTCAAAGCCTCTCAGTGACCTGACTGTGGCCGAGTCCCAGACAGCTGTTTTTGAATGTGAGGTGGCAAATGCTGACTCAGAGGGCCAGTGGCTACAAAATGGTAGACCATTAGCTACAACAGATCAGTACCGCGCTGAATCTGATGGTGTAAAGAGAAGGCTTGTTATCCCTGCCACGAAACTGGAAGATATGGGTGAATACAGCTATGAAATAGCAAGCTCAAAGACAACTGCCAAACTGAAGGTCGAAGGTCAGTTTTTTGTAACTAACTGATGTCTTTGAGACTTATTTCAGCATCAGTCACTATGACTTGGACCAGGCCTTAAGACACAAGCAAAACAAAATAAAACAAAATTAAAAAAAAAAACAAAAAAACAAAAAAAAACCCACAACACTGAGCCTATCCAACAACAACAACAAAAACTAAACAAACAAATCCACAACTAACCAACCAACCAACAAAACAGAGAAATAAAACCCAAAAAAATCCCAGAAACCAAACATTTCTCATGGATGCTATGAGTAAATCTTCCTTGCTGTGTTCCCAGGACAACACTTTGCTGAAAACTGTATACATTACTATATGCATAAAATCAAGCATGATAGTTCAGTATTATTAAAATTAATGTATTTACTATAGGTTTTAATTTTGATCTGCTTTGTCAACTATTTTTTTCTATTTTCTTCCTCTTTTTTTTTTTTTTTCCCCTAGCTGTTAAGATAAAGAAAACACTAAAAAACTTGACTGTGACAGAATCACAGGAGGCAGTTTTCAGTGTAGAATTGACCCATCCTGACGTGAAAGGAGCTCTATGGATTAAAAATGGTGTTGAACTTGAATCAAGTGACAAATATGAAATTACAGTGAAAGGAACGGTTCACACACTGAGAATCAAACACTGTGTTGTCACCGATGAGTCTGTTTACAGCTTTAAACTTGGAAAAATAGGAGCAAATGCCAGACTTCATGTGGAAAGTAAGCCATTCTGGTTTGAATATTTGCTGTAATGTGTGCTTTAAAATTCAAATCATGCACAGTGATGAATATTGCTAAATTTTTTTCCTCAAGCTGTCAAAATCATCAAAAAGCCAAAGGATGTGACTGCTTTGGAAAACGCTGTTGTCTCGTTTGAACTGAGTGTTTCCCATGATACTGTACCAGTCCGGTGGTTTCATAAAAATATTGAGCTTAAGCAAAGTGATAAATACAAGATGATCTCTCAAAGGAAAGTTCACAAGCTTATGCTGCATAACATATCTCCCGAAGATGCTGGGGAATACACAGCTCTTGTTGGGCAAATTGAGTGCAAAGCAAAACTGTTTGTGGAAAGTAAGTATTGAAAGTTTGTAAGAAAGTAGTTATATGAATTGTTACACCAACACTGAGCAACTTGACCTGACACTTCATAGCCTGTTACCCTTGTTTTTTTGCAGTCTTCCAAACATACTAACTTTTAGAAAATTCTCTCTTCTCTTTTTTTCCCTCCTTTTAGGCATACACATCACAAAGACCATGAAAAATATTGAGATCCCTGAGACCAAAACTGCCTCTTTTGAATGTGAAGTTTCTCATTTCAATGTGCCTGCTGTCTGGTTGAAAAATGGTGTGGAGATTGAAATGAGTGAAAAGTTCAAAATAGTTGTCCAAGGGAAACTCCATCAGCTCAATATCATGAATACAAGCAGTGAAGATTCCGCAGAATACACATTTGTCTGTGGAAATGATAGAGTCAGTGCTACCCTGACTGTAAAACGTACGTAAAAATTAAATTAACCGGAATATTTTACAGTTACCAATAATAAGTCCATGTTAACACATGGACTTAATGAAATTCTGATAAAACCAGCAGACTGTGGAGGGTTTTTTTAATAACACTAAGTAGCCTCAATATCGTTCTTTAAAGAGATTTAGAAGTGGTGAACCTGAAAATCAGATCCTGTGATCTTTTCTTTAGGCCAACATGCCTAAATGTCAGGTCACTGTACGAGACCAAATTTGGATTCCTATGTCATTCAGTCGTTGTGGGACATCTAATTGTAATACGGATTCTGAACATAAAACATACCTTTTAATGTTTCCAAAATTGTCTTAAAGGAGTTGAGGTATCTCTAATCTGGTTAACATGCATTTAAAATAAAGTTAAACAGAATGGAAAAAAACAAACCATGTCCATTACTTTCCTTTTAGCCATCCTAATTACCTCCATGTTAAAAGACATCAATGCTGAAGAGAAAGACACAATAACATTTGAAGTAACTGTTAATTATGAAGGCATCTCATATAAATGGCTAAAGAATGGCATAGAAATAAAATCAACTGATAAATGCCAGATACGAACAAAGAAGCTTACGCACTCCCTCTCCATAAGGAATGTGCATTTTGGTGATGCAGCAGAATACACTTTCGTTGCCGGAAAAGCAGCTTCATCAGCCACTTTATATGTGGAAGGTATTTTCTCTCTTGATTTGTATGCTTAGTGATTACTAGTGGCTTAAATAATATCACAGCACTCATTCTACTTTTTTTCTGCCCTAGCTCGTCACATTGAGTTTAGGAAGCATATTAAAGACATCAAAGTGGTGGAGAAGAAGAGGGCTATTTTTGAATGTGAAGTTTCAGAACCTGACATTCAGGTCCAGTGGATGAAGGATGGGCAAGAACTCCAGATTGGTGATAGGTAAATTACTGCTTCTACACCACATTAACTTTTGGTGTGTGTTTTCCTCCAGGAAATACCTAGCTCACTTTCTTTTCTGATGTGCCCAGGATGAAAATTCAGAGAGAGAAATATGTCCATCGTCTCATCATTCCTTCCACAAGGATGTCTGATGCTGGTCAGTACACTGTAGTAGCAGGTGGAAACACATCCAGTGCCAATTTGATAGTGGAAGGCCGTGACATTCGTATCAGAAGTGCCCATAAAGATATTCAGGTAAGGCCTATACAGATGCATAAATATTTCATAGATTTGTCACTCAAAGAATAATGCAAGGGAAGAGCAACAATATCTAACCATCAAGCGTCATAGCACAAAAATCTATAATCATAAGGTCAGAAACTTCACCTAGGAACCTGGAAAGTGAGACCAGAAGAAAAACAATATTACTTCTATTATTTATTCTACTTTTTCAAAGGTCATTGAGAGACAAAGAGCTGAAATTGAATTTGAAGTCAATGAAGAGGACATTGAACCACAGTGGTACAAGGATGGTATTGAGATCAATTTCCAATACGAGGAAAGATACAAGTATGTGGTGGAAAGGAGAGTTCATCGAATGAGCATCTTTGAAACCACTTACTCCGATGCTGGGGAATATACTTTTGTTGCAGGACGGAATAGGAGTTCTGTTATTCTTTATGTGAATGGTATGTGGCCCCACAACCAATTTTTGCCTGTATTTATTACTCAGTGGTTTTCTGATTTTTGTATGGCTTCTCTGGAATTCTGACCCTTGAAAGAAAAAAAAAAAATTCATAGAGACAGTCTGGAACACTACCAATTTCCTCATGTACATACATGTCTATTGCCCTACTGAAGTAGCTGGCTAGTGGATGAAAATACTATAGCAGTTCTTTTCCCGTGGTATTTACTTAGATCAGAAAATTCTTGAGCATAAATAAAACTACTTTGTTCCCATGGACAGATGTGCCTTTCCAGAGTGATCAACCTAGCAAATCTTGGACATTGTTGGAGTCCAGGGCTTCCCTTTGGCTGCCCTGGAGGGTCAGGGACCTGGACAGGGGGGTCTGGGACGCCAGCCCAGAGCCCAGAGGGACATTGGCTTTGATCCCAGTCCATGGGAAAGGCTTCCTGCACTGTGGGAAGGATTGCAAGCCTCAAGAGTGTGAAAGATAGTAGTTTAGCTTATCACAGTGTGAGAAAAGAGTAGGTTTGGGTTTTTAGTATGGAAGTGAATGGGGGCAAGACGGAGGATTTGGGGCGTTGTCTCCTGCTTCTTCTTTCTTCTTCCCTCACTCCATTTTCTGCAGTGACAGTGGCACAAAGTAGTTTAAAGAGATTGGGTCAAAGTAGGGATGACCTTTTTAGTATCTAAGTGATAGGTATTGGCAAATAATGATAAATAAAGAATACATAGCAATTAGTATAAGAGATAACGACTGCCCAGTCCGGGAGGAGTCACCAGATGCCTGAGCAGCTGCACAGACCTTTGTTGGGCACTGAGAAAATTGTAAGATAAGAAACAATAAACAACGCGTGCAACCTTGAAAAATCAGAACCTGAAGACTCCGTCTTTTCCTTGCATCTGGCTCAGAGCTTTGCAGAAGGCAAAAAGACTCTAAAACCACCTGAATCTCGGAACAAAATACCGAGAGGACACATTTTCTCAGAAACACTGACACCAACACAGCTAGTTACGTTAAGGCACTTGCTGCTAAATCATCCCCCCTGTATTATATATAAAGGGTGATTTTCATGGGCACAAAAGATTAGGAATAATAAGGGAGTTTGTTTTTTTTGTTTAATTCTTTGCAAATAGTTTTCAATCACTGATAATATCAATAATGAGATTTCTCTTTCTTTCCTTCTTTCTCCTATCTCTCTTTGCCACCTCTCTTTCCCCCAATTTTCAGCTCCAGAGCCACCCCAGATTATTCGGGAGTTAGAGCCAACTACTGTGGAGTCTGGCAAACCTGCCCGCTTTTGTGCTATTGTGTCAGGGAAACCCCAGCCCAAAATTTCCTGGTACAAAGATGATCAACAGCTTTCTCCAGGTTTCAAGTGCAAATTTCTTCATGATGCACAAGAATATACTCTATTGCTGATTGAAACTTTCCCTGAAGATGAAGCAGTGTACACCTGTGAAGCAAAAAATGACTATGGAGTAGCTACAACTTCAGCTTCACTTTCAGTTGAAAGTGAGTTTCCCAAGCTCATAGCAATGATTGTGAAATGAAATATAAATTCTTCATCTTTAAAAATCACTTTTTTTCTCTCTTTAGTCCCAGAAGCTGTCTCTCCCGAGCTAGAAATGCCAGTGTATCCGCCTGCTGTCATAATACCACTACGTGATACTGTTACATCTGAGGGACATTCTGCTTGTTTTCAGTGCAGAGTTACCGGAACAGGTGGGTTTAATGAAATCCTGTACATCTTTCCATCTCTCAAAATTTTTCATCTTGAACTTAGAAGAAAATTCAGCAATACATTTTCTTGGATGAGTCTTCCCTAGAAGTACAGCTACTTGATACACACGCGTAGCCAAGTGTTACTGAAAAGTTTCAGTTAAGCATGTCAGAGGTGTCATCAAGCATGGAAGTTTCAAACTGTCATAAATATATTGAGTGTTTCTAAAAAGATCTGTTTCTCATAGTTTATCTCTGGAAAGTTCTCAGCATTTTAAATGCTAACTGATGTTGGAAAACTGTCAGTGAGGAGAATGTAGAGTTTCATGAGAGAAAAGCAGTGCTGTGTCAAATGAACATGATGAAATTTCTGAAGACACACACTGCCATGTCCTTAACTACACTAACTGACTGAAACTGTGATTCAACCTTTCTTTAATATTTCTGAGTATGATTCTGCAGACACTATACTGGGGTTGCTCTCTTTTTCCTAGCATAAAAAAAAATGTGCTAATTGTCCTTTTAAGTGTAGATTTTACTCAAATAAGTTTTTTGTTTTGTTTTGTTTAGATACATAGAATGTCACTCAGCAATTAAAATACCTTTCTTTAATGCACAGCCAAATAAAGCCACTTTTTTCCATTTAGAAAATGGTCGTGAGTGTGACTGCTAATAAAATATTCATATACTAAACTGCAGAGTAAGATGCAGTTCACAATCCAAAGAGTTTAAAATAATTTCAAGATAAACAAAACTCCAAATTTAAAAATAAACCTGAGTGACAGGTCTATAAAAATTAATATAAATTTGTTATACACATATATATGCAAATATATATAATTTGCATTACCATCCCTTGAAATAAAACTCCAGTTGTTTTGTTTTTGTTTGGGGTTTTTTTGGGGTTTTTTGGTTTTTTTTTTAAGTTTTGCAACAAATCTGGTTCTGCTGCTAAAACTCAGAAAATATATGTTGGAAATTCTGGCCCACCCTTTGTGCAATGCATGCTAGTGCATTTTTAATAATACCTTTTTTTAAAAATAATACTGCATTTATGTGAATGTGCAAGCTCCTTTTACCGCACTGAATATAAGGAACCTTTCATCTAGGTCACCCATCATAGAATCATTCAGGTGGGAAAAGACCTCAAAAATCATCAAGTCCAACTGTTAACCCAGAACTACCAAGTCCAGAAAAAAACCATGTCCCTAACTGAGACATCTGCATGGCTTTTAAATACCTCCAGGAACCGTGACTCTACCACTTCACTTGGAAGCCTGTTCTAATGCTTGACAACACTTGCAATGAAGAAATTTTTCCTATTGAAAATTTCCCTTATTGAATACTCTATCCAAATGGATTTTCACTCCTCTCACTTGTGCTATAAAAACCTTCTATATTAGGTTAGGTAACACATTATTGCAAATACAGTTGTTTAATGGTCTGCATGGTGCAGCTGGCTGCTAAAAACACTCTTCTGATAACAGTAATAGCACACTATTTGAGGAACAACATGATTCGTGATGTAATACAGTGACGGAGAGCAAAAGCTAGTCCACTTCAATTCTTTTCTGAGTCTACAAGAATCTATACAAGTAATATAACATTTTATATAGGAATATATAAATCTTTCTTGAGAAATATGACAAGTAATATTTGCAGCAAAAAGAGGGAAGGTGCTATGCTTAGAAGAAGAATGTTCTGGTTTAATTTCTTAACCTGACTAGCTCAAGTTAGATATTTTATAGCCTGTTAAATCATGCAACTGTAGCAAAATCACATTTTTAAAAAGATACTTTCTCTGATTTTATTAGTACCAAAATATTTTTATTTTTTTACAATAACAGAGTTAAGGAAGAATAATTTTTACTCAATAATATGTCAGCACCAGAATCATTTTTCCCATACAAATATTTCTGGTGCACAAATCAAAATCTAAAGCAACAAGTAGGTCACTTTCCACTCATCATACTTTACCAGAATCATACAAGACACATTTAAACTTAGATGTTTGAGTTTAAGATTTTCGAATGATATATTTATAAAAATAGTGTTTACTTGCTAGTATAATATCATAATTTAAACTTTTTCTTTTTTCTTTCTTTTGCCTGAGCAGATCTGAAAGTGTCTTGGTACAGCAAAGAGAAGGAGATCAAGCCGTCACGGTTTTTTAGGATGACTCAATTTGAAGACACTTACCAGCTGGAAATTGCTGAAGCTTATCCAGAGGATGAAGGAATCTATACTTTTGTGGCTAGTAATTCTGTAGGCCAAGTGACCAGCACTGCTACCTTGAAGTTAGAAGGTACACTGTGCCAATAAAGAAGTTGTCTTGTTCAGGTCATGTTCCAAAAACCATCTTAATATACACTGATACTTATATGTGAGTTGTTGTCTGTCATGTTGTCTTTTAACTCAATTAATTGCCACCATTTACAGTGTCCACAGCACACATTTATGTCTCCAAAATACATGTCATGAGCAGAAAAATGTATTTCAAGATTTTCTCATGTTCCATGCCCCCTTTTCATTTACTCTAGTCTTAGAATCTGTCATGCACCAAAGATGGTAAAAACCTTCTTTCTAATGGAACCCTTTTGCTTACACATCTTTTGATTTGCCTTGTGAAGACAATCTAGTAGGAGCTTTTTTATAAAATAAATTACTTTGAAAGTTTTGAAAAACATCTCAAACAGAGGTACGTAACAGGCACTTGGGCAACTGAAAAGAAATACTTCACATTCATATGAATTGATGAAACATTGATCAAAGTTTAGAGAAGAAATACTGTTTGGAGAAATTGCTGTTCTATATTTTCTGTGATACTATTTAACCATAAATACTTTGTTTTCTTTTTGCAATAGATTTTATAAATGATGAATGAAAGTAATTCATGCTGTTAAGTTAGAAAAAAATCTTGAATGAGAGAAAATTCATTGTAGTGCAGGGTAAGAAATTAAAAGTTGGCATGCTTCTTTTCAGGATTTAAAAAGGTTGAAGAAGTTACATCAGAGTCCCCTTGGCATGTTTCTTCATCTGTTTCACTTAAGGAGGAATCTGTTGGCCAAAGGCCCACCTTTATCCAGCCTATTTCAAGCTGCAGGGTATGCAGCGGGGAATCAGTCAGATTTCAAGCTAGAGTCTCTGGCAGGCCCAAACCAAAAATCCAGTGGTTTCATAATCAACAACTCATGTTGCCAAAAAAAGACTTAGTTTTCCACTTTGATGAGTCTACAGGCACAGCTATACTGATAATAGTAGATGCTTTCTTAGAGCATGCTGGCCAATACTCTTGCAAGGCAAGAAATAGTGCTGGAGAAACAACTTGTACAGCTACACTTACAGTGACCGCAGAAGGTAAAGCCCCATTTTTACTTCAAAGGGATTCAATTTGTTGCATACCACACTTTTATGCTGTTACTAATTTTTTCCTTGTTTCACACTTTTTCTTTCACACCTAACTTTAATAGTACCCTTGGTAACCTGTCCACTCTCATTTCTTGTTTTTAAGCTGTAACATTAGGAAATTTTCAAGTGTGTATCTCAACATAGGTCAGAGAATAGAAACACTGTAATGAAGGCATTCAGGATTTTAAAACATGCCATTCAGTGATCTTTATAGCAGTGACTGAGGTATTTTGCACTATTCTGTAGGGGGGGGGGGGGTGGAAAGATAAAAAAGAAAATACCTCCTTTTAGAGTGCCATAAGTTTCCAATACTAAAATGGACTACTTTAAGTGAAAGAAGAGAGAAGCACCAACTGAGTATCGACTGCATGATTAGCTTAGGCATCACTTGTCATTCATACTTGACACATATGCTGTCAACAGAGTAGTACGTCTGGCATGCTGTGTTTTCAAATGAAGATCATTCATTTTCATCTTCCATGCTGTTTTATTTTGTTCAGAGCATGGCCCAGTAAAGTTCTTTAGATACTAATGCTGTTGTTTTTGTTACTTGATTACACAGTGCAAGCCCTAGATAGGCAAAGTTCTGGGAAAGATGTAAAAGAGTCTATCCGGTCACAGGCTATATCAGAACTTCATGTGTCTCCTCTCACAAAGAAGAACATTGAAACTTATCAAAAAGAATTTAAATCAGTGCTACAACCATCACAGGAATTGCGTGTACAGGTTTTTGAAAGTATATCAGAAAGTTTGACTATGAAGGCTACATCAGTTGAAGAAATTAAAGCTGTGCACACATCAGTCCTTTCTCAAACATCTCAGAGCACCAAAGTCTCTATGACAACCTCTCAGGAAAAGACAGATGTCCCTCCAAAGATTCTCTTGCAACTCAGAGACTTAACTGTGAAATGTGGTGACACTGCTCAGTTCATATGTGCCTTAGAAAATGAATTCTATGAGTTTCTTTGGGCCCATGAAGGTGAAAA
This sequence comes from Hirundo rustica, assembly GCF_015227805.2. Lineage (NCBI taxonomy): Eukaryota > Metazoa > Chordata > Aves > Passeriformes > Hirundinidae > Hirundo > Hirundo rustica. Next base: position 22,977,748 of record NC_053456.1, on the reverse strand, counting down.
GATAGAATTATCTGAAAAATTGAAGATATCACAAAATGGAAATGTTCTTCTACTCACAATCCTAAATGCCCAGCTGACAGATCAAGGACTGTACAGTTGTACCGTGTATAATGACTATGGAGGGACAACAACTTCTGCAATACTAACAGTCAAAGGTGGTTATCTGACTTTTAACATTATCGCTTACTTTTTTCAGCTTCATTATAACTGCCTAGAGCTCACTCATATTACCTTTATTATCAGGATTTGAGAAAGCTCTAGTAATAATGCTCTGGTTTTTCCTCCACATTTACAGCTCTATTCATAAGTGACACGTGCAGTAGTGGGAAGTTGGTAGCGTAACTTTGTGCCTCTTCCCATAAAGTCACGGATGTCTCAGGCTCTTTATTCCTCATGTCCTTCATGACATGCAGTGAGATGTAAAGCAAAACAGGCTTGTAGGAATTTTTATATTTTGGTAATTCTTAAAGCCAGAGTTTAAGTAAGAAAATCATGTCAGATGCAATTTTGAATTAGATACCAGGTCATTTCAAACTCCAGCACGTTTCCAACAAATCCAAGATTCCAGTTCCAAAGTCAGCAATATAAGTTAATGTACTTGAAAGGATTGCAAGTATTGTATTACTGCAATAATGACCTGTCTTCTACCTTTCCCTCTTCCTAATATATAAGTATTTACTTTTTGCTTAAACTCCTTCTACATCTTCCTGACATCCAGGTATTAAAATGTTAGTAGTGCTAACACTAGTGAAGATCCAAAAATGTATTATCACCACAGGTGATAGTATTTTTGATGAGTTCAATGAATCAAGACCAGAAAACTAAGATTAATAACGAGAAAGGCATTGACCCTGTTGGTTTCACTCTTAATTATTGAAATTTCTTTCTTCACTATAGAGCTGTCAAAAGCACTTTACATCATCTTCTGCTGCTACTTTCCAAATTAAGGCTCTAAATTAAAAGCAAAGACGTGCTTTTTTCAGTCATTGTGGATCAAGACTTGGTCCTATGAAAGACCCACAGGCTTAACCACTACCTAGAATTAGCCTAACAGGAATAGAGCTCTGAAATGTGCAATCACTCATGTTTAATAGCACTGTTTTAGCACTAATATACAGCATATTCTATCAATACTAATTACTGGGCTATTCCTCAATAAGTATAAGGATTTTTTTTTTTATTATTCCTGTAAAACATATGACCTAATCCTTTTCCTAACTTTATTCTTACCTAGCAAAAGAAGCACAAGCCAAAGCAGTAACAAAAATTACTCTTGAATCAGATACTAAAACCTTTAAAGCAGCCAAAGTTTGTCAGTTTAAAGCATCAGAAGTTAAGGAAGAATCTTCAAAGAAAACCTCGAGCTTGTTTATATCTACATCCCAAAGAGCACATGAAACTGAGAAGCAAAGAAACAGAGTATACTATCCTGATGTTGTGCCATGTGAAGACATCACAGAAACTGACGCCAAAGCACCAGAGTTTCTTGAAACTCTGCCTTCAGAAACCACTGTAAAAGAAGGAGACGATGTGTTTCTCTTTTGCATAATGAAGGGTGTGCCTACACCTTGCATAGTCTGGCTGTACAATCAGCTAATAGTTGAGGAGTCTGCACTGTGTTCCATAAAACATGATGGGCCACTGTGCAGTTTAAGATTGTTGAAAGTTGGTCAGGACCTCGAGGGTATATACAAGTGCAGAATAGTTAACCCTGCAGGACAAGCCGAGTGCAGCACCCGTCTGAAAGTGACAGGTTGGCAACTGCATGTTCCTTCCAAGTATCAATTCCTCATGCATAGCATCATAATTGCATTCCACTATATTCATTTCCTAGGAGATGATAAATAATGAGAAGTATCTCATTAGTCTGTGGATTGTTAAATGTTTTCTTCAGGGATTTACGGCATGATAAAGGCATGTTGTTTTAGAAACTTTCCCCCACCCTGCAAAAAGAAAGCAAATCATATAGAAAAATGTACATTGCAAACAAGTTTGAAAATATCTGATTATTCTATTCTCAAAATTTATCAGGTGTTTGAATTGTTTGGCATGCATTTATGTGTGTGTATGTACATGTGAATTCATGTCTATTTGCAAAACAGATTGGACATTTTTACTATATAAAGTGTTGATTGACACATTTAACAACTATAGCTCAAAAATCCTTGTCTTTTTTATTCTAGCTCCTGAAAAAATTGTCCATGAGAAGCTAGAGGAAGAGGTTGAAGTGGAAGTGAAAGGTACAATCACCAATGAGAATAATTAGTACCAGTAATTAGTAATGTTGTGAAAAGGTTTTGTCACCTTCCATGAGGTGTCTGATGGGGAAAGACACACTTTAAAGCATATTGGAACATGTTGCATGTTTGTTTTGATATGCAAAGGGTTACTTGCATTATAAGGTTATTTAAGTTTTAAAATATGTTTAAAACTTCAAATCTATAATTGTGCAGCCATATTTTTAACTTTTACTTCATGCTTTGCAGCCGTTCACAGGGCTCTTTTATGTTCAATTTCCTTTTGAATGCATGGAATAGTTTACTTCAGAAGGAAGTTATACAAATCTTAATTGTATTATTTTTAAACAAGTTAGCAGCCTAACATTAATCGGTTCATTGGACACTATTGGATGGATAGATGAAGTACTATACTAGAGAGCATCTGTTGTTTAGGTTATGTGAAAGCTACACATTCCCATTGATTCCTTGCACTTTTTTTTACATACATTAATTTGTCATTATACATCTCTTACCCTGGCTTGCAGATAGCATAAGTGGTTCATGTTGCTTGCTTTTTCTCCCCGTGCATAACACTGTGAAGTTAGTGGCTGTATTAGTTCGAATAAACGCCTTCTCATTACGTTACTTACTTTTTATAAAATATATTTCAAACTATTTTTTTCAATTGTTTGAACATATCTACAAACAGAGGGGTCAGAAAGGGCGTTTATTCTACTGTCTGCAAGTCAGGTAAGATTTTCTTCTTTGCCACCCAAAGACATACAGCTTTTCCAGGCAACAAAAACATACACGCAGAAGAACATGTTATTTTGAAATTCTTTTTTTGCTTGTTCAAGAAGAAATTTCCACAGTCTGAAGAAAGAACAGACAACGAACGATTTTCGTGTCAATCTTTAAAACAGAGCAAGGCGTTGCGTTTATTCGAACAAATATGGTGAGTGAATTACTTTTTTTTCCTGGGTGTGTGATGAAATCTGTTGCATGCCCATTTTTTATTTCAGTATATTGCTACTTTTTTACAAACAGGTGGTAGCCAGAGCGTGACATGTCATAACCCAGTCTCCTTCTCTTGCAGAACACCACAGCGTGGTGGACTTCGAGGGACGTGGCACAGCGGCGGCGCTGGCTCGTCCCCAGAACCGTAAACCCATCTTCACACAGGGACTGAAGTGTAGGTCTGTCTTGGAGGGGGACCCTGCATTCTTCCAGTGCAAGCTGGTGGCATGCCCAGCACCGCACATGGCCTGGTTCCACAACAACCGGCCCGTCCTCCAGGACTGCCGCAAGGTGATTCGCACCGAGAGCACGGAGCACACGCACTGCGCCAGCCTGGAGCTGCGGGATGTGCGGGAGCACGACGCCGGCAGCTACAGGGTATTTGCCATTAACAGTGAGGGCTCCGCCGAGTCCACCGCCTCCCTGCTGGTGGCACGCAGCGGGGAGCGGCGGGGCGCGGGTCCCGCCGGGAGAGCGGAGTGGATGCGGCGGAGCTGGGAGTGCCTGCTGCAACAGCGGCGGGAGGACCGGCTGCGGGTGGTGCTCCGCTGCACCGGCTCACCCTTTGACAAGGGGCAGGAGGCTGAGCCTGGGGACCTCTCGCCGGCCCGGGGAAGGGTACGAACCATACGTTTCCAGAGCCTGCCGCTGGCGGGGCCTTGCCGCCCGGGGCTGGCACACAGTTGGGAGCACAGGGGCACAGTGCCTAATGCTGAGGAGCTCCTGGATGAGGAGATCCGTTGGAAGCTGCAGAAGCTGCGGGAAGCAAAGAGGGCAGCCCTGAAAAAGAAGCAGGAATCCCTCATGTCCGCACCCCAGGAGAGCCCTCCTGGGAAGCCCAGCCCCCTTAAGGTGGCTGCCAAAATGGTTGGCTCGAAGCCCCTCACAGTGCAGGTAGTGAAGCAATACTCCAGGCCCAAGGCCCTGGGGGAGAGATGGCAAGTGCCAGGTGGGCTCCTGGAGCCCTGCCCACCCCTCTTTGTACAGGAGATCAGGCCTCAGGAAACTCTTGAGGGACAAAGATGCGCTTTCTCCTGCCTCTTCCATGGCCGCCCGCAGCCCACCGTCACTTGGTACAACAATGACAAGCCCGTGGGGCGCATCCAGGGCACAGCTGTTCACACCACGGGGTGCTGCTCCACACTGACCTTCCCATCTGTGCTCCCACAGCACGGTGGCACTGTCACCTGTGTGATCTTCAACCCGCTGGGCACAGTCAGCACCTCAGCTGGACTCCATGTGAGGCGGCGAATGCCAGCCTATAGGTACACAAAGAAGGAAAGGGAGGCGATGGAAGTGAAGGAGAAGAAAGAAGAGGAGAAGGTGAAGGAGGAAGAAAGGGGGAAAGAGAAGAAGGTAGAGGAGAAAGTAAAGGAGGAGGAAAAAGAAGTTGGTCTGGCCTTTGCAGCAGAGAAGGATTTGCCAAGTGTAGTTCCAGACTCAGATTTGTTGCCGTTGCCTGTGGAAATCAAAATCACTGCCCCCACTCCAACACCAGAGCAAGACACAGAACTGAGGGAGACGCCACGACTCTCTACAGTGCGGGCTGCTTCCACCGTTAAGCACAAATTTAAGTTTACATTTGATATGGGAAATGAGCCACCCCAAATTGTGACAGAAGCCCCAGCACATATTCATTGCCATGAAGGGGAAGAAGTGGTGTTGGAGTGTGCTGTGTCTGGGCAGCCCCCACCAGTTGTGAGCTGGTGCTTGAATGGCCAGAGCCTCTCTGCCAGTGAGCGACTGAGGCTTGAAGAAGGCAAGAATGGCACATACCGCTTACACCTTCAAGAGGTCTCTGTCACAGATGCTGGGCGATATTGCTGTGTGGCCACAAATGTGGCTGGAACAGCACAGACTGCCTCTGAGCTGACAGTGCAGCCCAGCACACCCAAGCTGTATGGCAAGGCTGGAGGCACTGAGGAACTGCCTGCCATGGACCATGTTCTGCAACTCCAAGGCCTCAGCATACTTGGGAATGATGAAGAGGAACAAATTGCACGCTCCAAGGAGGAGGAAGCCCACCTACCCTGGTCCCTGAGGCTGTCTCTACCTCCTGGTGAGCGCTTGGAAGATTGTGAGGAAACACCTCATATCAGGGAAAGTGAGATGGACGAAACAATGGTGCTGGATATCAGAGAAGTTTATGCAAAGCAAGAAATAGGCAACACAGAAGAAAGGGTGAGTTATACAGATGGTATTTCTGAGATGAGGCAGCACAGGGGAAAGGCTGTCTCTGAGGAACACAGCTTTGGAATTGATACCACTGAATTGCACCCTACCATATCCAGGGAAGGTTGTGAACTGGTGGCCAAAGACTCAGGTCACTTTTCTGAGGAACTGGAGCCTGAAGGAGGCAAGGTGCCACCACGTACAGATACTCTGTCCTGGGACATCTTGAAGTCACCATTTATGGATGTGCAAGAACAAACACATGCCCCTGAGCAGTCTGCTCTGGCAGGGGAGTGTAAAGATCTATCATTTATAGAAATGCAAGAACAAACATATGATCCTGAGCAGTCTGCTCTGGCAAGAGAAGGTAAGGATTTATCCTTTATGGAAGTGCAAGAACAAACATGTGCCTTTGAGCAGTCTGATTTGGTAAGGGAGTGTAAGGTTTCAAAATTTTTCATTCCTGTATCACCTGTGGTGCAAGACAGAAGTGATGTCTCCACAGAGCGTGATGCCCCTGTCTGTGAGGCAGTGACTCCTGATGTGCCTCTTGTGGAACAGCCAAGTGTGCCCCACCTTCAGGACCACATTGCAAGCACCCCCACAAAGGAGGAGTTTGGCTTTTATGAATTCTGTGCAGGAGAGCAGCAGGAGGAACAGGACAAGGAGCAAGAGAGATCAGTTGATATTGAACAGGATATTAAAGCTGATGATAATATTTGTAAAGAAGTGATTGATGATGGTGGTGCCACACACTGGGAAGTACAAGATGGCAGGCAAATGCTGCAAGAAATGGAGTCTGATGCATGCAGCCCTTCTTTGGATCTAATCCCCACTCCTCCTGGCATAGAAAACTCAGGTCAGGTTCTTACTGAGGAAGCTGAAGTTCATCTGGAAGAAGTGCATTTCAGAGAGCAGCTGCTGCCATCTGAGCCTGACACTGAGATCATATTTGATCTGAAGAAGTTTGCAGAGCCTTTCCCAGCTGCAGAGACTGTGTACACAGAACAGGCACAAAACCCCACAGCACTGGAAAGTGTGGAGGTCATCACTGGGATCATCTCCCCTGTGCATCAATATGATGCGCTTGAGGAAGAGATGTCTCTGAGTGACAAGCTGCGTCAGAGCTACAGGATGCAGCAGGAAGAGGTTGATGTCCAGGAAGAGGAACAGCCAAGAGAAATCAAAACAGCTGATTTCCAAACTCTCAATGGAGACCTTGGTAGCATCATGATGTCTGCTGAAGAGGAACATTCTGCTGAAGAGGGACATTCTGCTGAAGAAGCTCAGGAGTCAAAGATGAGTGTCTGTGGAGAAGACTCACTTCAGGAAAAAATGAATGAATTTCTAGTGGAGCCCACACCAGGCTTCCAGAGAGGAGTTCAGGAAACACATGTGTTGGAGAGCGTGGAACGACTGGAGACCACAGACTCCCAGAATGACAGCTTCATTATGGACTTGAAAAAAGCTGCATTTGGAAGGAAACCCCAGGCTGAAGAAGATGGTGGTTCTGGGACAGAAAAGGTCTTTGAGCCAGGAACGAGCAGCTTCCCCTGTGAGATGGAAAACACAGATTCCCCTGAGGAGATGAGAGACATCCAACAGGAACCAAACACAGCCAAGGGCTTCTCTTTTGGGAAACTCATACTTGGGTTAGTAATGGATGATCCTGTAGCACAGAAGGAGCAAAGGAAGGAGTCTTGGGACAAGAAGAAGACTCTCACTGAGGAAGCCTCTGAGAATAGCCTGGATGGAGAAGAAATGTGGGAGGATACTTCTGCAGGTCCAGAGCCCAGTGCTGTTCAAATCTCAGAGCTGGAGCCTGATTTGTCCTTGGCCAATTATTTGAGATCCGCTGGGATATATGAAACTCCAAATCTCAAAGGCACAGTTCAGAAGGAGCAGCAAGAAACTATAACTTCACTGGAAGTGGAGGAGGTTACCTTCAGTATGGTTTATGATTATTACAACAACCATCAGGAATTTGCCCGGCCTTTCTCTCCTGAGTCAGAAATGTCTATAGAGCTGGAGAGTGGGAGCAGAGAGGAGTCACCTGATTCAGACCGCTTCTACACACCTCCCTCCTCCGTGGAAATCTTTGAAACTGCTTCATCAGCATCCTACCACACGCCACTCAGCACACCTGAGCGCTACTCCACACCATCTGAGGGCTCAGGGTACAGCACGCCACCTGAGCGCTACTCCACACCATCTGAGGGCTCAGTGTACAGCATGGCCCCTGAGCACTACTACACACCTTTTGAGAGTTCAAAATGCAACACACCCTCAGAGCTATATTTCACACCCTTTGAAGGACCCTACTCTACATCAGGGGACAGCACGCCACCAGAACGCTACCGGACACCCACTGGAGAGTACATGGATGCCCTGACCACGCTGCCTCTCTGTGAGAGGAGGCATCAGCCTCCAGACCAGCCCCAGGCAAATGGGTTTATGACCCCCCGTGAAGCCCTGGAGCCATCAGGCAGGGACATGCCGCCAGCATTCCTCAAGGCATTGAGCAAAACGAGATTGTATGAGGGCAGCACACTGATGTTTGTGGCTGAGGTGGTGGGTGTGCCCAAGCCAGGAGTGAAGTGGTATCATAATAAGTCTCTGCTGGAGCTGGATGAGAGAGTGCAAATAGATAAGGATGGGGACAGATATGTTCTAGAAATCACTAACGTACAGAAAGCCGATGAAGGACAATATCTGTGCCATGCAGTGAACATTGTCGGGGAAGCTAAAAGTATTGCAGAGGTGGAAGTTTTGCCTGAGGATGGACGGTCACTGGCACTGCCACCCCCCGTCACCCACCAGCATGTTATACACTTTGACATGGAGCAAAATACATCTTCGAGGTCCCCTTCACCACAGGAAATTCTCCTGGAAGTGGAGCTGGATGAAAATGAAGTGAAAGAGTTTGAGAAGCAGGTCAAAATCATAACCAGTCCTGAGTTTAGCCCAGACAAGAAGAGCATGGTGGTTTCCCTAGATGTACTTCCACTTGCCTTGTTAGAACAAGCTGCAAGCTTGGCAGCAGGGGAGAATGAGGATGTAAAAATTGATTTCCAGGTAACTGAAATGCCTCCGCGCTTCGCTGTGCCCATTACAGATATCAAGGTGGCAGAAGGCTTGGATGCAGTTTTTGAGTGTGTTGTAACAGGTACTCCTGTCCCACTAGTTCAGTGGTTCAGAGGTGACACGTGTGTGACACCTGGCACAGGGAAGTATGCTGTGAGTCAGAAGGAGGGACTTCACAGTCTGAAGGTCCAAACTGTAGGACCTTCTGACAGTGGCTTGTATCAGTGTCAGGCGATGAATAGGCTGGGAGAAGCAACATGCAAAGGCTCCCTTGTGGTCATGGCTCAGCAGGAAGCAAATGCTATGAGCAGTAAGACAGTCACAGGCTGTGAACCACACAGGTCCCAGAAGTGTGACTTGCTTTTGAGTAAGACTGTGAGCCCAGGTGACCAGTCAGAAATAGAGCTGGAATTTGAGTTTGAGCCACACAGAGATGACTCAGAAAAAGCAATCCAGCTGCTTGCAGTGACTCAAGAAGAGCAGGAAGTGGAAGGGGAGAAGCGTGTCAACATTAGCTTTGATGTGTTTGCAGAGCCATCCGAAGAGGAACGGGTTGAGTTTAGGGCAGAGGACTCAGAGAGCTGCAGCTTCGAGTTCCAGGTCACAGAAGTTCCTCCCAGATTTGTGAGGCTCATTTCTGACTACAGTACATTTGTAGGTGCCTCAGCATGCTTCCAGTGTCTCGTGACTGGTTCCCCCCGTCCAAGTGTCCGGTGGTACAAGGATGGGGTGCTGTTGGAAGGGGATAGGTACTGTGCACAGGAAGAGCCGAATGGCTTGCACAGTCTTACCATAGAAAACCTGATGCAAAGTGACAGTGGGCAGTACAAATGTATAGCCACTAACAGGGCAGGAAGTGCTGAGACTTGTGCTGTGTTAACATTATATTAAATTTCCATAATTTATTTCAGAGCCTGTCTTGAAATAACAAGTGTTTTTATGATGCTGTTCACTGCAGGTAAAAATGCAGTGCTAAACTTAGGGGCATTGTTTTCATCTCTTTAAGGATGAAAACCACTCTGTGGGCATATTTGTGTTTCACTTAGATTTGCCTTCTTTGGGGAATTTAAGTGATATTTAATCCATGGATAGATTTTGTGCACACTTTATGCACTGAAGGATATTTCAGGCTCCTTCTATACTCCTTGTTCATTCTTGTAAAGATATTTTAATTGACACTCATTTGTGTAGGACTAATTCTTTTGTATAATGTACATATACCTGTGTGTCTGTAACAGTGCAATCACTATTGTAGACCAGAAATCACCTGAAAATGTAGACATCACCATTTTCTTGTAACCTAGAGGTATGTAACTCTAACTTATGCTTGCTGTTTAGTTTGGGAATAGTTCTGTTAAAGAACTCCTTAAACTGGTATTCCCCCTTCTCACAATGTTGTACCAGAACATGATTCAAATCCTGTTTACTGTTTCTAAAACTGCAAAATTCTTACATTTATGGGCCTCTTTCTACTGACTCATGGAATTAAATGCCTTTTTTAAGTCAATGAAATTATGCTATTGCAAAGAAAAGCAGAACAATGGGAAAAAAATTAATATTTTGCATTAGTAGAGACTGGACAGGATTTTCTTCTCTATTACCAAGTAATAAATATGAAAGCATATTTTGTACTGTATTTTTAGGAGTTAAAGGGAAAGGAGAAAGGGAGCGTGATAATAACAAATTATTTTACTGTAAATTCATGAAAATAATTTTGGTTGTCCCTGTATTCCAATGTCATTCATAAAAATTGCATAGTAGTAAAAAAGTGAGATTTTTTTATGCAGTATTCTTGTTTCACGTTAGAACTATGTTTCTACATATTCTTTTTTTCTTTCTCTCTTTTTTTTTTTATTATTAAGAACATTTAAGTGTGCTATGTATCAAGATGACCAGAAGTAAGGGGAATATATTCAGTTGTTATATGTGGCATTTTCTCAGTGCAGGAGATTTTTACATTAATGTTCTCAATGTGAATATATATTTTCATTTTTAAAGTAATGCTAATATTTAGGGGGAATCAGCAGTAGCTGACATAATTAAATCAGAATTAAATCCATCTTACATAAATAATGATAAATTGATTAAGAAAAATATTCTAAATGGAGGAAAGATATTAATTAATGTTTCTCAGAAACAAAATTACTGTTTAATGCATATACCAGCTTTCCAGTCACCTGTATGCCAAGGCAAGATCTTGAGTTCAAGATCCCTAAGCAAAAATTAGTTTTACTTTGTTTACCTGGTAATGAGATTCTTCCAATTATTTACAAATTGCTGTCAGTTGCCTTGCAAACAGCTTTAAGCAGAGTGGTGTATTTAAGTATAAAAATTATTCCTATAGTATGTTCAGTTATGTTCATACAATTTCTTATTTCTGAGTTTGATGTGTCCTCACAGTGAGACTACCATGTCTCAAAAAATCTGTTATCTTCTAAGGCTATACCATCACTCACCTGGGACAGAAATTTTTGATCAAAAGATTCACCTTACCCAACGTGTTGCCTGATATAAATTTAAAGCCAGAAGTGGCAAGTTCTAATGACCCAGTACCTGGGCAAAATGACCGAAGTGTTTAGGCTAATGCAAATGCGTCACTTCAGTGTCTTCTCAGTCCTAACCCCTTGATAAATACTTACAATTTGTATGTTAAAAGGCAGAGCTAATTGTGCTTTCTGACAGGTAATAGTGGTAGAAAAGAAAAGCATGACTGTCTGACCCAACGTCGTGCTGGAAAAGAATTGCTCCATGATGTGTCCTTAATCCATTCCTCGTGTACATGTGTAGCACTAACTAATTCATTAGACAGCAGAGGTCCTTAGGGAGGTGGCATGAATAGGCTGATCTATGTCAGCTGTGACGTGAGGGGTCTTTTAGTTTCAAAGTCAAAGAGGTCAGAGGCCCTTTGATTAGGTCTTGCACAATTGTGAAGTGTGTTTATTTTGCATGTAAATCTGAATATTTTTAGCAGAAAGGCCCAGAACTTGGTTTTGGAGCCATAAGCCACACAGGTCCAAGTTCATATTCACATCTGAAATATATGGCCAAGCATCTTTATCTCTACCCATGTAGTGGTGTTTGTGGTTTATGTAAATTTATATGTCTTGATTTAAGTTTCATACATTAGCCAGGAGCACCTGGTTCACCTAAGCTACAATTATTAAATCTGGAGTAATCCTATGTTTGAATCAACTTAGTCTGGGACAACTGGTATAACTTGACTATCTCTTTTCAAAATGTGTTTTCATAGGAATCAAAAAGCTCACAATCTTATTTTCAGATTTAATGTCTTCATTTCTACAAAACAAGTATCTTAAAAAAAAATTAAATATGTCTATTTGTCATCAATGTGTATTGAATGTTAACATGTATGGTTAATTTGTGAAATAAATATGAAATTATTTAAGTCCTTCCTTTTTGTACTTTATTCATTTTACAAACATATCTAAAATATGAAGAAGTATCTGTATAGTTTTTCTCTCATAACAGGAGCACATGAAAGTGCATTAATTTTTGCCATGCTCCTGTGTATAAAGCATTCTCCTGTGTTAACATGTTAACATGGGTTTCACTCTGCTTTTTTTTTTTTTTTTTAATTAAGCCTTTCTTCTCTGCAGTTAATCATTGCATGAACTGTGCTATGTCATTTATATGATGACATTTGTGTCAAGACTAATACTTACTAAAACCAATGAGAAAGAATTGGGTGAAAGAGTCTGTTCTGTTTTATATTTGTTGTTGGAGTACAGCAAAAATTCTTATCTCTCAATAAGTTTTAAAATTGAAGACACTGTAATTGAGAAGCTTATTAAGGTTCACCATTACAGTGCCTAGAGACATTAATCCGCTCACACTTTTATTCTTTTTTTTTTCTAAAGTCTCATATCTTTCCAGCATCAAATACTCTGGGTCTTGACTGAGCAAACTTGACTCAGTGAGGACAACAGTATTTGATTTCCAAAGGTTTTCCCTGCATCACACTTTTCATTAATTGTTCCATTCCTGGAAATTTCATATTTCAGTGATGCTTCTATTGTCAAACATCTGCAGAGATGTTCTTGACCTCTGCTTCCTCTCATTTTTAAACTATTATTGGAACTAAAGCCGTCCAACACGTGTATCTATAATTTCACGGAGGCAAGAAAACAAAAAATCTTAAAAGTTTGTTCTCTTTTTTTTCTGATGTTGTGGGAGTTTTAATATGCCACATCTTGACAGGGAGGATTTCAAAAGCAGAAATTTAAATTGATTATATTTAATCAAGGGTTTAAACTTGTGATGGTGTAAGAATGATGCTGTAAATTTAAGGGTCTAATGACAAAACCAGGATAAAGCGGGTAAGGTAGAGGTAGTCATTTGTTGTGTTAGACAAAAGATAGAGTATAAAAAGATGAACTATGCATCAGAAGAAAAGTTAGTGAGCTGAAAAGATTGTGGGTTTGTTGGTTGGTTTGGGGGGGGCGGGGGGGGGGGGGGGGGCGCGTGATTCAATCCTAATTGTGACATTTTGCTTTTTTTGTTGGTGTTTTGAATTAAATCAGGGTCTTAGCACTCTTCTGGTGTACTTGTTTGCATAGATGTACATACAAATATGTATGACACATCCCACTTTAATTATATCTGTGAAATGCATCAATGTTGCTTGATTGTTACTTGCACAGTGTACCCTGGAGGGATATGCCTAACCCATACTGTGATGTCAGGTTTAAAGACACACCCATCCTTGATCAAGATAGGAAATTCTTAAGCAACCTGACAACACAGCATGTCTTACTCATTTTGGCAGGTGTGACAGCAAGGGGATAACACAGACCTCCTGTTCATTGCTAGCTGCTGTATAGTATTGAGAAAGCCTCCAGCTATTCCAGCTATAGAAAAATAGTTGCCCTAACACTGTGTATTGCTATCTATGAGTGTTCTCATAAGTATTATAGCAAAATGAAACCATTTTTTTCCATACAGACATCACTATGTCTCTTATTGCCTCTTCTGAGGAAGGAAGAAATGAAGGGTACAGCATCAGCCTTCAGTTGCCTGATAGAGAGAAAACACTTGAATTTGAGCCTGGAAAACCAGTTTATTTCAGCAAAGCAAATATGGAAATTGAGGAAGAAGGCAAAGCTCCTGTTTTCCTCAAACAGATCTCAGATGTTGAAGTCTGGCAGGGAGATAGGCTCTCTGTTACTGTTACTGGCAGCCCCACACCCAAAATCCAGTGGTTTTTCAACAGTACAAAGCTAACCACATGCATGGACTGTAAGTTAGTGGTTTTTGGCAATGACCACAGCCTCATCCTCCCATATGCAGGTGTGCAGGATGAGGGTGAGTATACATGCGTGGCCAGCAATGTACATGGTGAGACCAGCAGCAGCGCCCAACTCCATGTGCGCCAGAGGAAGCCAGGATTCCCTTGCTTTGCCAGGGAGCTGGACAGCGTGCCGTGTGCACCCGGCTTCACGGCAGTCTTTGAGTACACAGTGGTGGGGAAGCCGTGCCCCACTGTGCTGTGGTCCAAGGGGAGCAAGCAGCTCTTCTCTGACGTGCATAACTCCATTGAGCACCACCCTGACAGCTCAGGCTCCCTGACAGTGTGGCACTGCATGGAGGAGGACACTGGGCTCTACACGTGCAGGGCTGTGAGTGCCCTGGGTGAGGCCATGTGCTCTGCTCAGCTCCGTGTGCTGCCCGAGGAACTTGCTGTGTGCAGGCAGAGCCAAGCCTTGCAGCACTCTGCAGTGGCCGAGGACCAAAGCCCCCTTTTCTATGAGGAGGCTGGTGAGCTTCCTGCAATAGAAGAGGCACTCAGTCTTGAGCCCGTGAGGGAGCCTTCAACCCTCCTTTAGCTCCAGATGAGCCAGGCAGCGTACATGCTGCCTGCAGAGGACGACTTGCCTGGCCTGCCACCAACCTGCCTGGCAGCACAGGGTGTTGAAGAGATGTTCACCCAAGCGGCCACAATACAAGTACAGGCAATAAACATCACCAAGGAGAAAACACGTACCTTGTGCACATATGTTGTGACCACAGGAGGATGCAGTCCCATAGAAATCCAAGTCTCCTTGGGAGAAGTCAACATTCAGACAGCTGACCAGAAAACAGTCTTAAAGGAAGTTTTCTATTCCTTTCTTTGTGAAGATAAATGTCCCCTGGCTGGTGAAAAATTCAAAGCACTGCCGTTCTCTGCCAGTCCATTTCTCTCAGGAAAATCCTGTGATTAAATCTTTGAGCTGGAGCCCCAGCAGGCTGAGAGGACTATGGAGGCAGAAATGCCACTGGAACACCCTTTGTCTGCACAAATAATCAACATGGTGACTGAGCATGGTCAAATCAAGGATGTGGATGTAGCTGTAGCCACTACTGATATAGCCTCTGCAGATGTTCTTATTGAGACACCCACAGAAATACTGAGAAGAAAAGAGAAAAGGGAAGAAAATTGTGAGGTAGAGGGCAGAGAGGGTCTAGAAACAAGAGCTGAAAAGCAAGAGGATGAGTTGGACAAAGAAAGTTACCCCATCATACACAGCAAACTGCTTGACACTGTTGTGGAGGAAGAGGAGAGTGTCAGGCTGGTGTCTGTAATAACAAATGTCAGAGAGGTGAACTGGTATTTTGAGGGTAAACTGGTCTCTTCAGGCAACAAATTCAAGTGTTTGCAAGATCAGGACATGTACACAGTAGTAATAAGCAAAGTGTGTGGGGAGATTCACCAAGGAGAGTACACCTGTGAGGTGCTGAATCAAGGTGGGAAAAGAGCAACAGTAGCAAAACTCACAGTTGTTAAAAGAGGTTGGATTATAGAGATAAAATAATCTTTTTAATGCACTGCTCTATTAATGAACTTCCCCTACTATGTGTATCTTTAGATAGAGATGAAATATTAATACCATCATGTCACTAATCAGAGGGTCCTCTCTCTCGCTGGATTGACGGTCTCCTTTTACCACATTGAAGGCCTCTCACTTCCATTACCCCAGTCTTTGGTCAGGAGCTTTGTTGTTTCATTGCACTGGCATGGTCAGGACAAAGCTGTATCTCAATCCTGACCATCTCTCCTATTTTGCCTGAGAAGTGGACCTGCTCTTCCCATTTTTCTCATTGCTTCACCGTCTTTCACTCCTTAGAGTCATTGCACAAATTCATCACCATTTCTTGTTCACGACATGATTTCTCACAAGTCCAGGATAGATTACTATATATTCATATCTTATTGCCATTGTGCATTGCTACTTCACTTTGTTTTTCCAGTATCACCACTGTTTCCTGATGTCATTATGCACTGTAAGACTGTCTGTCCACTGAGCCTAGTACTGCTTTCATTTTTTCATTTCTTACAAATGTTTCTTTTCTTTTACAGTCTCTTTATGTGAATTGCAAGTATATCACCTTTTTGGGTTTTTTTTTTTTTTTAGTCAGTCAATCGCTTAATTTCAGAATGTCAGCAGGCAGGGTTTTGAGTTACTCTCTGCTTCTAATTTCAGTTGCACCAATCCTGAGGAGAAGGCTTGAACCCTTGGAAGTGGCTGTAAATCATGTGGCCAAGTTTACCTGTGAGGTAGAGATGGCTCCCAATGTCAAGTTCCAGTGGTACAAAGCCGGACGAGAGATATATGATGGGGACAAATACTCCATTCGCACCTCCAACTACCTCTCCACACTGGAGATCCCAAGACCTCAGGTTGTTGACTGTGGGGAATATAGCTGTAAGGCTTCCAACCAACATGGCAGTGTAAGCTCTACAGCTGTTTTAACAGTAACTGGTAAGTACAGACTTTCAAACATTTCTCCTTTTCCATAAAATATCTTGGTGTATTGTAATGCTTTCACTGCTATACTTGCACGTGTTTATGGTAGGGCTCTTTGTTGCCATTATAATACATAATCCATACCTTATTGTGGCAGGCACAAGCATAGAAAAGGAATAACTTTTGAGAATGCTGCTTTTAAGTGCTTTCTGTATGGAGATAAGAGAATCACTATGAAAATGTTTCAGAGGGAAAGAAAGAAGGGGGAAAGAGAGCAGGAAGAAACAGCCCGGGATTGCTTTGTGAATACATTCTTGAAGAAGGTTAATTTAACTTCCAGACCACAAGAAACACTTTTAAATCTGATTTCTTGGTGTAATAGTCACTGTGTGATTATCCTAGCACCCTAAATTTATCCTGAAACTATACTTGCGACGTAGGTTATGCAGATCTGCATACCTGAACATCTTTGTGCTGTGGCCAAAGGGGAACTCTGTGACTGGGGAAATAGATCTTCTTAAACAAAAGAAGGTTTAAAGAGTTACAGTTTGCGACCTTTTTATCTATTGAGAGCTATACAGTGGGTTTTTTTCTTCAAAGAAAAAAAAAACCACCATCGTTTGGGTGTTTCTTGTATGATGACTTTTTTTACTCTGACTTTTCTCTTTCTGGGAGGAGTCCTTATGTGGTCTTTGCTAGGTGCTAGAGACTAGAAAAAGGTGCATGAACAGTGAAATGTATGCAAACTTGGCCGTCTTGAGAGAACAGTGTGCAAATATGTCAGTCTTGGGGGGAAATTTCTGGTTTTTGTTTATTTTCCTTTAGTTTGTACATTGCTCCAGAGATTCAAAATGCCTTCAAGCTCTGGAACAATACATAAACTGAAGAAATACAAAACCA
The DNA here is from genome assembly GCF_015227805.2 of Hirundo rustica. Classification (NCBI taxonomy): domain Eukaryota; kingdom Metazoa; phylum Chordata; class Aves; order Passeriformes; family Hirundinidae; genus Hirundo; species Hirundo rustica. The sequence goes on along the minus strand of NC_053456.1, from coordinate 22,960,614 downwards.
AACGCCAAAATTTATCATCTTTAGCACCTCTTATCTCATTCACTGCTGTATTCTTTTGCTTAAGAGCGTCCAGTGACAAACTGGCCTCTCTTGCTCTCAGTCCCTGGCAAATGTGGTGGCTCTGTTCCTCATCTCTTGATAACATTGAACCCCTTTGTTTTGCAGAGGCATTTCCGCCAACGTTTCTTACCAGACCTGAACCTATTACTACCTTTGTTGGCAAAAGTGCCAAGTTCCTGTGTACTGTTTCGGGCACTCCAGTCATCGACATCACCTGGCAGAAAGATGGAACAACGATTTTGCCGTCAGACCACCACAAGATCTCCAAAGTGGAAAATAAACATGTTTTAGAAATTTCCCTTCTTACCGCTAGTGACAGAGGGGTTTACACTTGCAAAGCTTCCAACAAGTTTGGGGCTGATATTTGCCAGACTGAAATGGTCATTATAGATAAGCCCCACTTCATTAAAGATTTGCAGTCAGTACAGTCAGCAGTTAATAAAAAGATACGCCTTGAATGCCAAGTAGATGAAGACAGGAAAGTAACTGTAGGGTGGACAAAGGATGGAAACAAAATCCCTCCAGGCAAAGATTATAAGATTTACTTTGAAGACAAAATAGCCTCACTTGAGATTCCTCTGGCTAAGCTCAAGGACTCAGGCCACTATGTGTGTACTGCTTCAAATGAGGCAGGAAGCAGCTCCTCTTCTGCCAGCGTCACAGTCAGAGGTAAGATAGCTCTATGCCCCCTTTACCTTCCATCTTCTTGAGTTGCCTATTTCTTCTTTCACAGGCAAAAGACTTCTTTGGGCTGAAATTACACTGTGAATTCTTCTCAGACCTGCCATGGTCTTGGTCCATTCCCTCTAAATTCTTTTCTCCTGCTGCCTTACAGGGCACAGTGTGTTACTTCAATATTTCTTTCACCAGAGGAAATCAAGAATTGGTCCTGCCTGCAGGGTAGAGATGGATGAAGAGGGAAAGCAAAGCCCACAGAAGCTGCAGCTCAGCAAAGATTATGCTGATCTCTTGTCAAGTTGTATTTTCTTCTTGCTCTGGGAAGCAATCTTTCAAAGCTTTGTATTTCAGCTTTCTTTCTTTTCTCCCTTTTCTTTTTCCCTTTCCTACCCTTTTCCTCTTCCCCTTCTTCCCTTTTTACCATCTCTTCCCCTCTCTTCCATTTTCTTCCCATTTTCAGAACCACCATCCTTTGTGAAGAAGGTCGATCCATCTTATTTATTGACCCCAGGAGACTCTGCACGCCTTCAATGCAAAATCAAAGGGTCCCCTGAAATCCAAGTTACTTGGTTCAAGAACAATAAGGAAATCCATGAAAGTAACATGCACAGGATGTCTTTTGTCAATTCTGTGGCTGTATTAGATATTTTGGAAATGAAAGTTGATGACACTGGGACCTACTCATGTGAAGCTGTCAACGAGGTTGGAAGTGACAGTTGCACTACCGAAGTGGTTGTCAAAGGTCTGTCCTTCTTGTTACTGCTAGTCACATTCTTGAGAAAAACCTTCCTTCTTTTTTTTTCTTTTCTTTTTTTTTTTTTTTTGGCATGGTTGACTAATTCTTTCTTACTGCTTTTATAGAACCTCCATCTTTCATCCGAACACTTGAACCTGCAGAGCTAGTGAAGGGAACAAGCCCCATTCTTCAGTGTGAGGTTGCGGGCACTGGCCCCTTTGAGATTAGCTGGTACAAAGACAAGAAGCAGATTCGCAGTAGTAAAAAATACAGGTTGACCTCTCAGAAGGCTGTTATTTCTTTGGAGGTGTCCTCATTTAATAGTGCAGATGTCGGTGAATACGAGTGTGTGATAGCTAATGAAGTCGGGAAGTGCATGTGCAGTGCCACATACATCTTGAAAGGTCAGTGGGAGAAAGAAAACTCCACTTACTGAAGGGATTGGCAAAAACCTCTTATTTCATTAAATGTCTTTGCTTTGGATTTGTGGGAGGTTGGGAAGACTGGGGAGAAAGAATATCTTCTTCTCTTAAAATTCTGTGTGTATCTTGAGTCTTATCTGGCATCAAACCTGTGAATTTGAGGAACATGGATATTAATGTGCCATTAGCTCCCAGCTGGAGAAAGCAGTTCTCCAACCTGCCTACTCTTGTGCTGAATTGCCACAAGTACTGCACATACTGTCTTACAAAACTGTCTTTAAGTATCGGATTTTATATGATGATGCATATAGTAAATGAGTATTTATTTCTTGTCTCTCTTCTTTGAACTAGAACCACCATCTTTTGTTAAGAAAATCGAAAATGTGACAGCTCTGGCTGGAGATAGTGTTACATTACAGGCCGTAGTGAAAGGGTCAGAGCCTATTTCTGTGACATGGATGAAGGGCAAAGACATTATTAAAGATGATAACAATGTGAGAGTAACATTTGATCATGGTCTAGCAACGCTGCAAATTACTGGAGTCCAGCTGAGCTCTGGTGGCAAATACACCTGCGTGGCTGAGAATGATGCAGGAAGTCAGTCCTGCTTTGGTGAACTAGCAGTGAAAGGTCAGTGGAGAAGTGCTGTGATCCCTGCAGTCTCCCATCTGAGAGGAGAAGAAATTTCCTTTTTTCCTTAACACCAGTTATTTAATTCTGTTGTAGAACCTGCCAAAATAATTGAAAAAGCTGAAATGATCCAGGTTACAGCAGGGGAACCAGCTATTTTGGAGTACACTGTCACAGGCACTCCAGAGCTAAAAACCAAATGGTTCAAAGATGGAAAGCCACTACCTGCCAGCAAAAAATATAGGATCAGCTTCAAAAATAACATTGCCCAGCTCAAGTTTTATGCCACTGAAATGCAGGACAGCGGTGAATACACCTTTGAGATATCCAATGATGTGGGCATCAGCTCTTGTACTACCAGCTTCACTGTGCTAGGTTGGTACTGCCTCTTTGCAAAGAGCCCAGCTGCTCTGCTCTGTGCCCAACAGAGCCAGAAGCAGAACAGCACTCCTGTTTTGCTCATGTGTTCCTTTCTGTCATTTTTTTTCACTCTCAACAGATCGCACTATCCCTCCCTTCTTTACCAAACCACTGAAGAATATTGACAGTGTCATTAGCGCCTCGTGCCGCCTAGACTGCAAAATTTCGGGCTCTCTCCCTATGACTGTCTCATGGTTTAAGCAGGATACTGAGATCACTTCAAGCGCCAAGTACACAGTACATTTTGCAGAAGGCTCAGCATCTTTGGAAATAAAACATCTAGATGCAAATGACGCTGGGGTCTACATTTGCAGAGCTACAAACTCTGCTGGTAGCAAAGAAAGCAGTAGCACTTTGTTTATAAAAGGTTTGGCAATTTGCTTCACTTTTCTTGGAATTTTGCTTATCTTATGATAAAATACAATCCCTCTCTTACTCTTGACAATTTTTTTCCTTTCAACGCAACCCAGAGCCACCCAGCTTCACTGTGGAACCAGAGTCTCAAGATGTATTGCCTGCATCAACTGTACATTTCAAAGGAATGTTTAAAGGCACAACACCACTGACAGTGAAATGGTTTAAAGGTGATACTGAACTGCAGACAGGAGGAGCCTGCTACATTATGACAGAAGCATTAGCAAGTTACTTGGAGCTTTATGCAGTCAAACCATCTGACTCTGGGAAATACACCTGCAAAGTCTCCAATGTAGCTGGTTCAGTAACATGCAGTGCAAACTTATTTGTGAAAGGTTTGCGTTCTTACTCGTATTTAAAATTCTAGCTGCTGGTTTAACACAGCAGCACTCTTCCCTGTGTTCTTTGTCCTGAATACTCTTCTTAAATCCACAGAACCTGCTGCTTTCAAGGAGAAGCTAGAGCCAGCTCACCTGGTAAAGAAAGGTGGATTTGCTGAACTGACCTGTGAAGTCACTGGTACTCCTGAGATTAAAATCACATGGTTCAAGGATGATAGAGAGCTGAAAGAGAGTGACAAATACAGGATATCTTTTACAAAATCTTTGGCAATACTCCACGTTTCAGAGGTTGATACTGAAGACAGTGGAGAATACATTTGTGAAGCCAAAAATGACGCTGGGAAAGATATCTGCAGTAGTGTTGTTACAGTCAAAGGTGTGTGTGACATCCAGCCACACAGTTTGTATCTTTAAACTCAGTACAGTGGTACCAGCTTCAAAAGTATGATTAATGCAAATTGCACTTTCTTTTTTGCACTGTAGAGTCACCTTATTTTAGCAAGGAGTTTCAATCCATGGAAGTCCTGAAGGATTCTGATGTGGTTTTGGAGTGTGAGGTGCTTGGCACTCCTCCCTTTGAAGTGTTTTGGGTGAAAGATGATAAACCCGTGCGGAGCAGTAAGAAGCACAGAATAAGCATTGAGAAATCTTTGATTAGCCTCCATATTTTCAGGTTTGATGCTTCTGATGTTGGCGAGTATCAGTGTAGAGTAACAAATGATGTTGGGAGCTGCCTCTGCCATTCAGAGGTCACGCTGAAAGGTTAGTGCAAGGTGCAGAACACCACTAGCATGCTCTTATCCCAGTGTGGTTTCCATGCCACACTGTTATACACCAGACTTGTACTTACATAACCACTCTCTTCTTGCCAGAGCCTCCGCAGTTTTTGAAGAAGATAGAAAACATTAGCTCCCTTCGAGGGGGAACAGTTGTGTTTCAGGCTGCTATTAAAGGTTCCTTGCCCATCACTGTGTCCTGGTTAAAAGACAATGATGAAGTGATTGAGGACAACAATATCAAAATGACCTTTGTGAACAATGTTGCCACTCTTATGGTGAGATCTATTGAGCTGAAACATGATGGGAAATATTTCTGTCAGGCTAAAAATGAGGCAGGAATTCAGAGGTGTTCTGCTCTGCTGACTGTCAAAGGTTGGTCTTACCCTCAGGACTTGCAATGATCTGAGATGGTTCCCTTGTGATTTGTACAGATGCAATTAACACTCTGTCTCGTTGTTTACAACAGAACCTGCTACAATTGTGGACAAGGCTGTGTCAATAGATGTGACTGAGGGGGACCCAGCAACATTGCAATGTAGATTTTCAGGAACAAAACCCATTACAGCCAAATGGTTCAAAGATGGCAAGGAGCTGACATTGGGCCCAAAATATAAGATCAGTGTTACGGATACTGTCTCAGTCTTAAAGGTGCTTTATGCAGATAAGAAAGATAGTGGAGAATACATTTTTGAAGTTCAAAATGACGTTGGGAGCAGTAGCTGTTCTGCCAGCATTAATGTCCTAGGTGGGTATGGGCTCTCTCTTATTATTGCTTTTAGATACAAAATCTTTTCTCGTGAGTTGACATCTGCCACAACCACGGCTGAATTTCATATTTTGTCTTTTTACTCTGTCTTGGATAGATCTCATTATACCACCTAAATTCACCAAAAAACTCAAGAAAATGGACAGCATTAAGGGGTCTTTTGTCCACCTGGAGTGCATAGTGTCTGGTTCACATCCCATAAGTATCCAGTGGTACAAGGATGGCCAAGAAATAACAGCAAGTGAAAAGCACAAATACTCTTTCCATGATAATACTGCATTTCTGGAAATAAATAAACTGGAAGGCACAGACAGTGGCTCTTACACTTGTGAAGCAACAAATAAAGCAGGAAGCAACCAATGCAGTGGGTTCTTAACAGTCAAAGGTTTGAGTTCCTTCTTTGTCTTGTGTTAGATCTCTCATTCATAATTTTGGATTTCCCCATCTCAGAGTAATCCCCTTTCTTCCTTTTTGCATTTTATAGAACCACCATATTTTGTGGAAAAACCCCAGTCTCAAGAGGTTGTGCCCAATGCTAGGGTTCAGTTCAAAGCACTGGTGAAAGGGTCTACTCCTCTGCAGATAAAGTGGTTTAAAGACAGCCAGGAGCTCCTGTCTGGAGCCAGTCGATCTGTCTGGAAGGATGACACTTCTAGTGTTCTGGAGCTCTTCTCAGCTAGGACATCTGATTCTGGGAACTACACTTGTCAGATAAGCAATGATGTGGGCACTGCAACCTGCAAAGCAACTCTGTTTGTAAAAGGTGTGCAACCCAATCTTCTAATTTTTTTTTGGTTCTGATTTTTCTGTACAGTTTTGGTGGGAGGGGGAGGAAGCTTTTTTAGCCCTTTCTTTTCTTTAAATTCTGTGGGGTTTTTTATTTCTACCTTGAATATTATAAAGCCTCAATTTCTCTGTCCATCTTCTAGAGCCCCCCAGATTTATTCAGATGCCAACTTCTGTAGTAGCTTTGCGTGAAGGACAGTCCACCACTTTTGAGTGCCAGGTAGTAGGCACACCAGAGATCCACATTACATGGTACCTGGATGGGAATGAAGTGACTGATCAAGCTAAGTACAGCATCTCCTTCATAGATGGTTTAGCCACTTTGAGAGTCACTCAAGCTAGAGTGGCAGATAGCGGGATTTATGTTTGCGAAGCCCACAATGATGCAGGTAGTGAGAGCTGCAGCGTCGAGCTGAAAGTGAAAGGTTGGTTTTGAGCATCTTGTCATCTCTGTCACATATATGGGGTGAGGAAGTAGGAGATACTTCTTCTCCCCTCAAAACTATTTAAGTTTACTATCTACTTTCCCCTCATTCTTCTTTATAGAGCCTCCAACCTTTGTTCGGGAGTTGCGTCCCACCGAGGTAGTGAAGGGTTCAGAGGCCACACTAGAGTGTGAGGTGACTGGTACCCCTCCATTTGAGGTGAAGTGGCTGAAGAACAATAGGGAGATGTTCAGCAGCAAGAAATACGCCATCTCCACCAAAGAATCAGTCTTTACTCTTAATGTGACTAACTGTGACATCTCGGATGTTGGTGAATATCAGTGTATTATATCAAATGAAGGGGGGAGCTGTTCTTGCAGCACAAGACTCAGCTTAAAAGGTCAGTCCTCTAGGAAGCACACCTCAAACATTTTATGCCCCAGCTAAAGTGTAGCAACCGGGATTACTTTATATGATCTCTCTTTCTCCTCTTCCCTTTCCACAACTCCTCTTCCGAACAACAAAACCCACACAACAGAACCACCATCCTTCGTCAAGAAGCTGGAGAATGTCACTAGCATTTTGAAAGGTGATGCGTTCTTTCAGTGCGTCATAGCAGGTGCTCAGCCCTTATCTGTGTCATGGATAAAAGATGAGAAAATACTAGAAGATGATGAGCACCACCACATTACCTTTGAGAACAGGGTGGCCACACTGAAGCTTACTAATGTTGACCTCAGCCACAGAGGGAGATATACCTGTCAGGCAAAGAATGAATCTGGCATGGAGAAGTGCTTTGCTTTGCTTTTTGTACAAGGTGTGTATAAGGTGTAACCTTGATGAGTACTTGGAAAGTCAGTTCCCTATCTATGTAGCTAACTGCTGTCATTTTTATACTCTTTATACCTCAGAGCCTGCACAGATCATAGAAAAGGCTAAATCACTTAAAGTCACTGAAAAAGACCCCGTGACTTTGGAGTGTACTGTGGCTGGGACACCAGAGCTCCGAATAAGATGGTACAAAGACGGCAAGCAGCTCCTGCCCAGTAGATACTACACAATGAGCTTTGAAAACAATGTGGCCAGTTTCAGGATCGAACCCGTATCAAAGGAGGATAGTGGTACATACAGTTTTAAGGTTGAAAATGACTTTGGAAGTAGCACCTGTGAAGCTGTTCTGACCGTGCTAGGTTTGTATTGCCAATCCATCAGGGAGGGAATGAAAAATAATCTCTGTGAAAGATAAGCAAGAAGTTAACAAGTGTTAACTTTTTTTTTGCTATTTTTTGTGTTGGGCAGATCAATCAATTCCTCCTGTATTTATCAAAAAACTAACCAAAAAGGATACCATTCTGGGATCTTCTATCCAAATGAAGTGCAAAGTCTCTGGGTCACTACCCATTGCTGCAAAATGGTTTAAGGATGGAAAAGAGATAACTGACAGTGCAAAATATAGAAGCCTGTGCCATGAGAATACTATGTCACTCGAGATTGCTAATCTAGAGCTGGCAGACAGTGCAAATTACACATGCAGTGTCTCTAATATTGCTGGAAATGATTCTTGCAGTGCCGTCCTGACTGTGAAAGGTTTGAAACTCTTTTACTACTTCTTATCTGTGATAAATGCTGGGGAAATACCTTAAATCTTATGCTAACATAACACTCTTATACATCTTAATGTAAATACTGAAAACTTGGTCTCCATGCTTGCCTCACTGATTTTCTTCATTCTTAGACATTTCTGATGAAACCGTGTCTTTTTCTGAAAAACTGCAGAGCCACCAAGCTTCTTAGTAAAACCTGAAAGCCAGCAAGCCATACCAGATTCCACAGTGGAGTTCAAGGCCACACTGAAAGGAACACCACCTTTTACAGTGAAGTGGTTCAAAGAAGACTTAGAACTTGTATCTGGTCCAACTTGTTTCATTGGGATTGAAGGTTCAACTGGGTTCTTAACCCTCTATTCAGTGGATTCTTCTAGGAGTGGGCACTACACTTGCCACGTTTCAAATGACGTTGGCAGTGACTCTTGCACTGCAACACTGATGGTAACAGGTGTGCACTCTTTCTTGTTGTGTTGTTGTCTTTTTGTCTCCTTCTTCTAGCTCCTTTTTGCAAAGCCCACCTTGGTGATCTTTGAAACACCACCAAGTGAATTCCCTACCCTGTGTTTGCGACCCACAGTTGTTTGGCTCTTTTCTCACCTATTTTCTCTCCAGTATTAATTCAGATCTTCCTGACCCCACTTTTTTTGGTTTTTTAGAACCCCCCAAGTTTGCTAAGAAGCTAGAGGCAGCAAAAGTAGTCAAGCAGGGTGATTCAGCCCGGCTTGAATGCAAAGTAAGTGGATCTCCAGAGATGAAAGTGGTGTGGTTCAGAAATGACCATGAAATTGTTACCAGTGAAAAATTCCGGACATCATTCATTGACTCTGTGGCTGTGCTTGAAATGAATCATCTCAGTACTGATGAGAGCGGTGACTACATCTGTGAAGCTCACAACCCTGCCGGCAAGGCCAGCTGTAGCACCAAAGTCACAGTGAAAGGTTAGCTGTCCTCTTGATCTCTGACTGCATCTTATTTTTCTCCTGGTGGTTGTATCCCTTAGAAATACACGGGAACATGAGATTAATTTATTTCAGGACTGCCCTGTTCTTCATGTCGTGTTTGTTTGTTGATGCCCCCTCATCTTCTCTGCCAAAAGAGATGATGTTCTTAATGCAGATGAGTCCTAAGCTAGTTTTTTCCCAGTTCTATATTTTTTAATATCCAAGACAGTTCATAGTGAGAATTGCTATATCAAGGAGCTGAAATATGAAGAGAAAGAACAGACATAACTAGTGTCAGTTTTACACTCTGTTTGGGAGATTACTACCAGCTAAATGAGATCTGTACCCTCTCTGCCAAAGGCCACCCCTCTGTTTACCTTTTCTAAAGGCTAACTAAGGTCTCTTAACGCTCACCTTTGTTCAAGCTCATTTCATATTGTGCCCAGAAAATGAGGGAAGTCTTGCCCATTTTGTAGATATTCTCAGCAGTCACATTTTCCAGAAGCTGGTATCTATAGAGTCTTTGTCAATCAAAGAGCTTCAGATTACCTTCTAAATGTTTGTTTCTTCTCTTGTTAGAACCTCCTGTCTTTAGCAGGAAGCCTTCTCCAGTAGACATTGTCAAAGGATCTGAGGTTAGCCTGGAATGTGAGATTTCAGGAACACCTCCATTTGACGTTGCCTGGTACAAAGATAGGAGACAAATCCGCAGTAGTAAGAAGTACAAGGTTACAGCCAAGAACTACCACACAAGCGTTCACATTCTTAATGTCGAAGCTGCAGATGTTGGTGAATATCAGTGCAAAGCACAGAATGACGTAGGAAGTGACACTTGTATTTGCACTGTGAAGCTGAAAGGTAAAGTACTGGTACATGCATCTTCTGCAGCCTTGCAGAAGTGTCTTCTGCATTGCTCTTCTTTGTGGAAATACTGTGAGTATTTACTGTAAATGCATATTTCTTCTTCAGAACCACCAAAGTTCTTGACTAAAATAAACAGCATGACTGTTGTTGTTGGTGAACCAGTAGAGTTACAAGCAAGAGTGGAGGGCTCCCAGCCAATTTCTGTGCAGTGGCTTAAAGACAAAGAGGAAATTATCAGAGAAAGTGAGAACACAAAGATCACGTTTATGGAAAATATTGCAACTTTGCAATTTGTGCGCACAGAGACAGGCAGTGCTGGAAAATACACCTGCCAGATCAGAAATGATGCTGGAAGTCGCGAGTGTATGGCTACCTTAACTATTCTAGGTGGGTAAAAAACACAAATTAAGGAAATTTCTTTTTAAAGTCAGAAACTTGGCTATTAGGTATCAGCTGTATACTTTGCTCATGCCTCTGAGTTCAAAACAAACAAAACAGAGAATCCTTCTCTCCCCAACAAGCAGAAGTCAGGTTCCATATTTCCAGCTGTCCAGCAGTAGGGTTGAAAGGAACCACTCTGTATTTCTGTCATGTCTTCTGCTCATGCCTGCTCAGAGAGGGAGATGAAAATATTTTAGATTTTAAATGAATATATACCTTAAAATTATTAAAAGTATTTTAAAATATTTTTACTTAATTTTGCAAAGCATCTGAAATTTGCAGTTTACAGTAGCAGAAAATATGGAAAAAACAGCTGTAAAAAACTCCACACTCCAACAAATCAAAATTTCCTTAGTATCAAACGTGCAAACCCCATCTCATGCTGCTATAATACTTAGAGCTAATACTAATCAAACCCTGTTTTAACCATATATGTTACCCATCTCTCCTTCCAGAGCCTGCAGTCATTGTAGAGAAAGCAGAGCCCATGAAAGTTACTATAGGAGATGCCTGTACTTTGGAATGCAAAGTAGCAGGCACACCCCAGCTTTCCACTGGGTGGTTCAAGGATGGCAAAGAACTGACCAGCAGCCAAAAATACAGAATCACTTTCCTCAATAATGTATCTACACTTAAAATTATGGATGCAGAAAAGGAAGATGGTGGATTGTACACTTTTGCTGTGCAAAACGACGTGGGGAAAAGCAGTTGTACGGCATCGGTTGATGTTTTAGGTTGGTTGCGTAGCTTGTCTTCTATCTTTCATAAAAGCTTTTCTTTGGCCATATTCTCTGTCCTTTCTTCCATTCCTTTACTCATTTTCTCCCTAACCATGGATTTATTATGTTTTCTTATGCAGATCGAATCATTCCTCCTTCTTTTACAAGAAAACTAAAGGAAACCCCTTGTGTTCTGGGTTCCTCAGCACTGTTGGAATGTAAAGTGTCAGGTTCACCTCCTATTTCTGTTGCCTGGTTCCATAATGGACTTAAGTTAGTCAGTGGAGAAAAACATCAAATCTCCTTTTCAGATAACCTATGTGTTTTAGAAGTTAATTTACTGAACCACTCAGATACTGGCACTTACACTTGCAAAGCTACCAACACGGCTGGCTCAGATGAATGTAGTGCTGCATTGACTGTACAAGGTAGGTATATGATAGTCAGGAAGCCCTCTGAGCTATTTTTTTCTCTTTCTCTCTTGAAATTATCTGCAATCTTTTGTAAGTGTTCTTGGGGAAAATTATTGACAGAAAAATAAAGGTTTTGTTCTTTATCTTCAGTAGGTGTGTGGAAATACCAGAACTATGCTGCAGCAATTTATCTCATCTGTCTTTTTCTTTTGTGTATTTAGAGCCACCTTCTTTTGAGAGGACCCCAGAGCCTCTGGATGTATTGCCAGGCACAAGCATCACTTTCACATGTGTTGTGAGAGGAACCCCTCCTTTTAAGGTTAACTGGTTTAGAGGGGCCAATGAACTTGTGCCAGGGGACAAATGCAATATCTACTTGGAGGAGTCCATTGTGGAGCTTGAGTTATTTGATGTAACTCCTCCCCAAAGCGGAGAGTACACTTGTCTAGTGACTAATGATGCTGGCAGGGTAAATTGTACAACACACCTTACAGTAAAAGGTTTGTAAAGATGATGTCTTTCCATTTACGTTAAATTATTGTTTCTTTCTCTCCATTTGGCATGTTGTGCTCAACATTTGTGACTTACCTTTCATTAGAGCCAGCTGTGTTTGTGAAGAAGCTGAGTGATCAGTATGTGGAGCCTGGCAAGCCCATCATCCTTGAGGGCACTTACACAGGCAGCCTGCCCATCTCTGTAACATGGAAGAAGAATGGCCACACCATCACACAATCTCAGAAGTGTAGCATCACCACCACAGAGAAATCCTGCATCCTGGAAATACTTGACAGCACCAAAGAAGATGCAGGAGAATACACTTGCCATGTTGAAAATGAGGCAGGAAGAGATGTTTGTGAGGCTGTAGTCTCTACCCTAGGTGTGTGCTCCCTTTCTTTCTTTTCTTTGCCTTTTTTTCAAGTGTATGCTTTTCAAAACCTGCACACAATAAGCCTGTCTAATTGCTTCTCTTTTTTTAGAACCTCCCTACTTTGTTACACACTTGGAACCTCTTGAGGTGTCAGTTGGGTCTTACACAACATTGCAATGCCACATTGCTGGAACACCAGAAATTACTGTGTCTTGGTACAAAGGTGATACAAAACTCAGGTCTACTCCTGAGTATAAAGTGTTCTTTAAAGACAATGTTGCTACACTTATTTTCAACAAAGTGGCTAGCAACGACAGTGGAGAATATACCTGCAAGGCAGAAAACAGTGTAGGAACTGCATCTACAAAGGCTCTCTTAACAGTTCAAGGTGATGATTTTATATTATCTTGCTAAAACTCTTTTTCTTTTGCAAAACTGTAAAAAAGTTGCTTCCAGGGGTGTATTTATCCTTTACTTGCTTTCTTCCAGAACGCAAACAACCACCTTCCTTTGCAAGAAAATTAAAGGACATCGAGCACCCCGCTGGTTTACCCCTTAAGCTTATGTGTCGGCTCAACGGCTCAGAGCCTATTACTGTCACTTGGCACAAAGATGGTGTGCTGCTAAAGGATGACCACAATGTGCACACATCCTTTGTAGATAACGTTGCAGTGCTGCAACTGGTGCGAACCGAGATGAATCATACTGGGCAATACTCCTGCACAGCCTCCAACTCTGTGGGCACTGCCACCTCAAGCGCTAGGCTCACAGTGGCAGGTGTGTTGGCTTATAAAACTTTTATTTGGATCACGGGCTCCTCCGTCTTATTTCATGCATGCAATGGTGTCTGTGTGTTGGATTAGCTTTTTTCTGAGGTATGAGTATTACATGGTTTTCTTGTGTTTCTAGAACCCAAGCAAGCACCTGTCTTCGACATCAAACCAGAATCTATTGATGTGCCTTTTGGAGAAAGTGCTGATTTTGAATGTCATGTTACGGGAGCCCAGCCCATACACATAACGTGGTCCAAGGATGGTCGGGAGATCCGAACTGGAGGGAATTTCAATATTACATTCACAGCCAACACAGCTCACCTTCGAGTGCTCAGAGTGGGTAAAGGAGACTCTGGCCAATATACTTGCCAAGCTAGTAATGAAGCTGGGAAAGACTTCTGCTCAGCACAACTCAGTGTCAAAGGTATTAAGTCACCTTTCTTTGTGCCTTTTCTTTTTCTTGGGTAAAGAGATCTCTTTGTCTTTGATCTTCTACCATTTCTAGTTTAGAAGTACATAGAAAGTAGCTTTCCAGACTGCAGACATAAATCATGTAATGACCTTCTCCCATCACACTGTGTAACTGCAGAAGTCTGGTGTGCCTGTAAAATCTCCAAGGAGAAAGGTACCTCTGTAAACCTGTTTGTATGGAGAATTGCACTCACACTGCTTTTTACTTTAATATTTAAACTATAGTCACTGTGGAAGTCACTCACAGCAATTTCTGCAGAAAACTATTAGTAAATACATCTCTACCTTGCATTTGTTGTACTGCATAGGTGACTCTTTCAAATTTGCTAAAGATTTCAGTTGGAATTCTGAATTGTTGATTTAATCTAAATTATGAATCACTTAATTTCTTCATGCAGAAATATACTTTAAAGATGTGTAAGCAAGTGAAATAATCCCTACCGTATTTTTGTTGCTCCCAGGGATGAAGGGTTTGTCAAATCTTTCATGTTGTCCTGGGAACCCTGTTACTTGTTACCAGTCAAAGGTAACAGCAAAATTTTGATTGGGTGGAGCAACCATTCTTTGGGTATCTTTTACAGCTTCAAATGTCTCATGCAGCGAGCTCCAAAGTGGGCAGAACATAGTTTTGTTTGTTGTCTTTGCCTTCTTTTCTTCATCTTCTGTATTTCCTTCAGAGGAAACTCTGGTTGGGAATGCAGCCAATTTCTGTAATAATTTTACTTTTGTGCTGTAGTACACTTGTGCTTCCCAGAACTCTTGCTCGGCACTGTAGATTTCACGTGGCAAACAGGTATGTTGTCATTGTCTACATACTTATTCTGTTCTGCAGAGCCTCCCAAGTTCATCAAGAAGCCTGAAGCTTTGCGCTTCGTGAAGCAGGGGGACACAGTTCAGCTTGAATGTAAAATCAGTGGCACACCAGAGATCAGAATCGTGTGGTACAAAAATGATCAGACACTCCAGGCAAGCGATAGGCTGCACATGTCCTTTGTAGACTCCATGGCAACGTTGACCATCTTGGGTGCCAGTGCTGAAGATGCTGGGGATTACATCTGTGAAGCCCACAACTCTGCTGGCACAGCCAGCTGCAGCACTTCAGTCACAGTGAAAGGTTAGCACATGGCTCCACACTCCACCAGAATCCCTGGCTGCCAGGACTGCCAGCCGCACATCCCACTGCTGCTGCAGCAGCTGGTGGCTGCTGGGACAGTGTCTCTCCAGCTGCTTTTGCATTTAAATGCTGCTGTGTTGAGGCAGCAGAGATCAGGCAGGAAATAGTGGTGGGTATTCAGCACTATGGTGCAGTCGTGCCCTCATCTCCCCATTTAAGTCAGTTGCAGGCTGAACAAGGCAAGCTTCTCAGATCACAAGGGAAGCATGGACTAGATGGAGCACCAGCCATGGTGAGGGTGTCCCAGCCATCCCTCTGCCTCCTTTTTATACAAAGTGATACTGACAGGAATGACATTTAAGACGGAAGAGGAGGCTGTGTAGCTGAACTTCACTGACTGTAGCTCTTATGACTAGAAAGAAGGAATGTATATGGAATGTGACCCTAGAGTGCAGGCAGAGTGGCTTTTGGGGAAGGACACTGAGCACTGACTCCAAACAGGTGCAGAAGTATCACATTTTCTGCCCTTTGGACTCTGAGTGCTGGGATTTTTTAGAGGTGAAGCCACATATTTAAAAGCTAAAATGTGTTTACAGTATAAGCGTAGGCTCCCTTCCTGAATATGTCGCTTCCTGCTACTATCCGGAAACCCACCCAGAGAAGAAAGCTCACACATTATGATGTGATTCTTTTTTTATAGAACCACCTGTTTTTAGCAAGGTGCCAAGCCCTGTCGACACTCTTAAAGGCTCAGATGTTATCCTTCAGTGCGAGATATCAGGGACCCCACCCTTTGAGGTGGCTTGGTTCAAGGACCGGAGGCAGGTCAGGAGCAGCAAGAAGTTCAAGGTGACAACAAAACTCTCCGTTGCCAGTCTTCATATTCTCAATTTGGAATCTCAAGATACTGGAGAATATCAATGCAAAGCTATGAATGAAGTGGGAAGCGACACTTGCACCTGCCCAGTGAAATTCAAAGGTTAGTATGCTAGAGGATCAACATCACTGCCCTCTTTTATTGATCTCCTGGCTGTCGCTCTTCCAAGCAAGCATATATGATTAACTGGCTTCTGCGTCCTTGTTTTTGCTGTCAGAACCTCCACGGTTTGCCAAGAAGCTGAGTGACACTGCAATCTTCATCGGGGAGCCAACAGCCCTGCAGGCAGTAGTGGAAGGATCCCCACCAATTTCTGTTGTCTGGCTCAAGGATAAGGGTGAAGTTATTAGGGAGAGTGAAAATGTTCAAATGTGGTTTATGGACAACATTGCAACTCTTGAGATTGCCAGTGCAGAGGGAACTGACGTTGGAAAGTACATCTGTCAGATCAAAAATGATGCTGGCATGCGGGAGTGCTCTGCCTTTTTACAGGTCCTAGGTGGGTATAGCATACTCCACTATAGGTACAGTGTCTTACAGCTTGCACAGCTGGCTCTACCAGCCTTTGCCTTCTGCTTACACCCTGTGTTCACAAGCTTGTGGGTAGATTTCCCTATGACACACAGACCCTCCCTTCCTATTTCAGAACCAGCAGTCATCTTAGAGAAGACCGAGCCCATCACAGTAATGGCTGGCAATCCTTTTACCTTGGAGTGCAAAGTAGGAGGAACACCTGAGCTTATCACCAAGTGGTACAAAGACGGCAGAGAACTAAAGAGTGACCGCAAATACCAAATTAACTTTTTCAACAATATATCCACTTTGAAAGTCTTTTCTGCAGACAGGGGAGACAGGGGCTTGTATACTTTTGAGGTGCACAATGAAGTGGGGGACAGCAGCTGCACTTCTTCAGTTGATGTCTCAGGTCAGGTCTATGTCTTTATTGTTCACTCTTGTCTTTAAAGAAAGCTTTTATTTTTTTCCCCTTTTCTTTCCCTTGAAAGAAACCTCAACACTTGTCTTCCTGTTCTTCTGCCCTGTCCTGCTTAGATCGCCTTGTTCCTCCTTCATTCTCAAGAAAACTAAAGGAGACGAATGGGGTGCTAGGTTCCTCTGTGCTGCTGGAGTGCAAAGTGTCTGGCACAGCTCCTATATCTGTGTCTTGGTTTCAAGATGGGAATGAGATTGTTAGTGGAGAAAAATATGAAATCTCATTCTTGGATAATGTTTGTGCTTTGAAGTTGAATGCCCTAGATGTCACAGATACAGGGACATATACATGTGTGGCAGCCAACGTGGCTGGATCTGATGAATGCAGTGCCTTCTTGACTGTACAAGGTCAGTGGAAGGATACTGCCATGCCTTCAACAAAATTCTTCTTCGGTTTTTCGGGTGTGGTGGGTTTTTTTTCTTTTTTTTTTTGCTTTTTTGTTTTTGTTTTTGTTTTGTTTTGTTTTTCCCCCTTTAGTTTCCCATGGTTTCTTTATCATGGTTTGTTTGGGGTTTTTTTTGGTTATGGGTGGGTTTTTGGTTTTTTTGGTCTTGTTTTGGGGGTTTGTTTGTTTGGTTGGTTTGTTTTGTTTTGTTTTCCCATGGTTTCTTTTATTTTTTTCTTTTGGACTCAAGACTGCTCACTTTCTTTCCCACAGAGACCCTCCTATTAACATCTTTCTCCCTCTTTGGCATCTTTGCATGATCCTTAGAACCACCTTCTTTTGTGAAGACACCTGATCCTCAGGAAGTTTTGCCTGGATCAAATGTGACATTCACCAGCTACATCAAGGGCAGTACTCCCTTCAAAGTGACCTGGTTCAGAGGCATCAGGGAGCTGGTGCCAGACAGCAACTGCTCCATCTCTCTCAATGAGTCTGTGGCACAGCTGCAGCTGTACAACGTGGAGCCGGGCCACAGTGGGGACTATGCCTGTGTGGTCACAAATGATGCTGGCAGTGCCTCATGTACAACACAGCTCTTTGTGAAAGGTGTGTTTGGGTGTGTGCATGAATGCACAGTTATCTTCATTCACTCCCTGCCTGCAGTTCTTCCACATCTGTCCCTCTTATTATTGATTTGTACCTCCCCACAGAGCCTGCAGTTTTTGTGAAGAAATTAAGTGATTTCAGTGTGGAGCAGGGGAAGTCCATTGTGCTAGAAAGCAGCTACATTGGCACCCCTCCCATCTCTGTTACCTGGAAGAGAAACGGCATGCCCATTGCTCAGTCTCAACGCTGCACTGTTACAACTACTGAAAAATCTGGCATTCTTGAAATCTTCAACAGCACAAAGAATGATGAAGGCGAATATACCTGTGAGGTGGCAAATGAGGCGGGTGGGGATGTTTGCCACAGCCTTGTATCCATCTTAGGTATTCACCACCCCTGATGCCCCTAACACACCCTAGTGATGCTCTGCCTCTGCTCACCATGTTCTCTCCTTCCCTAGAACCACCTTATTTTGTCACACATCTGGACCGTGTGGAGGTGAAGCTTGGTGAGCCCTTGACCTTAAAATGCCAGATTAGCGGTTCACCAGAAATCAAGGTGTCCTGGTACAAAGATGACACCAAGCTCAGATCAACGCAGGCTTACAAAATGCACTTCAAGAACAATGTGGCAACACTGGCATTCTCTGCTGTAGAGGACAGCAACATCGGAGAATATATCTGCAAAGCAGAAAATACCATCGGCTTTGCCACCTCCACAGCTTTGCTTGTTGTTAAAGGTGATGGGCCAAGAGCTGCTCTTTTGTGGGGTACTTTGTAGGAGCTCTTTGTTGTCTACAGAAATGGGGGGATTATTAATTTCAAAGATAATTAATTTTAGGTTGGCTTCCTACTGATAGTGGTGATTATTATTGTTTTGCAGAACGTCAACTTCCCCCTACATTCACCAGGAAACTTAAAGATATTCAGGAGGTGGTTGGTGCCCCAGTGACATTTGACTGCCGCATAACTGGCTCAGAGCCTATCCAGGTGTCTTGGTACAAGGATGGGGTTCTCTTAAGTGACACTGATAACATGCAATCAGCCTTCTTAAATAATGTTGCAACCTTACAGATCTTAGAAACTAGTATGGATTACTGTGGCAAATATACTTGCTCAGCCCAAAATGCTCTGGGGACTGCCTCTTCCAGTGCCAAACTTCTCCTTACAGGTTTGTAGATCACACTGTCATGAAAATCTTTTGTATGTCTTTTGTCTTTTACTTCTTCACCCTTTTTCCCACTCTACCCGTTGTGCGGTGGCCAGGGACAATGGGCATGGCACGGTGAGGCAGCCTTGGTGGTGAGCTCTGCCATGCTTTCCTCTTTGCAGAACACCTACAACCTCCCTTCTTTGACATCAAGCCGGTATCTATCGATGTGGCACTAGGGGAAAGTGCAACCTTTAAGTGCCACGTGACTGGCTCTGCTCCCATGAGGATTACTTGGACCAGAGACAACAGAGAGATTCGTCCAGGTGGCAACTACAAAATGACACTGGTGGAAAACACAGCCAGCTTGACAGTTCTAAAAGTTGGTAAAGGGGATGCTGGACTCTACACGTGTACTGCCAGCAACAGTGTTGGAAAGGATGCGTGTGCAGCTCAGCTGGCTGTACAAGGTATTGCTGTGGGCTCTAGTATTTATGAGATTTTCTTTGCAAAGCAGACACCTGCAAAACACAGTCCTGAATGCAAACATTTGTGTGACTAACAATTGTAACAAGAAGTTACTCTGAGATGTCTTGTTTCACTTAAATGTTATTGTAATACTTAAATACTTACTCATATTTCTTCTGTTTTGGTATAGTACGTGATTTTTCTTATCAAAAGGATCCTTCCATCGAAACATTAACTCTCTCTTATTACTTTGTTGTGCCTTTATGAATGGTTCTGTTGGGCAGCAAAATCTGTCTTTCTAAAGTCTTTCTCCAGCAGTGACAATCACTAGGTTGCCCAGGGGTGTGAAAGGAAACTGATAGAAATTCAGTTCACTTATGAGGCTTAAAAGTATTTTTTCTGCATGTGCGGCTCCTGCAAAAAGCTTTGCTCTTTCACAGATTGGAAACATTGAAAACTGCTCTTCTAAAGAGCAAAACTGGGGCACCTGAGAGCAGATTTTGTGACAAATATCCATCCCACACAATACTTCATCTCTCCTTATAGTGTGTGGATCTAAAAGTAAAATCTAAATTTATGAATGGCTCAGATTTTCTTTGTGCAAGTGACATGTGTATATTACTGCAATTTCCTCAGTGTAGGTGGGAACATATTTATAACTGTTCCGGATATTTCAATCTTACTGATTTTATAAGAGAAGAAATGTAACATACACTGCTTAGATTATGCCTGAGTTACAAGGTCCTTGTTGTTTTGTTGTTTTAGTGTTTTCTTTCCTCTTTTTTGCCTTTTTTTTTCTTTTTCCCTTCTCTTTCCTCTATGACTTTGGAGTGCAAATAGAATATTTCAAGAGTAAAACCTGTTAGTCTCTAAGACAAATAACACAGGAAACTGAGCTACTAGTAGCAAGATTTTATATAAATTATTTGCCAAATGTTTTATATATATCAAGTTTACTCCAGCCATAAGCATTTTTCTTCGTGGGGTTGGAAAAAGTGTGTAAGACTGAACTACCTAGATTCAGTAATAAGTAGGGCTGCTGTATTATGTGGCTTGACTTACAAAATGCATTGAAAAATTGTAGCAAGGAATCAAACCTCTTTAGAAGATCTGAAGCTTCTTTCTACCACAATAATTCTGTTTATTGTTAATTATATCATTGCTCATAGCTTTATTTGAACAGAGTAACCATTCGTTATGATCCCAGGTGACCTTATTTATTTTTATTTTTTGTAAAACCTTGAGGAGTTTTTTCAGGTTTGTTTGTTCGTTTGATTTTTGGTTTTAATCCTGAATTTACACAAAAAATCCTGACATTTTTTAGTGTGAGTACTCTTTAGAATTTGTACAGTTTTCCCAGGACTGTAAAATTAGTGGTGTTGATTGTTTCAAACTAATTTCAAAAGAAATTGCCTTGAAAGGGCAATCTCTTTGGGTGTATTGGTTTCAATGCCTTTAATTTGAGCACATGCTGTCTCACTTCTATGACATGCAGGTTTTGTTTGTAGAATTAAGATCTCTCTTTTAATTAACCTCAAAAACCTCACAGCTTTTTATTCACTTTCTCACTCTAGCATCTAATGTTCCTAATCTGTAGTTTTAATAATTGCTTTATGTTCTAGAACTGCTTTACATTCTAAATATATACACCTTACTAATGTGTATTCCCTCATTTTTTGAAAGGAGTGGAATCAGAGTATGACTACTCAGCAACTGTTAGTACACAGATAGATATTCAACTCTTTCTCAAAGTGAAATCCGATAGCAAATTGTTAAGGTTCCGAGAACCCTAATGTTAACAAATCATCATTTCTGTTTTTAGAAACCCAGGAAGTTTTGTTTCTAGCAACACAGGATGTTTTTCAACTGTCCCACAGGTCAAAATAATCCATAATGAATTAGATATTCTTCCTACACTTTACAGACTGTCACACAAAGAGGCACTTTATCCTGTTTTGCAGAGAGGTTGGTTTGTTGTGTCCACGTTACCACCTCTTGGTTTTACTGGTTACATCTTTGATCTATGAGCATTCAGTCTTGTGATTCTAATCATCTAGATGGTACTTTTGATGAAAAGTATCAAACTCCTTTCATCTCCTTATGGAACAAAATGTAACCATCTGGTTTACTTTTCAATCACAGGACATTTAGCACCAATGTCTGTAATACCAACCATCTCATAATTCTCCTCAGCATGATTATTTCCAAGCTCCATTGTTTTCTACTTACACTCCTTAACTTTCATTTCTTATGAGCAACTTTATGTTTGGTTTTGCATTAAATGTGTGAGGGCTTATAATGCAGATACACTTATTGACTATATTAATTATTAATCATATGATATTATAAAGCAATTGCTATATTACTCAACATAAATGCTTTTAACAACATCTCTTGGCTGAACAGCTGGATTCTTGCATTTGCATCAGGCATTTTGATTACTCATGTATAATGAGCATATTTTGTAAAGAAAACCACACATATCAACTAATCTGTAGTGAATACATACAAGGACAGGTACAGTGCGTCAGTAAACTAAGGAGAAACTCACTGAAATGCATATAGAAAACTTACTTGCTTCTTAATCTGGATTTTGGACCAACTTGAAACCATCTAAAAAAAATTTATAGCAACTGCAAAATCAGAATTTTTGCTGAAGTCCCTAAGGTTTACATTCAGTTACATATCTCCCTGCTTTTTCAAACAATTAGCGTAGTTTAAAGCATCATCTCCCCTTTTTGGCTTTCCAGAACCACCAAGGTTTATTAAGAAACTAGACTCCTCAAAACTTGTGAAACAGCACGATTCCACAACGTATGAATGCAAAATAGGTGGATCTCCAGAAATCAAAGTCACCTGGTACAAAGGTGAAACTGAAATCCATCCCAGTGAAAAATACAGAATGTCCTTTGTGGATTCAGTGGCAGCCATTGAAATGCACAACCTCAGTGTTGAAGACAGTGGTGACTACACCTGTGAAGCTCAGAATCCAGCGGGTAGTGCAAGCACTAGTACTACACTGAGAGTAAAAGGTCAGAATCTCAGCTCTTTCCTTCTCTTTCTAACTGTAAGTGTCCTCCTTTAGGAAAAGCTCTTAAATTCTAATTTCTTGTGTCAGACAGGCCAAAACTTGTCTGAGTAGATGGCAAATCTCTTGTCTGTTTTTGATCTCTGTGGCAGATCTTTCTTACCTATTGTTTGTCTTTGCTATTTAGCATCAGAAGAGTTACTTGAGTCTTCTGTCCTCGTTATTCTCTTTTGCTTAAATAAAAAAAAATAATAACTCTTTTTTTCTTTTTCCCAGCACCCCCCATTTTTACCAAGAAACCCCATCCAGTTGAGACCTTGAAAGGGTCTGACATTCATCTGGAATGTGAGCTTCAGGGCACTCCTCCATTCCAGATTTCATGGTATAAAGACAAACGAGAAATTCGGAGCAGCAAGAAGTATAAGGTCATGTCAGAGAACTACACAGCTAGTCTTCACATTCTCAGTGTGGATACTGCAGATGTTGGTGAATATCACTGTAAGGCTGTAAATGATGTGGGAAGTGACTCCTGTGTTGGCTCTGTAACACTTAGAGGTTTGTACAAAGATTGGCATCTTCTTGGCATTTCTTTGTTCCTGCAATTCTTCTCCTACTTTTCTGCTCCTGGCAGGATTCTTTACTGTTAAATATCTTCTCTTAAATAGCACCACCAACCTTTGTGAAGAAGCTGAGTGATCTCACTGTCGTTGTTGGGGAGTCGATTGAACTGCTGGCTGCAGTACAAGGATCACAGCCCATTTCTGTTCTGTGGTTAAAAGACAAAGGGGAAATCATCAGAGAAAGTGATAATCTTTGGATCTCCTACTCAGAAAACATTGCAACTATGCAGATTGGAAATGCAGAACCAACCAGTGCTGGGAAATACATTTGTCAGATAAAAAATGATGCTGGAGTTCAGGAATGCTTTGCAATGGTGAAAGTGCTAGGTTGGTAGCATGAGATTAAAAAAAAAAAAAAAAAAAAAAGTTTTTTAAGATGCCTTAAAATTTAAATTTTGAATTTTATCATAATAATAGCTATTTTATTGTTCTAAAATTTTCTCTGACTTGCATTTCATTGCAGAACCTGCAGTGATTGTAGAGAAGCCAGGCCCAGTCAAAGTTACAGCTGGAGACTCTTGTACTCTGGAATGCACAGTGGATGGCACACCAGAGCTTACGGCTAGGTGGTTTAAGGATGGTAGTGAACTGTCCACTGACCATAAATATAAAATCAGTTTCTTCAACAAAGTCTCTGGGCTTAAGATCCTCAATGCAACACTAGAAGACAGTGGAGAATATACTTTTGAGGTGAAAAACAGTGTTGGTAAAAGCAGCTGCACAGCTTCAGTGCATGTTTCAGGTTAGTTGACTACTCTTTCTGAGTCACCTCTGATCCTTTAGTTCCTTTACAAAGCCTTCAGATAGCAAAGTAGGTTTTGTGATTGGTAACCTAAGAGTTGTATAATCCTAGGAGTACTTGGCATGCCACTTTGAGGGCATCAAGAATAAATGCCTACCTAAACTCTGAGGGGCAGGAATTATTGAAAGGACTTGATTTCTTCAGCTTTAGTCTGCATGTTGTCTTGGACAGCTGATGCAATATTGTTACTTTTGAAAAAGAGCAGCAAAAATAAAAGGTGTTCTTCAAAGATTGTGGATGAAAATTCCAGCGTATCCTTAACCGTTGACTATTTTTCAAATACTTAGATGTCTCAGAGTATATTGCCAATGGGAATATAGCAAAATAAACGTCACTAATCTTATTATGCATGGAGAACTTCCGGTATTTTAAGCGCCCTGTATGGTAACTTTTATTTTTATTTTGAAACAAATGCAGATCGTATTATACCTCCTTCTTTCACAAGAAAATTGAAAGAAACATATGGTCAGCTGGGTTCTTCTGCTGTACTGGAGTGCAAAGTTTATGGGTCACCCCCCATTCTGGTTTCCTGGTTTCATGATGGACAAGAGATTATCAGTGGAGAGAAATATCAGGCTACTCTTACAGACAATACCTGTTCTCTGAAAGTGAATGGACTTCAGGAGTCTGATATGGGAACGTATTTGTGCACAGCTACTAATGTAGCTGGGTCTGATGAATGCAGCGCATTTTTGAGTGTTAGAGGTCAGTACAGTAAGAAGCCAGTATCAGAGGCTCCAAATTTATTTTCAGAAAGATTTCATTTTTTCTTTGTTGAATATTTCTGATGACTGTGATCTTCAAAAGAAGTTCTAATGTACTTCTTTTCTGTTTGTTTTATTTGTGTGCTTAGAACCACCATCTTTTGTGAAGAAACCTGAACCACTGGATGTTTTGTCAGGGGCAAACATAACCTTTACTAGTATCATAAAAGGTTCCCCTCCACTGGAAGTTAAATGGTTCAGAGGCAGTGTTGAGCTAGTACCAGGACCCAGATGCAATATCACCTTGCAAGATTCAGTTGCAGAACTGGAGCTCTTTGATGTAAATCCACTTGAGAGTGGAGACTACACCTGCCATGTCTCTAACGAGGCAGGGAAAATTTCTTGCACTACACATCTTTTTGTCAGAGGTTTGTCCACACTACTGCTTCTTATGCTTCTTAAAGATGATCTCTTGGCTTTATTTAATTTGTTTTCTTCCTGTTGTTCATTATAGAACCAGCCAAATTTGCAAAGAAGTTGAATGATTTAAGTGTAGAGAAGGGGAAAAATTTAATCTTGGAATGCACATATATGGGTACTCCACCGATTTCAGTGACATGGAAGAAAAATGGACTGAAAATAATGCACTCTGAAAAGTGTAGCATCACCACTACAGACACATCTGCCATACTGGAAATCCCTAGTAGCAGACTAGAAGATCAGGGGCAATATTCTTGTCATATTGAAAATGATTCTGGGAAAGATACTTGTCATGGTACAATCACAATACTAGGTGCGTCAAGCCAGCATCACTTCAATACATGTTATTGAATGGTCATCATGCAATATCTTTTTATGCTAATGGCGTGTCTTTGTCCTTCAGAACCACCTTACTTCATTACACCCTTGGAGCCAGTGCAGGTGACTGTTGGGGATTCTGCATCCTTACAGTGCCAGGTTGCTGGAACACCAGAAATGATTGTGTCATGGTACAAAGGTGATACAAAGCTGAGAGGAACTGCTACTGTGAAAATGCACTTTAAGAACCAAATTGCTACTCTGGTTTTCAGCCAGGTAGACAGTAGTGACAGTGGGGAGTACATCTGCAAAGTAGAAAACTCTGTTGGGGAGGCTTCTTCATCGTCTCTGCTTACAGTTCAAGGTGAATATTTCAATTTTAAACATAGGGAAATGGTCTATTTTTCTTAAGTATGCTTTGCTGTTTCGAAAAACAATTGTCTCTTCCTCGAAAAACTGTTTCTTGATGTGTCAGGTACCCTGTGGCACTGTCTTCTACTAACAAAAGCCTACCAGCAAAGCTAATTGAAATACAGTACTTATTTACCACAGCTCTTCTGCAGCGTTACAAGTCTCTGTATCTTCTGCCCCTATTCAGGATATTTCTTTGATTGTTTCCAGTATTAGCAGTCCTGAGGCTCATTGTGTCTAAGAGAAAAAAAAAGGAGACCTCTCTTCCTACAACCATAAGCACAGGGCTCTTTACAACAAGTTCAAAATAAATGATGTGCTAAATAATATTTTTAATTGGAAGTTATGAGCAAAAATCCACAGTACTCTACAGCATATTAGTTAGTGATTATTGGTGAGTACAGAGAGATGCATGTCTTCTGAAAGACTTCACTGTACAATACTTGTTCTCTTGCAGAGCGTAAACTTCCTCCTTCTTTTACACGAAAATTAAGAGACGTTCATGAAACTGTTGGCTTACCAGTTGTGTTTGATTGTGTCATTGCTGGCTCAGAACCCATCGAAGTATCTTGGTTTAAAGACGGCGTGCGTGTAAAAGAGGACTACAATGTTCACACATCCTTTGTAGATAATGTAGCAACTCTCCAGATTTTGAAGACAGATAGGACCCTTATTGGGCAATACACCTGCACAGCTGTCAATGCTATTGGGACTGCTTCTTCTAGTGGCAGGCTTGTCCTTACAGGTTGGTGGACCATGAAATATTTAATGGAAGTATCTTAAAACAGAGTTTTGCTTTATATATGGATTTAATATTGTACAAGAGATTCTTATTTCACACAGTTTTAAATTAAATTGAGATTTTTAAGTGATGGTTTTTATTTCTTTCACTCTTCAGAAGGGAAGACTCCTCCATTCTTTGACATCCCACTTACACCTGTGGGTGGCATTATTGGAGAAAGTGCTGATTTTGAGTGTCACGTTTCTGGAACACAGCCTATTAGAGTTACTTGGGCAAAAGATAACCAAGAAATTAGAACAGGAAAGAACTATCAGATCAGTTATGTAGACAACACAGCCCATTTGACCATCTTGAGAGTTGACAGGGGAGATTCTGGAACATATACATGCTATGCTAGCAACGAAGTTGGAAAGGACTCTTGCACAGCTGAACTGACTGTTAAAGGTACTGAATAGATAATACATCGTGTTTACATTTTTCTTATTTCAGTTATAAAGGAAATTGGACTTGTTACTGCAAGATAACTTCAAGAAAACTTTTGGGATGTAGCCCAAGAGTACTTATCTGGAGATACCTATGAATCTTTTAAGGGAATTAGGAAGGGTCACTAACAGAAATGGGAGGAGAAATAAAACATTTTCTTTGGCCTACTTTCTCACTAGGTTCTGGCCTATTTCTTTATTAAGAACCTGACAAAACTCTTGGGGTTACTTAAATTGTGTATAACTTAAATCAATGTAAGAGAATTTTTTTTTTCAAACAGGAAAATACAGTGACAGTGACTTGAAGAGCAAGAGTCCTGCTGTTTATCTTAGCATGATTTCATTTTAAAAATATATGCACTTTAAATGAGAGCAAATATCAACACCCTAATGTTCAAATTTTTCTTGAAGCATTGTCTTTAGGATTTTTCATCTCAAGATAGATTCATGGAATTTATGTTCTTATTTTACAGAACGAAAAACTCCTCCTACTTTTACTAAGAAACTGTCTGAAGCAGTAGAAGAAACAGAAGGGAATGAACTTAAACTTGAGGGTCGTGTTTCCGGCTCTCAGCCTTTGACTGTTGCTTGGTATAAAAACAATCAGGAAGTCCATTCAAGTGCTCACTGTGAAATATCTTTCAAAAACAACACCTTGCTTTTGCATATAAAGACCGTAGAGCAATCAGATGCTGGTTTATATACCTGTAAAGTGTCCAATGAAGCAGGAAGCGTGTTGAGTACATCTTCTGTTGTTATCAGAGGTTGGTTGAAGTCTTGTTTTTCTTTGCTTCCCGCTTTTCTTTGTTTTATTTACCTGCACGTATATAGCTTCTCTCTTATGAGCTGGTTTTACTTACCTGAAGAGCAGTGATTTGTCCAGAGATGGACATATACCACAGTCAAGAAGTTCTTTTGTTTTTGTGATTATTTTTTTCAAGGAAAGCTTCTTTTTCACTATTTGCTATGACTGATTTAAAGAGAACATTGAAATCTTTGTGAAATTTCTGTTGAATTTTTAATCATTCTCCTTCAGTGGAGTAACAAGGGGGTTTTGCAATGAAATTTAAGCTTAGGCAGTGTTGGCACTGCATTGTGGTAACATGACACCTCATCATAACAGTCTTGCAGGAAATTGCAGGTTAATTTCTTTAAAAAAATTTATATAGTTTGCAGCCTAATGGTGCTTTAGTTCTCATACTATTTTTTGCGTGCAAAAGTTCTTGCTGAGGGTATAAAGCTATTTCTTGCATGTTTATATAGGAAAAAGGCTGTCATGGTCTCTTGATATTTATTCTATTTTATAACATCATGATTGACATTCTCAGACTTCTGTTTTTCATCCTCCATTCCTTGCTATTGTTTCCTTGGGAATCACATGTATCTCTTTCTCTTATGTTCTTGATCATACTTTCCTGAGTATTCACTCAAGCCTTTTCATATTCCAGAACCTAAAAAGCCTCCAGTTTTTGACCAGCCACTTCAGCCAGCAGCAGCAGAGGAAGGTGATACCCTACAGCTTAGCTGTCATGTCCAGGGATCACAGCCAATCCGGATCCAGTGGCTGAAGGCAGGAAGAGAAATAAGAGCTTCAGACAGATGCAACTTCAGCTTTGCTAATGGAGTAGCTCTTCTAGAACTTGTTGCAGTTACCAAATCAGATTCAGGAGAATATGTATGCAAAGCTTCAAATGCAGCTGGCACTGATACTTGCAAATCTAAAGTGACAGTCAAAGGTACAGTAACATGAAGAAAATAAGGCATATGACAAAAACATCAGCAAAATCTATCCCACTTTTTTTTTTTTTTTTCCCTGTGGAACAAAATGTTAATAATCTAATAACAAACAATTATTTTTGTTTTTTGTAAAACCATAGAATCTGATAAAACAGAATATTTAACAATAATTTATATATCAACAGTGACATAAATAGTGAAAGATCAGTGTCAAATCAATAGTGCATCCCTTCCAAAGAGATTAAGAATTTATTTTTTAAATCTAAACACCAAATTTAAGAAAAATGCAAGCTAAATCAGTGAAATTATTTGGACCTGCATGTTTTATGGAAAGCATGTGAAAAGTGGTGTTTATTAAAGGAAAATACAGAAGGAATTGGAGCATGTGTCCTTAGACACTTATTGTTTTAAGACTATTACAGCTCTAAAATATTTTGACCTTTTAACTGAAAGTAAAAACTTTCTAAACATGAATTCTTCTGTGTAGTTTTTGCTTTACCATTGCATGAAGGACACAAGAGCCCAGCAGTACGCACAAATAGTCTTTTTCACTACATGGTTAGCCACTAGGCTAAGGACTAAGTCAAAGAAAAACAAGAGAATTTAACCACTGATAAAAAATGGCAAGTAACTTTTAGGGCATAATATCCAGAAATTAGAAAAGAGAAAACCTCACCAAAAAACTTATCCATTTTAGAAAATGAGCCTTTTATTTGCATATCTTTCTATGCATTTACATCCATGCAGAGTATAAATGGCCTGAGTGAAGTAAATTAACAGCACAATATGACCCATTGTAGACAGTTTAATCTGGAAAGTAAACTGCAAGTTGGTTAAAACAATCTTAAAGTATTTTACATTTTTACCTCTTGCACAGTATTTTGTTCCATCTCAGGAATTAATTTGTTTTTTACAATTCGTTCAGAAGCATCATCACCTATGAACATAAACTATTACAATAAGCCATCCGTTATAACTCTGTGACTCTGTTTTTTTAGAAAAACCGGCAGCTGCTCCAGCAGCTAAGAAAGCAGACGTGGAAGGCAAACTTTATTTTGTGTCAGAACCTCAGAGTATCAAAGTCATGGAAAGTAAGGACTCTTTTCAAGACAGTATAATGTCTCCTAATTGCCTACACCTTTTGTTTGAGATTATGTCCCTCTGTCATAAACAAGTGGAAAGACTTAGCTTCCTCATTTGCATCTTTCTGCAGAGACCGTTGCAACATTTATTGCAAAAGTTGGAGGAGATCCAATTCCAAATGTTAAGTGGATGAAGGGAAAATGGAGGCAACTCAACCAGGGAGGCCGCATTATAATCCAGCAGAAAGGAGATGAAGCCAAACTAGAAATAAAGGACACAATAAAAACTGATTCTGGCATGTACAAATGTGTAGCTTTTAACCAACATGGTGAAATTGAGAGGAGTGTGAATCTGCAAGTTGAAGAAAGAAAGAAAGAAGTTGTTGAAGGGGATCTCAGGGCAAAACTAAAAAGGTATATTGCAAGTTTTTATGGACTAATTTGCTATCACCACAGAAGAAACTTTTTTTATTATACATCTCAGAACAAGATATAATTTTAAAATATTTGTTAAATAAGAATAATTGTACTTTAAATAAAAGAACCTGACTAGACTAAGCTAAAGGATTCTACTGCACAGGACAGCTCTGAGGTGATTCAATATTTCATTAAACAGCTTTCTGGGAATGAAATGCTGTATAGTTAACTTCTGTTATTGATTTGAATAGCACTCCAACAAAAAGAAAAGAAGAGGAAGAGCAACCTATTGATATCTTGGAGCTTCTCAAAAATGTAGATCCCAAAGAATATGAGAAATATGCTCGCATGTATGGAATTACAGATTTCCGTGGCCTCCTGCAAGCCTTTGAGTTACTAAAGCAAACTCAAGCAGAAGAAAGCCATAGATTGGTAAGATATAGTGTGACTGCAGTATTGGCTCTCTTAGGAATAGTGTTTCCCTTAAACAGACGTGGCGTCCACACTCTGAAGCTCTGAAGTCATGATGCATGCAGGAATTTCTGGTTCCTCTTTAGGTCTTTTACTGGCAGTTCTCAATTTCTTGCTTGGTCAAATCCAAAAAGAATAAATGGCCTTCTGGCTAAGTAGGTTCTGTCTTCATAGCTTCACTGCAATTGTTAGAATAGGGAAGATGTGCTGGTTACAGTACAGTTACATAAAATGTGATGTAGAAATTAATTCAGTGTTGACTAAACATGACAGCTTGACATTTAGTATCCTTTAATCTTTGAGTATATTCTGCATTTTTGTAGGAAATTGAGCTCACAGAGAAAGCTCAAAGGGAAGATCAGGAGTTTGATGAACTTGTAGCTTTTATTCAGCAACGACTCACACAAACAGAGGTAAAATATTTTTGGACTGATTTATGAAATATTCAAACCTATTACAGAGAATTTGAAATTAACTGAAAATAATATTTTCCAGCCTATTACTCTGATCAGAGACATTGAAAATCAGACGGTTTTAGCAGATGAGGATGCTATCTTTGAATGTGAGATTAAGATTAACTATCCAGAAATTAAACTGTCATGGTACAAAGGAACTCAGAAACTGGACTCCAATGACAAATATGAAATTAGAATTGAAGGTGATCGCCACATACTGAGAATTAGAAACTGCCAGCCTGAAGATCAAGGAAATTTCAGAATAGTATGTGGACCACATATTGCCAGTGCTAAACTAACTGTGATTGGTAAGTGTACTTCTGAAGTATATGTTTCAATTAGTTTATACTTTATTTATTTCACTTCCTGATCTCTGTTAAAATGTATGTTTTAACGTGCTAATAGAACCTGCAGTTGAGCGGCACCTTCATGACACCACTTTCAAGGAAGGAAAAACATGTACACTGACTTGTCAGTTCTCTATCCCAAATGCCAAGTCTCAGTGGTATCGAAATGGGAGACCCATTAAGATAGGAGGGAGATATTCAACACAAGTCTCTGACAAAGTGCACAAACTCATCATCAAGGATGTTAGAACGGAAGATGAGGGACAGTATACCTGCAAACTTGACAGTCTAGAAACAACAGCAGATCTGGCCATTGAAGGTTTGTAAAGACATAGAATCTCTTTCTTACAACAGTGACAGTTTCTGGAGGTTTCATTAGCAGGACAAGTGAAAATAAAAATAATTACTGAAAGACAGATTCCAAAACTTGGAAATGGAATAACTAAGAAATTTTACTGTTCTTTCTCTTTGAACAACATGTGACATAGTTGTGTAACATAATATTCTCGACTAAACCATGATTAATAATGTCCCATAACCCACAAGCAATCTGAGTTGTACTAGCTTCTATTTTCTTTAGGGCTCTTATATTTTCCTTGGACTTTTTCTTAATTATTCTCTATCTTTAGCTTCCTTAATGGCTTCTCTTACAAAATGTATCTGCACAGCAATCTTATTATAGTTGAACTCTTACATCTTTCTAATCTTCATTCTTATACATAAAACGTCATAGACCATGGAATCTCTTTTTCTTACTATACTTTTTCAAGATCTATTGCTGTTATCTATCTCATTAAAATTTAGCTATTTTGATGACAACAATGAGAAGGATTCAGATACAGTAAATGCCATGGCGGTTCATAACAACTGATGTATTTTTTCTTTCTAAAAACAGCGGAACCAATTCAGTTCACCAAGAGCATACAGAACATCGTTGTGAGTGAACACCAGTCCGCAACCTTCGAGTGCGAGGTGTCTTTCGATGATGCAGTTGTGACATGGTATAAAGGCCCCACTGAACTGAGAGAGAGCCCCAAGTACAGCTTCAGAAGTGAAGGTCGTTGTCATTATATGACTATTCACAATGTTAATGCAGAAGATGAAGGTAAAAATGAACTAAATATTTGTGCTGGTGCCATTTTTATCTGGGTTTTTTTGGTCTGGTTTTAAATTATAAAAGCATATAAATATGAACATTCTTGGCTGCTGCAGGTGTGTATTCTGTAATTGCTCGTCTTGAACCAAGAGGAGAAGCAAGAAGCACTGCAGAGCTCTATCTTGTAACTAAAGGTTAGCAAATTTTCTAAACAAATTTGTGATCATAACCATGTGCAATTTTGTTTGTTTGAAACATGATTCTGGAAAAATCAATAGTCCTAAAAGTAATCTAATATTCCTTTGCAGAAATCAAACTGGAGTTGAAGCCACCAGGTAAAGTTCTCAAGCAAGACTGGTACAAGATCTTGTCTCTGTCATAAAATTAAAGCATTGCTCTGCTTTTTAATTATTTTCAAATCTTTTTTTCCTGGTTAGAGTAAGTATAACCTACATCCTGAAAAGTATTCCTCATCCACAGACATGTGGAACTATTAAGTTCTCATAAGTAGTGGCAATGAATACTAAGATAACTCCATAATCAGTGACATTAAGAGGGACCCTATTTTGTACAATATGGAATGCTCCATTCTGTAAAACACACAAGTTTATTTTTGTTTGAATTGCCAAGGAATAGAACAATGTAGGTGTTCCAATTAATAGATGGGATCTTCTCTGTGGAACTGAAAAAAAAATGACCAAGGAGGCAAAATAGGTAAAGATGACCTCCTTATTATATGTAGTGATCCTCTTTTTTGAATGTTCTTAAGAGTCTACTCTGAATGTTGCAAGAATTATTTAGAAATAAAACATAACATTGTATGGTCTTGCTGAAGTGAAAGGTTAATACAATTAGCTATCTATTGGTTGGCTAGCTATACTTGAGGAGCAAGCTACAATCCTTTTATGTCACAATAAGAAAGATTTAAGCACAATCAACCACTATTCTTGAGGAGAGCACATTGATTTTTTTTATTGGTAGTATTTATTAAGTCAGTTAAACATTTTGATTTTCTAGATGTTCCTGATGCCAAGGTTGCAGTTCCACCTCAAAAACCAGCTGAAGGTAGGGTAACAAGCCACACATGTTCTATATCTGCACTGAACCACAAGGCCAATGGGAACCTCAGGGAAAAATCTTAGCTCAGCAGTAAGATCTAGTTAATTGTCCCTGCGAGCAAGTCTTGACTTGGGTAGGCTTCTTTTCTGTGTGGAATGTGAAAACTCTACACAGGCAGTGGTAGGAGTTAATTTAATTCTCTGAAAATGAGTCCTTTCCATCATGTTTTCCTATCAGTCTGTTGTTCATTTGATCTTCCTTTTACTTCTATCTTCCTCTCTGATGTTTTCTTTTAAAAATTTTAATCTCTTCTTTTTGCCACCAAAAATATCTTTTAAACAAGCTGTCTGAATTACTGCCTTAAAAAATATTATTTTAAAGCCATACATTGGATTTCATGTTTATAGCAAATGGTTTCTCCCCAGGCTCTGGTTTTAGACAACAAAAAGTATTTATATTTCTGTTACACCCAGTAGCTTATTATAAATGTCAGCAATTTAAACATCTTGGATTTATTTCCAGGATAATTTGGTAAATGCTTACAGTGGCAGCAGGAAGGGAAAGTTTTGATATTTAGATGAATTACCATCAGCAAAGATAGGAGAGTGATGGCAGCAATGAAAATAAAGCTGAGGACATTCAGGGTTCAATGAGTCTAAAGGCAGACTGGGGATTCCCACTTGTATTTATTCAGCTGCTATAAACTCTCACAATGAGCACCATGTTTGCTTTTATTCTGCAGCTGCAATAAAATCATATAATCTATATTCCCAAACCAGGATTTTTCTTCATTTACAAGGAAATATCAAACTTAAATTTTGTTCTAAATATTTCATTTTTCCTACAAGCTGCCCCTATTCCCATTCTTCTGCCTCTTGTTCCACCTCCAGAGGAGAAAAAGCCAGGTAAAAGTCCTTACAGTATTTGAATATTATGTTCATGTTTGGTTTTTGGATTTCTGATTGTTTGGCTTTTTAGTGGTTCTTGAGGTTTTGTTATTTAAATTTTTAAATCTATTTTTTTTTAAGCAGAGAAAAAGGTTCCATTAAAGAAAGTCCCTCAAAAAGTGGTTAAAAAACCTCCCGAAGAAGTCGCACCACCTAAAGGTAACTTTTTTCCTTTCTTGGAAAACTTTGTTTAAAAAAGTAAAATTTTGTGGAAACAAGATGTTTTGTTTTGAAATAACTTGAATCTATCACAATTGTTTGATTTCTGGCTTTATGTTAAAAACACACATTTAAAATCCAAGCTGATTGTGACTGCTTAAAAAATGATCCCTTTTTAAACCATCTGTGAGGGTGGAATAATTCCACTAAATGTGAGCATCCAATATGCCTTGCAAATTCCAGGGATATAAATAAATAAATTTATTTATTTTAAGCTCCTGAGGTGCCACCAGAGAAGCCCAAAGAGATCAAAATAACATCCATGGCAAGGAGAGAAGAGATACATGAAGAAAAGAAAATACATGAAATGCCCAAAGACATTTATGAAGAATGGGAAGAAGATTATGGTGAAGACCATGACTATTATGTCAAAGAAGAGGGCTATGATGAAGGGGAAGAGGAGTGGGAAGAAGCTTATGAGAAAAGAGAAGTGACTTATGAAGAAAAAAGAGTAATTCGTGAAGAAGGTATCTGAATTATCATGTCACTTTATTTCTTCTCTTTTCTCATATTTATTATTAAGGCCCCAACATGCTGAACTAGTCAACTTTTTTGTTGTTTTTTTGTTTTGTTTTTTTTTGCTAAAATACCTGGAACCATAATATGCTGGCAAATTTTAAGTGACACTTGAAGATAACACAAGATATCACAAGATATGGATGCAGATAGGAATGGGTGCATTAAAAATTCATTGCCAATGAACTTTGCAGGTCTTTAAAACCTGATATCAGTTAGTAGTTAGTAACAAGGATATGTGTCATTTTTTGTTTTTTGGATATTTCTTCTATCATTTTCATGTGCTCTAGATAAACTCGATTTACTTAAATGTTTCACGAATTGGTTGATTGAAGTTAATGGCTGTATTTTGCAATTACTTTCATACTTTAACTGTCTTGGGGATTAGTAACATGTATGCCTCTAGGAACAAAATTTGGCTCTGATGAGAAAACATGAAACTTGGAAATAAGAAAAACATTTTACTTCAACAATTGCGTCTCCAAAACTCTCTGTATGTTTTCAAAATTCATAAAATTACAATGGCATAACTAATATCTTTCTGTCTACAGAGCCTTTAGAGAACATATTTTTTTATCATTAACTGATGTTATTTTTTTTAAGTGACTGAAGTTCCTAAGAAACCCATGCCTGAGAGAAAACCACCAGCCATTATAACTGAAAAGAAGGAAAAGAAGGAAGTAACTGTTCAAAAAGGTATGACTTTCCCACAAAACTAACAGGAACATGCAGGTTAAGATCTCTCATACATCTCCTTCAAGATGAATGGTGATAGTTATTCACATTTCTTTGGAAAGAAGAAAATTCTCTTTATGTTGGAGAGTGAGATGAGCAAGGGTCATGGCAACCCTTCCTCTTCTCCCACCTCATATGTCTGAGCTCTCTGCTTGAAAGTGGTTGAATCAAAACAAGTACTGATGGTAAAATCAAACTGAGCTTCAGTTGCCCCTCCTTCTTCCTGTATAATAACCTTGGACATGGGTCTAACTTCTAAGAAATTAAATGTTGCCCTTCCAGGAAGTGTTTTCCACTTAGATCACTACATATCTCTCAGGGCAGGATGGGCCTCACTGCTACCACTGTTCACCACCAGTAAACAATGCACTGAACAGAACACAGGATGCACAAGGTTTATAACATCCTAAACAAAAAACCAGCCAGTTCTATCTGGTTTGTATCCAGAAAACAATTTGCAAGATAACTTAGAGAATAAATCTATCTGAATTACTTGCAGTTGTCAAGAAACCTGTTGATGAAAAGGTGGAGGTAACCACTCAGAAGGTTGCAGAAGAAAAAGTCAAAAGAGCTGAGGGTAAATACTGTTTAGTTATCTTAATGTCATCTTTCTGTCAAAGTTGTGGCTTTTGTTACTTAGCTGACCTGCATATGTTTTGTCTTTACTTAACATGGTCTGATAAATTTTTCAGTCTTTGAAATAAAAACTTCTGCTGAGTTCTTTAAAAAGAAGACTAAAAGCTTTTCAGGGGAAAGTACTAAATGCAAATATTAACGACCAATGCTTTAAGAAAGGAAGTGTTTGTAAAATTACACTGGGTGAAACAGTGTGTTTCACTCTAAGCTGAAGACAGGAAATCCCCAACTTGTTTGACTTCAATTTTGACCCCTCTACCAAGATGCCTCGGTTAATTCTTTGGTTATAAAATAAAGATGTGCCTTTACTCTCTTAGTAGCTACTTCTTTTTGTGTAGCATTTCCCCTTCTGCAGCAGGTGCTGTCAGCTGCAGTTTAATAAGTATCAGGAAATGACCTGTGTGCTAAATGCCCTGAGTGGCTTTAAAACATAGCAATAATAAGGAAGAAACAAATTCCTTATGTTGCTTTGTGTGATTCCAAGAAGCCTGACTTAGCTGCTGAGTTAGATTGTTTGTCTTGTTTGCTGTATTTTCGACATCACTGATCAATAGCTGTAGACTTATTTTGATCTCTTTGTTTGACTGAGTAACAAAATTATAATGCCAACAGTTACCAAGAAAGTTCTCCCACCAAAACCTACGCCAATGCTCGTTGAGGAGAAAGTTATGAAAAAAGAAGGTACAGAATCTTTGAATTGCAGTTTACATTTTTTTAGCATCCAATGTGTTTTTGTGCTTCTTTGGAATATGTGGGCCTGTCTGTATGTATTTGGATCTGTAATAGTAGTCATGCTGTGACTACTCTCAGTGTTTAATTAGTATGTCTACCATACTTTTGTTTTTTATAAAGTCTGTTTTTAACATATTTGTGGATATCCTTTTGGTTCTTGTTTAAAGAGCCTACTGTCACACTGCAGTGTGACCTAGCTTTTTCTTCATCCATTCTGCTTGCTGGCCTATCCTTATATAATAAGTACAATTGTGTCCCCATGCCCAAAAATATCTTTGAAGAACCACTTTTAGAATTCTTCTGATGTACTATTTCCAAAAGCCTGTGCATGCATTTTGTTTCAAATGTTTGTGTTAAAGGTGTCTGTGTCTTTAGTCTTTAACAAATACTAAATATTACGCTTGTGTGCTTGTTCTGTGTTCAGTATTTTAGAATATGAATACTGACTGTCTAAATATGTCTAAGGCATTAATGTGCAATACAGATAAAGATTTGACAAAAACTCACATGCTGACTACCACTAATGTGGATCTAGAGTATTAAATACTAAAATGAAATCCTATCTTTAAAGTACCAACAGTAGAAACATGGACTGTTTCAGAAGAAAAGATGTCAGTTTCTGTCCACAGAGAAGAAGAGTATTCATATGATGTTACAGGTATGTACAAAACCAAAAGACTGTGCACCCAAATCAAAACAACCTATCAATCCTACTATACTTCCTTTTGACCTATTTTTATGTATGGCAATTACATATTTAGACATATTGTACATTTGTCTTTCAGTATGCCTTGCTTTTTTGTCCATTGTGTTATGTAGCTTTAGTATTATTTAACTTGGTAGGTGGAAATATTTCAAGTATTTTATCTTAATATTGTTTAAATATTTTTCTTTGAAGAGCCAACAGAGCATGAGAAAACAGTTGAAGAAAGATTCTTTGAAGCTGTTTACCCCATTGAAGGTAGTTTAATTAAGGATGGGAGTCTAATAAATATTTGTTTCTTTGTTTGTTTTAATTTGACTCAAAATTTATTGTGAGATTTGCACATGCTGTTTATTTGCTGGATTAAATTGTTTTACACAATAACAAATGTATTTCAGTGATGACTGTGTACTGTACGCACATAATATCTTCTTAAAGTTTCTCAGATTTACTGTGGACATCGATATTTCCTATCTCAACATTTAATATCTTTAAAATTCCTATTATAGCACATAGAGAGGTTGAGGAGGAGGAAGAAGTCATTTCTACAGAGCTGGAGATCTCTCACGTTGAAGGTGAATAGTCTTTGCACCAATATCTGCCTCGTTTTTCTGAACTTTCATGTTTTCTGTCTGTAACACTGTTTACCAAAGGACAGCATATCAGAACTGAGATCTTTCAATCTCTCTATGGCTCTGCTCTCAAAGCTTCAAGCCTTACTGTATTTCTGTCTTATTCTTCTTCATGACTGCTTTAAATAATCCGTTTAATAACATTTTGTGAGATGGGTTTCTTGTATCTGTTTGATAAAACAGAATAGTTTTTGATATTTAGTTTTTGCTTATACACTATGCTAAGGATAGCCTACTGTGGCTTACCAATTATTTTAACTGTCTCCTAAACGATCACCACCTATCTTTTAAAGTGCCTGAGATACCAAAGAGGCGTGTTCCAGAAGAAAGAAAGCCTGTTCCTGTCCCTAAAACAGAGGCTCCATCAGCTAAAGGTATTTCTACTGTTCTAGTAAAAAAGAAAGAAGCAAAACCCAAACAAATTTCTTTCTTTGTATTATTTTTCATGTTTTCTTGAATATATTTAGGAATTTACTCTCTATGTATCTTTGGTTTTGTACTATCTCCTTATGCATGATTTGATTTTGTATTGTCTCCGTTGCACTAGTTCAATTTTTCAATTGTGCTACAACTTAGCTTTCAGCTTGAATTTGTCTCAGCTTGGGCCCTTCTCTTTCTTAACTATCTCGTGCTCATTATTTCTATTTAAGTTATGTGGCTTTTGCAGGTGAGTGTAGTGTTTTACTTCAAAAAAGTAAAATGAAAGGTGCTAGTGCAGTGATTTTAACGTAGGAGTTTTATACTGCATCATAATATCTTTCCTGTATTGTCCACATTTGTCCAAAAGGCTGTACATTGTATTGTGTTGGTTACAGTGCTGCTTGTCCAAGCACTGTGTTCATTGTATAAAACAGTCTTGGATTACTCAAATATGGATTAATGTTCCAAAAACTAAAGATCTCTTACTTTAACAATGTTTTCCAAAGTGCCCGAAGTTCCTAAGAAACCTGTTCCAGAAAAGAAAGTTGCTGTTGCTAAAAAGGAAGAAGTGGCTCCCCCAGCAAAAGGTACAGCATATTTTGAACGTGGGCTTTAACCTGGTCTGTGCTATTGTCCTCTTTTTCTAACTTCTCTTATGTTCTCAACACATATGATAAATGTATTCTTTGTGTGTTACGTGTGAATGTCTGTTCTCATCTAAGGTATTCAAAAATCTTAAAAAGATTACTTAGATTAATTTTAATACCCTTAGAGTTTTTGAAGAGCCTAGGAAAACTGTGCCTGAAGAAAAAGTACATGTTCCTTTTCCCAAAGGAGAACATCTGCATGGCAAAGATAAACTCACTGATGAAGTCTACACTGCTTGTTGAGTTTTATTTTCCCGTTAGCATGTTTGTGTTAGAATTTATATTTTGTGTATAGTTTTCTGTACATCCATTATATTTTTTAAAACCTGGTAATATATTTGAGCAGCTCATTCTTCAGTTAAGAAATCAGTCCTAAAGCATTTGGTAGTCTTCCAGCAACTGGTTTGATTT
Source organism: Hirundo rustica (assembly GCF_015227805.2). Classification (NCBI taxonomy): domain Eukaryota; kingdom Metazoa; phylum Chordata; class Aves; order Passeriformes; family Hirundinidae; genus Hirundo; species Hirundo rustica. The sequence continues at coordinate 22,920,621 of NC_053456.1, read as the reverse complement.
TGGTTTTTGTCAAACGTATGTTGCTCTTGTCATATATCTTTCTATGTTAAGTGTATGAATGTGTTATGTGGTGTGTCTTGATATTCTTACAAATGGATAATGAAATCTATAATAGTCCAATAAATCTTTGAAATTTAGAATTCAGTTATCTTATGTTTTATGGTTTTTTAAGTGCCAGAAGTTCCTAAGAAAGCTCCCCCAGAGAAAAAGGTTGCTGTTCCAAAAAGAGAGGAAGCTCCAACACCTAAAGGTACACTTAAAAAAATAATTTTCTTTTCTTATTATCTTAAGCATCTTGTTTACGTCAAATTTTGGGTTTGATTGCTAAGTTAATCTGGTTTTACTGGTACTTCATCTACACTAACATGTATCTTTTGTGTCAGTTTTATGTATAGGTGTGCTGTAGATTTATTCTTTAAAAAGTTGTTAATTTAGGCTAAATATATTATAATTAATATCTTTGAAGTGCCAGAAGTACCTAAAAACTGGTTCCAGAAGAAAAACTGCCCTATGTTCCTAAAGTAGAAACTCCCCCTACAAAAGGTATAACATATGTAACTTTAATATAATTTATTGTAATCTTTAGAACATTACATTTATCTCAATTTGGTCAACTGTCATGTTTGGTAAGCAAAACACGTCCATGTGTAATCTCTCTCAACAACGCATTTCTCTCATGTGATACATGTGCCAGTTTTTAAATTCAAATGTTCTAAAATAAATACTTTTTTTAAGTGCCTGCAGTTCCTAAGAAACCTGTCCCTAAAGAAAAAGTATCTCCTGCTGTTCCTAAAAAAATTGAGGCTCCTCCAGCTAAAGGTATGCTTTCCAGTAGAATACAAGAATATGCTATTTCTCAGCTTCTGTCTATATGTTCTGTGCTGTTATTAGTCATTGGTTTGTGCTTCCTCTGCGAGTTCTGCTGTTCTTATGTAGACAATTAATCATTACACTATGTTGTATCTCTTATGCAATACTTACATAGTATTCTTTCTAAATATTGAATCTCTGTTGTATGTTATCTGTTCAATACCCTTCTTTGGAAACCTAGATTTAGAATTTCGAAACTATGTTTTCACAATAGAATTGGAAAAGCATACATTTAATATCATTATCTTTCAAAGTGCCTGAAGTGCAGAAGAAAGCCACTTTTGAAGAAAGAGTACTTATTACAGAAGAAAGAGTATCTGTTGCCATTCCAGAGGAAATCCCATCACCTGAAGGTACACTATAAACCAACAATAGTGAGAAACTTGTGCTGTGTCTGCAAGTCTGTTGTTCTAATATCAAGATCAAAATACACCAAAATTTTTTTGATAGTTATCTTGTACGAGTTTTGTGTTGAACTGAAGGCAGTTAAAAGCTTCCTAAAGTGCCATTCACAATTTCAGTCTTGAATGTCAGGATCTCACCACATTGACAGGAGTGGAAACTCTGCTACTGAATACAATGATCTTCAGGGTCTCAAAAATTTGCAGGAGCAAATATGGATGTATTGTTTATTTTAGACTCCACAAATTAGGGCTGTGACCATCCATTTGTCATCCTCACTACAAAGCTCTCTGTAGCCCTGAAGATAAAATACTGCTTCCCTCTGCAGTGTTAGCTTCTCAGCAGCTTTCAGTTCATATTCTTATGTTCAGAGAAGATTGAAATCAGTTGTTTTAAGTTAGTATAATTCCACATAATATCAGCTTCAAGATAACTGCAATCAGCATTTTGTCTGTTTTTATATCCCATTAATAACTACCCAGTCAAGACAAATTGCACCTTCATTTAAAAACCATAAATGAATTTTTAGAGGAAGATTTGGAACATATCTATCTAAAATATGAACTTGAAAATGCACATCCATATGGATACATGCAATGTTCATTTCTGTTTGTTTCCAAAACTAGTTGAGGTTTTCTCTGACACGGTCACATGAGCACATGCCAGGATTTCCTTTCAGTTCTTGACCTATCCATGTCATTTTTTCTTTTCCTCATTTTCATACAGTTGTATCAAGGAGAAACCTCTAATTCTTTGACTCTTGTTTCCCCTGCTTGATCTGTTGTGATGGGGAAATTTGGGGAGCTGAGGCATTCTGATGAACTGACAGTTGACCAGTGAATGGTATTAGATACAACAACACACAATAGGGAACCTGGGCCATGGACAAACCACATAATTTAGAACAAGTCATACATATGTATGTGCACAGCACTTTCTTGATTGTATGTATATCTGTCATTGTCATAGATAACTTCTAAGAATTGGTCTTTATCTTCTCTATCCATCAATTCTTCCTTCTCTCCATCTATCAATCCACCAAAAATACTAAAACTAATAATTTTCCTTAAAGAGCCAACAGTTGAAGAATGGTCTGAAGAAGAAAGAGAGGAAGTATCTATTTCCATTCACAGAGAAGAGATTTCTGAAGGTACGGCAACAATTCAGGAACACTAGGCAAAAGCAAAAAAGTAATTTTTGGTCTATACCAAATAGATTGGATTAATATCTGTTTTATTCATAAGGAAAATAATACTACTATATAAATAGGTTTTGTAAATTATAAATTTTACTTTAATGTCTACAACTTCTCTTGCTTGCTTTCGAAAAGTGGAGTAGCTAATCCTGTTTCAATACAGTGAAAATAATGTTATCCCTTTGATAGTGAGTTCTATCAGGATTTCTTTCTGTTTACAAAAATCCTCTGTTGGAAGTTCCTCTTCCACCAGCTGCTTGGATAAAGTAAATGTCCTTCAGAATATCCCGATGCACTTGGGTTCCTCAGACAATCTCAGTGTAAAATAACTATATTGTTTCCACCTGTAAGTTTATTGGTGGTCACATAATACTGTGAAGACAGTAACACTGACTGACTCTATGAGTGACACCACATATTTTTCCAGGGACAACTTTAGTCAAGGAATAATCTCAGTATTTGGGAAAGAAGATTTCTCAAAATGGACAAATTTCAGCATTAGTGAGTTAGTGGACAGAGGAATGGAGCGTTTTCAAATTCCACACAAAAACAAGATGAGAGCTCAGTCTCTCAGTTCCATTCAAGTCGCTTGGAGTGTTTCCATTGGCCTCAGAGGAAGCAGGATGATTTGAATGTAGATTTTGACATCCCAGAGGAGTCTGTTAATAAAGCAAACTGTTTATTTTTGTCTTACAAATACTTTATTGCTTACCAGGGACATAAAGACAGTAATATATGTCAAATACTTAAGTATTTTTATATTTTACTCTTTTTAAAAGTGACTGAAGAAGAGTCTTACTACATAGAGGAGACAGTAACTGCTCCAAAAAGAGAGGAAGCCCCACCAAAAAAAGGTATAAGTTAATTTCACTACAACATATGAGTTGTTTCATCATTCTTAACATTATGTTGCCACTACATGTTGATGTCCATTCTTGGCATTTTTGTATGTGTTCATGCGATAGTGATACAACTCTATGTAAAACTATGTATTGTAATCTTTTAAAGTGCCTGAGAAGCACAGGAGAGTTGTCCCTGAGCCAAAAGTCCCAGCTGCTCCTAAGGAAGCTCCAGGAGTTAAAGGTATAAACCAGTTCCTCAACTGGTTGATGTGTCTACACAGGAATTATATTTGTCTGACTCTCATGTTTGTAGATGTTGACGTAGGTGGTGTCTTCTCACAGTGATGAATGCTGTCTCAAATCCCACCTTGTACTTTGAAAATTATTGTTTGTGTTAACTCAGTGAAACACATCGTGTAGTAGGAAATTGCAAATATTACACTTTAATATTCTTTCTCATCTTCCTTCTCATCTTGCTCATTTTTCTAAAGTTCTTGAAGTTCATAAGAAAGCAGTTCCTGTGTCTAAAAAAATGGTGGCTCCACCAGCAAAAGGTATATCAGTGTTTTTTTCCTGTTGTAAAAAAATGGTTTTTTGCTGTGTTCCGTCTTTAACACATATGCCTTGGTTGGGTGTTGTATTGTTGATACAGCATATATCTTCAGTATCAAATTTCTTCACCATTAAACATGTTTTGTCTGTCTACAATGACATCTGTGGCCTGTGCTGTCTTAATGAGATTTATATGTTATTACATGTTATTTATATGTTATTTCATCTTCTGTCTTATACCTGTTGATGAAAGCAAACAAATTTTCTAAAGTTATGCAATCTTTTTTAAGAACCTGCAGAAGCATTGGTGCCCACTTTTGAGGCAGAATTTGAAGAACCTCCAACAACCAAAGGTAAACAGATTATTACCATGGAGATTTTTTAGTTTGGTCTTGCAGTATTTGTGTTTAGGCATTTTACTTAAATACAGTCTTCTCTGTTAGTATCTGTAACTTTTGTAGAGATCTCCCATATCTTTTGATTCTACTCATTTTGGTGCTATGGATGTAAAGGATGCTCTTCAGTAGTGTCTTATTTTTGCTGCTATTGAAATTCACTTAGCACTTTTTTTAAACAATCAGAATAAGTGAAAGAAACATATATCTTAATTTCAAATTTTATAATTAAATATTCTTGCACATTATTTTTAAGTGACTGAAGTGCACAGGAAAATTATCACAGAAGAAAAAGTTGCAGTTGCTAAAAAAGAAGTGGCTCCACCAAAGAAAGGTATATAAATTTTCAGAGTTACAGAAGAGAAGTCTTGTTTCAGGACAGTGGTTTGTATTTCTGTCTAGTTATCTAACACAGACTCTATTGTTCAGTGTTTGCTGTCTTTTTTTCCCTTTTTTTCACTTAAAGAAACATCAAGTCTCCGATCTGTGTTTTGTCATCAGCTTATGTTTATATGTTGTGAGTAATTTAACATCTATTACAATAAACCTTTTTTTACAAACTGCTAGCAGTGCCCAAGAAGCCTGTGCCAGAAGACAAAGTACCTGTTCCAATTTCACAGAAAGTGGCAGCTCCACCAGCTAAAGGTATACAAGTGCTTTTGGAAGTAGAGATGGCTTTTAAATATCAGACATCCATGTGCATCATACTCACAGTCTGCCAAGTTAATCAAATCTGTCTCTCCTGATTTGGTTATAAATGAAAAGAACCTTCGTCTTTTTCCCTTCAAAATACTTCTGAGTATGACAGAATATAGTCATGCACCTTCATCCTTTGCATTTTTGGGCTACTATTTAATTTCACTGATCACTCTGGATGCTTAAATGCTTACAAAGCTGAGTGACATTTACTCAGTGAAAAAAATTGAACACAAAATTTGAAAAAATTATCAATGTTTATAATATTGTCAATATTCAATTAAGTGCTTCAAACTTAAAAATATGTTCTCTGTTTATGTGCTTTTCTTGTGTTTGATTTTGTCATGTACCTTGTGTGTGTGGTGTGCCTTGGTTTAACTGAGTTTCTGAAGAGTTTAGAGACAAGTATTTGCCTCTTACTTTCATCTTCATTCCATCTTACTTCATGATATGTGAATATACTTTTCCATTCTTTTTTGTTTTGGTCTATGTGTCTATTACTCTAATATTAGATATATTATTTTTCTATATATAATTTGTATGGTTCATGTGATTGTTGTGCTTGTGTATTTTCTTTTAAATAGTGTGCTGTTTGCTCCAGTTGTCTAAAATTCTTTCATATGAATTTCAGAATGTGTGTGATTTCTTTTAGAAGCTAGTATTCTTACAATTACTATCTTTAAAGTGCCAGAAGCACAGAGGAAAACTGCCAGAGAAGAAAGAGTATCTATGGCTGTTCAAAAGAGAAAAGTGTCTCCACCACCAGAAGGTAGTCCTGCCCATGGATAAATACATGAATAGACTGTGCTCATGTAAATCTACCAGAGTTTCAGGCTTGTTGGTCTGGGACATCTCCTGAGGTTCAGATTTAGAATTATAGAATCATTTAAGTTGGACAAGACACTTAAATTCACTGAGTCCAACCATTAACCTTACACTATCAAGTCCATCACAATGATCCACTGTAGTCCCGGAGGACCTTTTACAAAGTCTTTGAGAAATACTAGAGACATTTTTCCCAAATACTCTGGGTGTGGGTGGTGTCAGGAAATAATATTTTTCTAAGAAACTCCGAATGAGATATTTATTATTGTACATGGTATTACACCAGAAAAAAAAAAATAATGCTAGACTCTGTCTTTGAAGTACCAACAGAAGAAGAACATTGGGCTGTGTCAGAGGAAATATCCGTTTCTCTCCACACAGAAAAGGAGATTTCATACACAGGTATGAAGACTAAAAAGATTCTGTATCCAAAGTTACGTCTTGGCTTGTCAGCTAGTAAAAACAAACAAACAAACAAAATTCCATGTCCTTTGCTATTGCCAGTTTATCATGAAAGTGAAGCTTGTAGAACAATGCAGGACAGTATTTCATTCTTGCAAAATGTTTAATTCTTTCCTCTTGGCTTACTGTTCTTCTTAGAGTGGAAGCCAAATAATTTCATTAGATCCTCCTTTTTAAATCTTGCCACCTGTCTGACCCTTGAGGGGAAATAAGAGGCAGTCTTTGCTTTCATTTAAAGTAACATGCTTTACTATTCTTAAAAGATATACAGTCGTTTCCTGTCCTATAAAAGCAACTCCTCACCTAAATCTAAAGGTTAAAGAAATAATGTTTAGCTCTTCTGTTGCCTGCATGGCTGAGATACTTTACATAATCTAATGTAATTGATCTGCCAGCTCAATCGTCCGTAGACTTAAAAGAAAACTTACTGCTCTTTCACTTTTTCAGACTATCAATTGATTTGTGAAAGATGACCCACAAGATGCCTCACACTTACTACTTTTAGATCTGATAATGTTGATAATGGTATTATCATATTCATATCATGAAAAATTAATACAGACAAATCAGTGTGAAGTTAAATTATCCATTTAGTCTCCAAAGATGGGGGGGGACAAGCATACTATGAGTACTAAGAGTATGATGAAAGACAATCTTTGGTTCTCTGTAAGGCAGGTGTCATATGCCATCTGGTCTGGAAAGAAAAGGGTCAAAGCAGAAAGACACTAAATGTAACAGTTCTCCAATGGGGTACCCAAACAGTGGTGTCTTACCAGAAAAAAAGAATCCAAGGAACCTGAACTTTATTAAAAGGGCACTCATGCACCAAAGAACCAGTTCCAACCAGTTTTAGTTTAAGATTTCAAATGTCAATGTACCTGGCATTTATAATTAAATTTCAAGGAGGACTGCCAAAAAAATACTTAGAACCTAATGAGTCTTCACATCGTCCCAAAAATAACACCAAGTATCAAGAGTTGTGGCAGCAATTCATCTATGCTCACTGTAGCTTGTCATGAATAAAGTTTCTAGAAATTCTCAAATCTGTTATTGACAGAATGGATTCCATCTCTCAAGGTCAGAAAAAATCTCAAATCTGTTAAGAAAATGCCACAGTTATTCTCCAGCTTGGCATGTCTGCTGGATTTTAAAATTCCAGGGTAATTTTCTGTGCAGTTTCCAGTTATATTGGTCAAAATTTTTCCAAGACACTTGCCTCAGAAGACAAGACCCACACACTTCTGTAAAAGAGAATATGCTGCCTAGAAATGGCATTCTTTCCTGAATGAATCTTTAAAAATTAACATATACACATCTTAATCTTTTGGAAATGCTCCTGCTTTTACAAGGAATGGCTCCTTGCCATGTCAGAACAAGCAAGTCACTTCATAAAATAATTGATGGATGAGGAAAAACACCTTCCTCACTGAGCAAGTCATTCTTTTGCTTTTAACTGGACCAGAGCTCTTATCTATTGTTAGTCACTCTCAAAGTTTTTCTCCACTGGTTCCTTCACCTTCATCTAGAGTTTCCTATACAAATCCTTTGTTGTCAGTGAATGAGGATTTTGATCTCTTCCTGAGGTGATACAAAGTACCACTGCTGTGGAAAGGAGCTGCTACAGAGAACAATGGGGTTTATTGATTTTGTAATTGGATGGCTTTGGATTTTGAGTTCTGCCCATCAGCAAACTTCACTATTGGCAGCAGTGAATGAAGTAGGAATCATACCAGCTGCTTATATTGATATCTTGAAAAGTTTGTTGTTTCTTAATTGAAAAGGAGCCTAATGACTTTCCTATCTACATGCTCAGTGACACTAAGCATGCTTGTCTTTACATGTCATCTATGTGTTTGTAAGATCTCTTTTTCCATTTCTTGCCAAGAATACTTTTGATTTTAAACAATTTACATCTAAAAATTCTCACATGTAATTGTACTGTATCTTTTAAGTGCCTGATGTACCAGAGAGGGCTATCATTGAAGAAAGAGTGCCAATTTATCCTCCTAAAAAAATTACAAGACCATCAGCCAAAGGTATACTGGATAGAGGATTGAAATATGGTGTAAATGTTTTTTGTGTCTTGTATGTTCCATGTACAATGAGTACTGATTTGTTTTCTATGTAATGTTCTTCCTTTAGTTAATTCTTAGTTGACAATGCCTTGTGATCCTTATTATTGGTAAGATCCATGTGCTAAATTTTAAGGTTCTTTTAATTGGTATCTTTTTAAGTGCCTGAAGTACGCAAGACAGTTGTCCGAAAAGAAAAAGAGTACATTGAAGTTCCTCAGTATGAAGAGGAAGAAGAGATTCCAAGATACGAGGAGGAAGATACCACCAGATACGAGAAGGAGGTAATCCGTTACAAGGAGGAAGTTCGCCATTATGAAGAAGTTAGTCACTATGAGGAGGAAGTTCCCCCGTATGAAGAGGAAGAAGTTCCTCAGTATGAAGAGGAAGAAGTCATCCATTATGAAGAAGAAGCTGCTTATTATGGAGAGGAAGTTGCTGAATATGAGGAGGAGGAGCCACAGATTCCTCAGTATGAAGAGAAGGCTCCTCTACCAGCTAGAGGTATATTTTATCTTTAGGGTTTGTGTCAGAAAAAGTAGTATCTTTTAATTCTATGAAAATCCCAAACTTTTGTTTTAAAATGTTGCAGTGTGCTTTACGGTGTGCATTTTTTAAGATGTTTGTTGATTATTATATAGTGCAGAAAATATGTGATGGTTGTATATCAACTCTTTAAAACTACCTCTATAAATTCAAATGTTCCATGTCATCCATGTTCATTCCTCTTTCACACGAACTCTGTACAACCTACTATGGAAATTTAACCAAGCTTAATTTCATCCTCATCCAGGGTCCAATTTTGCTATCAGGCTGTGCTTGAAGTACTTAAAAATGCTTATGTAAAGTCTGCAATCATAGACAAAAATATATATTTATCTAGAAATTAGCTAGGGTACATGAAAATGAGTGATTTAAGAACAGAATTCATACTGAATTATCTTCAGAAATCTTAGAAAGCCCTATGGTTGATGTTTATTTCTGTCTTGAAGGGAATAATATACTTTCATGAAAAAGAAAAAATATCCATATTTAAATAATCTTAGTTTCAGGTGTTTTCCTTAGGACTAATTTTTATGGTATGGGTGTAAATTTTCCACATTGTTAGTACAGGATGAACATAATATTCACTACTTAGGAGAACTAGGTCATGCCGAGATCTTGGTAATAAAGGCTTTCTGCATCATAATTTAAAGATACAGATCATGTATATCAAATTTTCTAAAATTACATATTCATCCAAGAGTATATTTTCCAGTCCTAATCCAAAACATTCCATAGCATCTTTTTCCATCAAAGAAGTTCAGAATTTCTTTTGACTAATTAATAAATGTCAAAATTATATCTAACATTGTTTGCAGTAGAAATTTTGTCATGAACACGAGAAAAGATGAGGCTGTACACTGCAAAAAACAGGTTAATCCTGAACAGGAAGATTAGTAGCGGTTGAAATTTCCATCGAGTTTCTCATAGTAGCTAAGTTTAATTCCTATGTGCTCCAAATTTTCTTCAGTATTCTCAGAGCCAGCAGAATTATTTTCCTGTCATTGTAAAATTTGTATGGACATTTCCGAGGTTTGGAGTACGAACAAAACTTTAGATACATTTTAGATGAAACCTTTGCCTCACTGCAGGTAAAGGAAAAGTCTGTTGAAAATTTCTGTTTCAGAAGATTTTCTAAAAAGCATTTTAATCCCTTTAAAAAGGGATTTTTTTAAAAAAGCACTTCATTTACCCAGTAAATGAAATGGGTAAATGAAATGCTTTTTTAAAAATGGTACTGCTGGGTACTTATAATGGATAGTTCTGTGCTTGAAGTAAGTCAGTTGATAAACTAGATATGGTTGGCGTTTTTGCATGTAGAGAGCTCTTGGAAATTTTTCAGGAAGAAAATATAGTCAGCAATTTATATTTTATATATATAAAAGAAGATGACCAAATGCAACCTATTACATGCCTGACAAGCATCGGGAACATGCTTTTAATAGATGGTTCGACAAAGTCAATGACTTAATCTTCTGATCAGCAAAAAAGCCCTTGAAAATATTTTTATTGATGGTTTCAATGGCTGAGCAGGGAGAATGGACATAATAGCAGCTAATACGATGTGTTTGTTATTTTATTTTGTCTTAATGATAAAACCCTTTTAAATCATAGCTGTTTGTTTGGAGTATGTGATGTTTGCTTGCATGACTATGTATTTGTGATGTTTGTTTGCACTTTATGTTCCTGTTGTTATGGAAATAAATACCTAAAACATTAATGGTATCTTTCAAGTGCCTGAGGTTCCCAAGAAGCCTGTTCCAGAGGAAAAAATACCTATTCTGAAGAAAAAAGAACCTCCTCCAGCAAAAGGTATATACCATCTCTTTATATTAGAAGACAACCTCTGAATACGTATTTCACATTATTTTCCAGATTCCTTAGTTGCTTATTACTTTTTTCTGTTCTTTTTGGAGAGGGGTCTCCATTAGAAATATTTGTGTTGCTGTCTTTTTTGTTTCATTTCTGTCTTGAGTAGCTTATTGTTTATTTTTTTAACCAAAATCATGTTTTTGAAGTGCCTGAGGTGCCAAAGAAACCTGTACCTGAAAAGAAAGTCCAAGTGCCGAAGAAGGAAGCTCCCCCAGCTAAAGGTATATGCACTTGTAATTATCTGTGATCAGAAAGATCTTCTAGCATTCATTTATCTTCTCACTTGTTAAAAAGTAGGATGGAATAAGATGTGTTACTCTTAAGAGCTGTGGTTCTTTCTGTTTGTGTTTTACTGTTTTAGTGTGACTGGTTTGTATGTCACGTTGGTTTAGATTCTCATGCCAAGTTCAATATTTAATGATATCTTACTAAGTTCCAGAAGTGCCAAAGAAACCTGTGCCAGAAGAGAAGGTTCCTGTTCCTGTCCCAAAAAAGAAGGATGTTCCACCAGCCAAAGGTATAAGACTTGATATAGCTCTTGACTGAATGTTTTATTAAAAAAAAAAAAGTCAGTCTTTATTCGTATGTGATATAGAGTGAAGAAAGTTTTCTATTCTTGACTGTTCTTCTTTGTTATCCAACTTTATTGATTCATATCAATGTTCTTGACCTAATGGCTCAAAAATGAAATTCTTAAGCTACAATAATATTTTTTCAAGTGCCTGAAGTACCAAAGAAACTCGTGCCAGAAGAGAAGGTACATGTCCCAGTGCCTAGAAAAGTGGAAGAGCCTCCACCAGCCAAAGGTACACCATTTTCTGGTTCAACTGTGTGATTCTATTTTTGTTTCTTCATCTTTATAAGAAGATTGTTACTGCCAGTAACAATCCCATTCTTCAGCCTAATGTGTTTGAACCACTTCCTGAGCTGTTTGGTCAGAACACTGTTGTGTCTGTGTCTGTCAGTCATGGGGTCTGTCCTTACCCTACGCTTTGAAAATGTCTTGTTTTTCGCATTGTGTCTATCTTTTGGATCTTATATATCAAAATCATTTTAAAGGACTTGCTGTTTCAAAAAGATGGTCCAAAAGACAAAAAATTCACCTAAATAGCCAGACTTCCCCCTTAGCCTTACCACACCAGTTTGTAGTTCTGTAGTCTCTGTATATTTGTAAGTTTACATCTGTGCATAAATCTGTGGATAAAATCAATGTTAACTTTCACACACAACTAGATTTTACCATATTTGTGTAGTTTTCTTAATATCAGATATAGTTATCTTTTTACTAGGTTTTATGTTACACTGACAATTAATTCCCTAAAAAAAATGTCTTTAAAGTGCCTGAAGTGCCCAAGAAGGTTCCAGCAAAGGCAGTACCTGTACCTGTCCCTGTCCCTGTACATAAAAAGCCAGAACCTCCACCAGCCAAAGGTATTGCTTCCTATAGCTGAACACGTGGATAATGCTTGCTCTTGTTTCTGTGCATTTGTTGTTAGAATTTAACTGCAGTGTTGTAGCAGTATGTGACAAATGTACTGTTAATTCACATTCTTTACCCTCTGTGCAAGTTGTGTCTAAGTCTTCTGCAATTAAAAACTATCTTTTAAGTGCCAGAAATACCAAGACATCCCAGTGAAGAGGTATCTATGTTTGTTCCTGAAGAAGAGGAAGAGGTTCCAGAGATGCCAGCAAGAGGTACAGCATTCCTTCTTGAAGATTATGAGAGCTTAGTTCAATTCATCAATAGATCTTCATCTCCAGTGATTGTTTTAAACTGGATGTAATTAACCTTCTGAGAGGAGTGTTCTTCTTCTTTCTGGTCTTTGTGACTTTGTTCTGTCGCTTTAGTAGTTTTGATGCTCTAAAAGCAATTACCAATTTCTTATCAAAACAATATCTTTAAAGTGCCAGAGGTGCCCAAGAGAGCTGTCCCAGAAGAAAAAGTACCTGTTGCAGTTCCTAAAGTAAAGAAAATTCCACCAGCTAAAGGTATATCACACTGTGGTGTATGCAAATAATTCAATGGAACCTAACTTCAACATTCAATTTATACCCATGTGAATTCAGGTTCTTGACTTCTGCTTCCCTGTAGTGAGCACTGCTAGGGCTCAGACAGAGTTGTCTTTTGTTATTGACTGTAGCCAGCTGTGAATCAGGCCTTGAATGGTCTGCTTTTTTCCACTTTAAGTGATTACTGTCAATGAAATAATACCTTATGATATTATCATCCAGAAATATTTTTTAATTATTTAAATTTTCTTTAAACAAGACAGCTGAAATTAATTTTTATGGCCCTTTACCTGGAAATTCTTCAGTTTAGGGAGATCACTCTTACACGTACTTTGAGAATAAGCTAGATTCTCAAGGTTTTTAGCTAAACTTATGAAAAAATAACATCAATTTACAACTGATCATACTAATAACCATCTCCTATACCCTAAATGTGAAACTCAGACTGGAGGCAGACGATTGCAAAGGCCACTGTTGCATGCAAAGCAGATTCTACCTCAGCAGCTGAGTACTCTAGGAGGGGGAAAAAAAAAAAGAGAGAGAAAAGCAGACACTGAAACACTGAAAGGTTTTTTATGTAAAAAACCTTAATGCTAGTAATCTTCCTTAACTTCTGGTTTGTAGCATATCTTGCTAATATTTTCTATTTACAATTTACATTTACAATGACACTGTGAAATTAAAAATTGGGCAAAAGTGCAAAAGTGCTAGTCCTCATATAACCCTTGTAACCCAGTTACACATTGCTGTTTTTAGAGAGTAAAAACTGCCCAGTAATTTCCCCTATTTTTATTTCTATTGTTACTTTAAAGTTGGTGTCTTTGTGTTTCATGTTATGAATTTTTCTCTGTGATGTTGTGAAAGTAAACTTCTTAAAATAATATCTTCAAAGCACCTGAGGCTGCAAAGAAAGTTGTGTCTGAAGAAAAGGTGCCCATTTATGTTCCTGAGGAAGAAGAAGAAGAATTTATTCCAGAGGAAATTGTACCAGAAAGAGGTACATGATCTTTACTTGCAAGTCACTCATGACATTTTTTGTGTTCATTAAAATTCATCTCTATTTCTTGTTCTATGTAACTCTTATATATGTTTTGGGGGGCACTTGTGGTCTTGTTCTATGTTTTATTTTGTTTCCATGTTCACACTTTTACTGGTGCAAAAGCAATTTTAACATGTGTTTGCAAAATAATATTTTTAAAGAGCCAGAGATTCCTAAGAAACCTGTCCCAAAGGAAAAAGCACGTGTACCTCCACCTGAGAAACTGGAACTTCCTCCAGCAAAAGGTGCATGTTAACAATGTGTTATTATTCTCATTCAGTGTCTCTGTTTATGTTATTTGTTATTTTTATTTGTTATTTATGTTACCTCTGTGTCCCTGCTGCATTTCTGTATTGATGTCTCAGAGTGCCTGTCAAGTTTCTAGCACAAAACAAGCTCTAAAATTGCTCCAGTTGCTCAAGAAGTCTGCCTGTGGCTGTAAAGTGTCTTTTGTTTAAATTTCTGTTTCATCTTTTAAAAATGTATTCTGTAGACCAGTTCTTATTATGTTTCTTTGTACATGTTTTCTGTTCTCTTTCTCATACTACTGGTGGATGACTTTCTTAAAATAACATGTCTTTAAAGTTCCTGAGATGCCTAAGAAACCCATTCCTGAAGTGAAAGAACCAGTTCCTAAAAAGGTGCCAGCTCCACCAGCCAAAGGTACTGCAGATTTTAAATGCCGTTATGGTTAACTGATAATATTCTTGAACCAAGTTGAGTTTAGCAAGGGACACTTTAGTATTTCTGTCCCGTATTGTATTTGTCACTATACTATTTGTTTGTTTCTAAGTTTCTGCTCTGTTGTTTGTAAAATTCTGGCTTTGTGTCCATTTAAAAATTATGGAAAAGCACGCTGAAGTTAGGTCTTATCTTTAAAGTACCCAAGATGCCTAAGAAGGTTGCTTCTGAAGAGAAGGTGCTGGTTGCTCCCGCTGAAAAAGTGGAGGTTCCAGCTGCAAAAGGTATATGTATTCCTTATAATTAATATTTATGCTAGGAATATCCTTGATCTTCTTCTTTCTAACTTTTGTCTGTGTTGTACGAGATCTTTGTTTGAATTTATGTTAAAACTGTTCATTTTCAATGTTTGCATTGTTGAACCATAAAGCTCTGTTTCTTGTGCTTTTCTGCTTACACTGCTCTAAGGTGATTTGGTGTTTTTTAAATTCCTAAACAAAATCTGTATCTTTAAAGTCATGGAGGTGCGTAAAAGAGCTATGGCAGAAGAGAAAGTGCAAGCTGTTGTGCCCAAACCCAAAGAACCAGCACCAACCAAAGGTACAGATATACTTCTTCTTATTTTTCCTAATGATATTTTTTCCTCCTCATTCTAAAATCTTTTATAACATTTTTTTCAGAAGCATGGTTTTATAATTTAATATAACTTATACTTGAGGTTAACATGCACATTCTCTGTTCTTTGTCAATTATCTTGGCTAACTGTAAAAAACAACAACAAAAAAAATTAAAATAATATTTAGGAAGTAACAATATTACTGTTTCTAAAGTTCCTGAAGTATCCAAGAAACTTGTACGGAAAGAAAAAGTCCCTGCGCCTGTGGTGGAGAAATATGAGTATGCCTATGAAGAATATGAGAAATATGAGACATACGAAAGCATTGAAGAGTTTGAGAAGATTCAGGAAGCTGAAGAAATTGAGGCGTATGAGGAACCTGAAGAACCTGAGGGATATAAGAAAATTCTGGAACAGGAATATGAAGCAGAGGCTGAGGAGAAAGACGCCTATGAAAAGTATGAGTTTGAGAAGGAAGAGATCTATGAGAAATATGAGGAGGTGTATGAGGAGGCTTATGAGACCAAACCAGCGATAGGTAAATCAAATAATGACTTCTTCGTTCTTATAGTGTGTTGAATTTTTAGTTACTGCTTAAGCCTCCAGTGGGTGTTTATTTATATTTTCCTTGTTTGTAGTTCAATGTGTGTCTGTTGCTGGTAATGATAAATAAGTTCAAATGTTGTCTCTATCCTAGACCTTCCTAAGGAATTCCCTTCTGCATAAAATGGGAGGGTTCCCTATCTGACTGCCCAAGAGTGAACTAGTGGAGATATAACAGAAGCAGAGAAAATGTTAATCTTCTGATGTAATTCAGCTTCAATCTGAATTACTTTTTATGCATTAATATTTAATTCTTTTGTCCATTTTAGCTCCTTTGAGTTACAAAGATATTAAGAACTCATGTAGAACCTTCCTTCCCATCATTTAAATTTATGATCCCTCACACCAAACAGAAAGTGCACATACAATGTACCAAAAAGATGTACATTGATACTTCTTATTTCATTACTCAAGAATTCTGAGATGACTGCTCCTTTTTTTCTGCATAAATGATGAGATGGTTACTCTACAAATGAGTGATTGTTCTGCTTGCTGTCTTTATATCTGTTTCTCCATAAATAACGTATAATCCATAATGACGTATTTTAAAAGTGCCTGAGTTGCCCAAAAGACCTCTGCCAGAAGAAAAAGTACCTGCTCTTAAAAGAGAAGCTCCACCAGCTAAAGGTATCATCCGTCAGATAAATTTGAAAACACAGCCTTCTGCATGAGTCTGAATTCCCAAATCCAGTTCTTTACTTATTCTGATTTGACTGCTAGACTCTTAGCTTTCTTTCACAGTACTGTTAAAGACAGATTAGTTAAAAAACCCCATTTCTTTAACAAAACAAAAATCAAACAAATTACTTCCTGGAGACAACAGGAATGAAATTAGTACCTTAATTTAATTTTTGCCATCACAACATAAGTGATATTCTAAAGCTAACCATTGAAACTATAGTTTCCTGCAGAATCCTAAAAATCTAGAGCTTTCTTTAACCTAAAGATTTGCTGGAGTGTGTGCTATCTTAATAGGTATTCTCTGTATCAGGCTTTATGAAACTTAAGTGTCATGAATAGCAATTCCCAGTGAGTGCTAGAGAAGTTACTGCCCTTGTCCAGAGTTCTGTAATTTTCTGTTCATGGCACTAAATTTGCCTAAAATTCACTTATTGCTTGCTAACTTTTATAGTTATTTCTCATATGAACTGTCAGAATGAATCAATGGGAAAAGATGGATTAGTTGGCTTGTTTGTTTTTACAGAAAAGCTTGGAGTTAGTTGATAGGAAATTGAAACCTTACTGTATTCCCAGCTGCCATTAATTAGAGTGGATAGTACATGAAACGTAGTTGTTAAGGCTTATCCCTATCCAACAACAGCCGTGTTTTCCTTTCACTGAATACTTAAACGCTAGCTGCGTTAATCCAAGAAAAATAGTCCAGATAGGTGGCCTCTTTTCTATTATATGTGTTTATGTATTTGAGAAATATTTTTGTGTTTTGCTAATTGTTCTGATTCTTTGCATTTTTTGCTTTTTGTTTAATTTCTATTCTTACATAATACTCATACTGCAAACATTCTTAAAAAAACTACTGATGTCTTTAAAGTGCCAGCAGTGCCGAAGAAACCTGTTCCAAGAGAAAAAGCACCACCTGCTATTCCTAAAAAGGAAATGCCTCCACCAGCTAAAGGTATACTTCCTCTTCATTGTCCTTGTGAAACATGAAATCTAATCACAGTCTTTTGTCCTCATTATTTGTTGAGAAACATGTGCATATGTTTTATGTCCTCACAGTGGGGTTTTTTCATCTGTTTGTCATTGATTCTTTTTTGCTTGTTGGTTTTAAGTCATTTGTTGAAAACATGTTAGAGTCACTTTAAAAAATGTCTGTTCTGTCATCAACGTGCACATGAAAATATTTCAGAAAGAAATAGTTTCTTTATTTCTTCTGAAAGGAATCTTTCAAGAATGTATGTTTTAATATGTTATTTTTCTGTCTAATCTTCAAAATTAACATAAATGTTCTTTCAGGAAGGATTTAATTCTTTGATGTTTCAAAAGTCTTCCTTGTTAGACTTGCTCTTCTTTCTAACATCTTTCAAGTAGCTTTGAAAGCCCTAAAAATAAATTATATCTTAAAGGGCCAGATGATATCAAAAGACCTGTCCCTGAAGAAAAGAAACCTACACGTACACCTGAAATAGAAGTTCCACCAATGAAAGGTAAAGGAGCCTTTGATATGAGACTTTATGGAAAGGAAATATTTGTGTCATTTTTCCCATCATTAAAAATTGTGATGTTACTTACACCGTTGCAAGGATACCCAGTCACTAACTGGAGATTGAAATCTCAGTAACAAGTCCCAAACTCTAGGGCAAACATTTCAGATATGTGCCAGACAGTAAATTATTAAATTATGAATGAAAACATGCTGAGGAGGTGTTGCTGCTTACACCACCACTATGTAAAACTTCAGTCCTTTTCTATTTATATTATAGTTGTGAATTTAGTTTAAACTGGGGTTTCGATACCAGTACACAGGTCATGATATTGGTGAAGAAGAAATAGGGCAAGAGACAGTGAGTTAAAGCTGTTACATCAACCAGGAGGAAGAGCATGACAATGCAGGAAGGAAAGCAAATGGCTCTCTCTTTGAGAGCTGAAACCATAAATTTCTTCACATAGTTCATTCTTTCAGGAAGGCAGTTCTAGAACTGTATCATACTTAATCCTTGAGAACTTTCCAAGACCTCAAAACTACTTAGTTTTCTGAGTTTATTTCTGTTTGCAATATTAAAAGTTGAAAAGTACTTTGAACTTACTAAAAGAAAGCTAATATCTTTGAAGTTCCTGAGTTTCATAAGAGAGCTGTCCTTGAAGAGAAAGCACCCACCATTATCCCTACAGAAGAGGAGCCTCTTTTTTATGAAGGTACATCAATGATACATCTATCAAATAGTAAATTGCAGAGAATATATCAAGTCATGCTCTATACTTCTCTGTAAAATATAAGATATTTAATTCATTTTTAAAACTATTTAAAAGTAGCTTATATCCATATCTTTTACACCATCTATGTCCACAAATTTAGGTATAATTCAGAATTTAAAAGACTTTAAATTTAAAATGTTACACTAAATGTAAAAAATTGAGTTTAGCATTTTTAAAATGGTATACTTTTTTCCTCTAATAGTGTGAAAAAGATACATAGATAGGAGATAAACTAAGTTTCTGTTTCAGAAAGCACTTGAGTCACACTGGAGCAGACATGAACTTAATTAGACAGTGCTTTAAGAGCCATCCTGAGCAACACCCAATCTTTGAGTTGCAATGGAGATAGTTAACTCTAAATGAAGGCATACAAAATTCAGTTACAAATTCAGAAAATAAAAATAAATATTTCTGTAAAACCTATCTTTTACTAACTGGGAATAGCAATGTCTAGCAGTAGTAAGTCAATGATCAGGCTGAAAGATATTTAAATAAATCAAGTTCAAACAGCTCTTTGTCTATATATATTTCTGCATGTTTTTATTTTGTCTTTCTATTCCTGTCTTGTAACTAATATTAAAATTTACAAACAAACTAATATCTTTAAAGAACATGAAGGTTATGGAGAAGTTCCAACAGAAGAAAAGATGCCTTTTATTACTCCTAGTGAACCAGAAGCTCCACCAGCTAAAGGTAAACCAACTCTTCAAGCAATCTGTAAAGCAACACATTCCTACAAATTTTTCATCTTCATAATTCCATGTGCTAATCTATTATTTAATGTTTTCATTCTAATGTTTCCTTAGACACTATGTGTCTGTCATTGCCTTGCCTCTTTGCTACTCACACTTTGTGTATTACAATGTTCTTTAAAAAATGTAATATCTTTGAAGTATCTGCAGTGACAAAGAAAACTGTCCCACTTAAGAAAACACCTGTTGCTGTACCTACAGAAGAAGCTCCTCCAGCTAAAGGTACATTACCTCCAAATTAACTCTCTCTAACCTCTTATGAAAGTGAGATACCAAGTGAGAAACCCAGCTTGTTTGTTTTCCTTAAACAACACAACCAGATGCTACAGACACTTTACAGTTCTTTTATTTTCTATAAGCAGTTGCTTAAACAGATTGATACATTCTGCATCAAGAATTTAAAATTTAGGAAGACTAAATTAGACTCAGAAATCTGGTAAGCAGGAGATTCAGGGATTAGACAGGGATTGGTCTTATCTTTTTTTTACTTCATGTCTCATGTTCTATTTCTCAAAATACTTTCTCTGTCAATATATTGGAAAAAGAAATCCAAAGGGTTGTGAGAGAAACTTATTTCCAAAAGGACTCTTTGCGGCCATATCGGGGCCTAAAGAAAGTCAAGATTAAGGTATGACTTTAAATCAGGACAAAATAGAAAGCCACAAATTTTTTAATAGAAACATAATTTTGTTGCACAATTCCAGAATTTAAGAGCTCTATACATGTGGGAAGCCTAAAAATTAGTTAATTGAACTGGAATTTTGTCTTGCTTTTATGGAAATTTCAAAAAATAAAACCCTTTTTAGTGCCAAAAGTCCTTAAACACACACATACTCATGCATACAAAAGTATCCCACAAACAAACAAACCTAGTAAAACAAACAAACAAGAATCCAAACATAAAAAAAAAAAAAAAAAACACTGTCTTTTCAGAGAAGAGCATATTCAGAAACATAAATACTAGGAGTTAGAAAAATAACAGGCTCCAGAAGGTGAAGTTGTTGAGTTTTATTAACATCTCAATACCATATATTTTTCCTATTGTTCTAGTAGATTTAATTGTTTGGGGTTTTTTTAACAAAATTGTATTACTTATTTTATAACACAAATTTCTAAAATAAACCAATATTTTTAAGTTTCTGAAGTACGAAAGAAAGCAGTCCAGAAAGAAAAAATACCTCCTGCTGTACCTAAAGAAGAACCTTCACACTTTACAGGTATAAGAAATTTTAAGTATGATTTGACAGATAAAAAATATATTTTCATATATACATTATTTTGAGAGCATTCTGTTTACCATTAACAGCTTTGGTTATTTGCAGCACTAAAAATTAATTTTAAAAATATCACCTGTAGTTGTTCTTAATTTTAAGCGCAACCTGAGATCTGTCCAAAAGGGGGGAAGAATAATGAAAAAGTGACAGAACTTAGGTAGACAGTGCCTATCTCTGTACTCAAGGTAGTAGCTCAGTTTACAGGATACATCACACATCTTTCTTCTGACAAACTGCAGAGATCAGGTCAGGGTAGAATATGAGGGAGTTTTCATCCCTTACTGAAAGCATCCTAATTTTGCACGTGGATATAAAATGGACTTGTATATCCTCAGAGGAGCTTGAATATTTGATTATATTTGTTATTTATCTAACATGTGGTCTTGTTTTCTGAAGATATTCTAAGTTAAGTGTTTAAACTAATATCTTTCAAGTGCATGAAGTTTATGAGGAGATTCACATAGAAGAAGAAATTTCTACTGTTCATAGGAAAGAGGAGGCTCCAGCATCTAGAGGTATATGACTTCTTCATCACCTCTTCCTACAATTTGCTAAGTCTTGCAAATTCTTGCTAAGAACTCCAGGAAAATTAAATTATTCATGTTTGTGTTTTAGTCCTTGTTCAGCATAATAAATATTTGTATTCATTCTTTCAGTACCTAATACGTACTTTTTTCAGTACTTATATGAAAAACTTGAGATTATTCATTGCATGTCTTTCTCTCATTAAATTGAACTAATATCTTTAAAGTGGCTGCAGCCATTAGGAAACCTGTTCCGGAAGAAAAAGTACCAACTGCTAGGCCTAAAAAACCAGAACCTACTCCTGTGCCTAGAAGACCAGAATCTCCACCATCTAAAGGTACTTTGAGAGCCTGGTAAAGCAGAGGTTTTTCACTGATAAACATCTTTACTTTTTTACTGTTTTCTTACACAGTTTCTGATTCAAGAGTTCATGGTCCACCTGTCAATTCATAGTGTTTATGTTGTATGTGTCCCATTTTCTGTTTTCTGTTTCTCAAGTAGTGTTTAAGTTATAAAAACAAGATCAAAATCAGTAAATAGCTTTCAAGTGTCTGAATTGCCAAAAAAAAAAAAAAAAAAGTATTCCTGAAGAAAAAGTCTGCCTAAAAAGCCAGAAGCTGCCAAAAGTATAGGTCAGCATGTCCTTTCATTCTTCTTCATCGAGTTTCTTCCATCCCTTTTACTGTTGCTGACAAAGCATTAAAAATTAGCTGAGTTTATCTATTTATTCTAACCCAGAAATTGTATCAGAAGCTAGTAAAGGGGACTAGAAATAAAGAAAGCTCTAGCCATGTTAACGTCAGTGAGCTTTACAAAATATTTTCACTTCATGGGTACAGCCTCAGAAATTTGATCATACTCTAGCAAGAAGTACATCCTATCCCTCTGTTTCACATTGCTCGTGTTGAACTTAGGGGAAAATTGATTTCATTTTGAATGGAAATAGAATTTGCATAGCTGTTACAATTCATTAAAAGCTGTCAAGCCAAAGGCAGCACACCTTATCCAACCCTGGTAATTATCACATAGTACTGCCAAGCATCAGTGAAGAACTGTTATGCGTGACATTTAAAAGGCATTTCATTGAAGTTCAACATTTGCCATTACTTCTTTAGCTTGTTTTCAGCTTTATGGGCAGCATCAAAAATCTAGAACCACATGACAAAAGATCCCGAGCAAAGTCACTTCCAACTTATTCTTTGCCCAGAGGGGTAGAACAATGAAGACTTCTCAGAAGTTGTAACTGTTGTCAAAGCATCCTTATCCACCTGCTTATTTTGTCACATCCTTATATATCTATGTGGTTTTTTCTTATGTCTCTGTACTGAATGTTTAATTTTTGTAATTTTTAAAACTATACTAATATCTTTAAAGAGTACACGGTACCTAAGAAATCAATCAATATCGTTATACCTAAAAAATCAAGAGTAACACTACCTAAAGCTTATATGTCAATAATAGTGTCTTTTGGAGGAGGAGATTTTTCTCTTGAGAACTACAGTCTATAGCAAAACTCATTTATCAAAATCCTATCAGTATGTAATTATATACAACACTTTTTGGATGACATCTCTCTTTTTATCTCTTTCATTTCTTTCTGATATGCTTCCTGTGATACTCTTTGTTCTTTACAATGTACATATTTTACATGCTTTAATTTTAAAAAATTAATGCTCTTTTCTTTAAAGTGCCAGAGGTGCCCAAGAAAATTCCTGAAGAAAAAGTGCCCATCGCTGTCCCTAAAAAACCAGAACCACCACCAGCAAAAGGTATGTTGCACTACAGAAAACTAAAAATTGGAGGAGAAAAAAACCTCTAACTTGATTGTGCAGATTAGTTATCTGATTGCTTGTTTGTGTTTTCCTCTTACCTTTACTTTCTGTGCCCATATAGTTCTAGAGATATTACTGTGTTTAAAATTCTTCTCTTTTGAATCACAGCTGTAATCTGTAGCAGTGTGTTAGAAATACTGATGTGGCTGAGCAGAAATGAGATTGACACTTGAGAACAATAGCAGTGATGTGAAATAGTCCTGACTGACAATGAAAAACTAGCCCCAAAAGAGCAGGGAATGAGTGACAGAGATGTCTAATATAGAAGAAAAACTTTTATGCCTAGATGAAAAATTGCTACCAAGAAGTCAACACGCACAGAAGAATGTAACAAGGAATATAAAATGGACAACGTCAGTCTCAGTCAAATAGAGATTCAGGAGATGTTTGAATGAAATGGAAAAATAATCTGAAGTAGAGGAAGAAACTCCAGAAGACTCTGAGGTGTTTCATGAGGCTTTACAAGGACATAAAATAACCTTAAAACAATATACGAGTAAAATTAGAGGTTTTAGTAAGAACCTTGGTAATTTCTACAGAAAAGTTTTGAACGTAACTGTAAAACTCTGTGTAATAACTGAAAACAATCTCTTTCCTAAAGGGCCTGAAGGACCCAGGGAAGTAGATGTAGAACAAAAAACTCAGAGTTGCTATACCTAAAATCTCACAAGTTATACCAGCTGAAGATACTTGACATTATGACAAAAGCACAGAATAAAAAAAAAAAACAACCAACCAAACAAAAATACCTAAACAAAAAACACACTTTTCTTGTTTTAACAACATAGAAGACAGTATTCCAGACCTCTGTTAGCATTTTCTTCTGTGGTCAAAGGTTTTTCAAGTGAGCATATGTTTTGAGTGAAAAAAAATGGATCTTTGTAGTTGGTGTTTTCACTAAGAGTGATCTGCTGTTTTGCTTTAGTGTTGTCTATGAAATTCTGGTAGCATAAAGTTAGTGATATTTTTCAAGTGTCTGAGGTACCAAAGGAATTGGTCACAGAGGAGATTTCAGTTAAAGTATCAAAGAAACCAGAACGCCCAGAGACTAAAAGTAATTGTGTGCAGGGAAAGAAAACCCCATAATTATCTAGGGTATCATTTTAACATCATGTTAATTTACTTTTACTATTAATGTCTTATAAAATATTTTTGTTGTTTCAATTGTAGTTTTTGCATCTGTAACTCAGTGAGGCAGCAGAGAGAATTTTCTCTAGGGAAAGGAGAAATTACATATTTACATCCAAAACCACTCATGCTTTTGATGTCCCTGAGATTTACTTTTTCTTAATGTCTGAACACTGCAGACATACATAAATAAAATCAACTGCTTTTTTTAAAGTGCCTGAGGTGCCCAAGAAAGTGATTTCTGAAGAAAAAGTACACATTGAAGCTCCTAAAAAACCAGAACCTCCACCACCCAAAGGTATATTTTCAATAGTAATAAGACTGCACACAAATTTTAATCTGTTTCTCTAAATATTATCTTTCTTACATTTGTGTTAGCAGCTTTTTTGTATACTTCATATAATATATTTATAAGTGTTACAGACTGCATGGTCTTCTTCCTTTGTGAATAGCTTCCAGTCACAGTGGCTACTAATAGTGTACATAAAGCAATATGGAAAGCAAAAAACAACAAAATTGTTTATAAGGGTGGGGTTTTTCTGATGCTGTTAGGTGGGGTTTTTTACTTTGGAGGTATTATTTTCTTTTTAATTCCCATTCTTCAAATTCCTGAAATTAAAACAAATAAATATCTTTAAAGAACCTGAGGTGCCGAAGAAAGTTGTTCCAGAAAAGAAAATACCTGTGCAAAAAGTACCAGAACCTGTGGTTGCCCCAGAACCAGAGGCTGCACCTGAAGAACCGGAACTCCCACCAAAGGAAGGTAAATCTCAACGCTAATAAAATAACAAAAGTAATGTTTTTCATATTTTCCTTAACATTGTAATTATCTAAGCCTTACGTTTCCTGAAATTCTAAATTATGCTTGTTCTATTTATCTCATATATGTGTGAAAAAGACACACATAGTTGTTTTGGAAAAAAAATAGTGGCAAATCTTGGATGTCTGAATTGCCTGTATGTTATTCTTACTATTATTCTACTTCAATTCTTCTTACTATTTTTGCATATTCTTACTATTCTGCCTGCTTGTGTTCATGAAAACCATCACAGCTGATAACTTAAAAGTTATAATAGCAGAAGAAAGGAAAGTACCCATTCTAGTAGCTAAGAGCAGAAGTTGTCAATTTAATTGAAAAACCAGAATCTCCACCAAGAAAAACTAGATGACATCACTACTGTTTCTTGAAAGAATCTTCAGCTTATTGACTGCAGTGCAATTAATATCTTTTGTCCTGTCCATTCTGTTGACAATTATCATGGCTTTTACTTATATCTTAAGTTATATTATGAGTATGTGTGTGTACTTCCATGTGGGAGCATGAGTTTTGTGAGGCGGAGTGCCTGTGTATGCACTCTTGAGATAAAAGAGAGAAAAGTCAAAATGTCCTATATTCATCATTTAAAAGGCCAGCATAAATGATCAATAACTGATATGTTTCTATATTTGCATTACAATTGTCTTTTTATGTTTTATGGTTGCCTTAATTTTGGTATGATTGTTGGTGAGGTTGTTATATTTAGAACTAATATCTTTTATGTACATAAAGCAACCAAGACAACTTTGTCAGAAAAGAAAGTACCTGTTCCAGTTTCTCAAGAACCAAAGTCCATTGCAGGAGGTGCAAAACCAAAGCCTCAAGAGGTGGAACCACAAAAACCAGAAGTGGCTGGAGTGGCCCGAAAATTAAAACCTGTAAAGGCACTTCAAAAATTAGAGCATGTTCTGACATCTGAGGAGCCTGAGACTGTTTTGACACACCAAAAATCAGAATCTATTGTAGCATCCCAAAAAACAAAGCACATTGTGGTGCCTGAGAAACCAGAGTTTGTTGTGGTACCTGAGGAATCCATGCCTGATGTGGCATCCCAAAAACGAAAACGTGGTGTGATTCCCCCAAAACAGAAGCCTGTTGTGGAATCCCAAAAGCTTGCACATGTGGTAAAGCTTGAGAAAGAAGAGTTTCTTTTGGTATCTGAGGAGCCCAAGCCTGATGTAGAACCCCAAAAACTCAAATATGGTGTGATGCCTCTGAAACAGAAGCCTGTCATGGAATCCCAAAAACTAGAACAGGTGGTAGTGCCTGAGAAACCAGAGTTTGTTTTAGTACCTGAGGAACCCAAGCCTGATGTGGCATCCCAAAAATTAAAACATGGTGTGATTCCCCCAAAACAGAAGCCTGTTGTGGAATCCCAAAAGCTTGCACATGTGGTAAAGCTTGAGAAAGAAGAGTTTCTTTTGGTATCTGAGGAGCCCAAGCCTGATGTAGAACCCCAAAAACTCAAATATGGTGTGATGCCTCTGAAACAGAAGCCTGTCATGGAATCCCAAAAACTAGAACAGGTGGTAGTGCCTGAGAAACCAGAGTTTGTTTTAGTACCTGAGGAACCCAAGCCTGATGTGGCATCCCAAAAATTAAAACGTGGTGTGATTCCCCCAAAACAGAAGCCTGTTGTGGAATCCCAAAAGCTTGCACATGTGGTAAAGCTTGAGAAAGAAGAGTTTCTTTTGGTATCTGAGGAGCCCAAGCCTGATGTAGAACCCCAAAAACTCAAATATGGTGTGATGCCTCTGAAACAGAAGCCTGTCATGGAATCCCAAAAACTAGAACAGGTGGTAGTGCCTGAGAAACCAGAGTTTGTTTTAGTACCTGAGGAACCCAAGCCTGATGTGGCATCCCAAAAATTAAAACGTGGTGTGATTCCCCCAAAACAGAAGCCTGTTGAGGAATCCCAAAAGCTTGCACATGTGGTAAAGCTTGAGAAAGAAGAGTTTCTTTTGGTATCTGAGGAGCCCAAGCCTGATGTAGAACCCCAAAAACTCAAATATGGTGTGATGCCTCCGAAACAGAAGCCTGTTGTGGAATCCCAAAAGCTTGAACAGGTGGTAGTGCTTGAGAAAGAAGAGTTTGTTTTGGTACCTGAGGAATCCAAGCCTGATGTAGAACCCCAAAAACTCAAATATGGTGTGATGCCTCCAAAACAGAAGCCTGTTGTGGAATCCCATAAACTAGCACATGTGGTAGTGCTTAAGAAACAAGAGTTTGTTGTACCTGAGGAACCCATGCCTGACGTGCCACCGGAAAAATTAAAATATGTTGTGATGCCCCCAAAACAGAAGCTGGTTCTGGAATCCCAGAAACCAGAGCCATTTATGGCCCCTGAAGAATATGAGCTTATAGTGGTGTCTGAGGAGTCAGAGACAGTTGAATCAACTCAAAAATCAAAGCATGTTGTGGTGCCCCCCAAAACAAAACATTACATGCATTCCCAAAAGCCAGAGTTTGTAGCAGCTGAAGAAACAGACTTTGCTACAGATTTTCAGAAGTCAGTGCCTACTGCAGTGTCCAGAAAACCAAAGCCTTTTGTGCCAGAATCTGTCATGGTGTCTGAGGAACCAGAAACTGTTTTAGCACCCCAAAACCTAGAGCCTTCTACACCACTTCGAAAACCAAAGCCTGAAGTGGCATCAAAAGAACCAGAGGTCATTTTGGCACCGGAGGAACCACCACCAGCCAAGCTGGCCGAAAAGGAAGAACATGTTGCTGCTAAAAAGCGAGCAGCTGCGCAGACTAAAGGTATCTCTTGTGCATAAGATCTCTTTACCTTCTCTTGAGTATGTTGTTTCACTGCTCATTTTAAAGCTTAATACACATAACTAATAAATACTAATATCTTCAAAGACCATGCAACGCCCAAAAAGCTCTCCCAGAAAAGAAAAGTTCTCTAGCTGTTCCTGAAAAATCAAAACATACATCAATCAAAGTGACGTGTTATCATGAATACATGACAATCGCACTGAATCTTCTTCTAAGTATTATTTTAACCTCTTTTGTTCTGTCTGTCATTTTTGATATGTTTTAAATTACGCTTGCTAAACAAATTACGCTGAGTATGACTGTGTGCTAAATTTTTACTTCAAAATGTGTCTGTTGTCCTCTGTGTTTCAGTCTCTGTATTTAATACTGAGTTTTATTGTAACTGTAAAATTAAATGCACTAATATCTTTGAAGTGCCTGAGATGGCTGAGAGGATTGTTCCAGAGAAGAAGGTGCCCCCTGGTCTATCTAAAAAAACAGAAGCTTCACTTCCTAAAGGTACATGTCACCACTGTTATCATCACAAGAAAGGGTGTTGTTTGCTTTTTAGGGTTATTTAAAATGAATATCAGTTTAAATTGATCTTTCACTGTATACTCTGATATCAAAAATGTGGGAGAGATTTGCCAAATATGAATTGCTGTGCCGGGGTGTGAAAAGTTTCCTCAACTTAAACCATCTAAACTTTTGTTATATCGGGTTTATGTCATATCAAGCAGATATGATAAACTCCTCTCTACCAAAAAAAAACGACCAAAATCTTATATTTGCAAAGGAAGGAGTTCATAAAGAGTTGTTCACATTAATAGTAGGCATGGTTTAGTGGGACTCGGCAGTTTTATATTTACAGTTAGAATTGATGATCCTAAAATTTTTTTTCCAACCTAGATAATTTTAAGAGGAAAGACAAAATAGACGGAAACTAAAGGTTTCAGTAGAGAGCAGCAGTTTTAGAACATGGAGCAAAATAATCACAAATATCTCCATGTATCTGTATCACAGAGCGGAATATTTTCTTTAAACTGTTATTTATAATTTGTCTGTATTTTGGTCATACATAAACATTTTCGACTATGGGACTTGCAAAGTTGTTACTTTGTATAAGTAGCATTAAAAAGCTCTAAAGTTACTCAGAGCATGAAATACAGTGAGCCTTTAAAAAGGCATTTACATTGAAATACAAAAAAAAATTACTAAAGACACACTAAACCAAAGATACTATAAACTGATGCAATGATGCATCATTTAATTTCCTTTAGAACTCCCAAGCTCTAGCCAGAGAAAAGGTTGCATCTGCCCATCAGATTCTCTCCATCTGAAATACAGTGACATTCCTCAAGTGAAGTACCACCTCAAAGTGATAATTATTTAAAAAGTTGAAATTAATATAAGAGGAAACAATTATAAGCAACCTCTAGTGATTAGAATGAAAACCAGGTGACAGAGGGAAAATATGAGAAGTTAAAGAGAGGAAACATGCAGAGAGAGACAAATAAAAGTGAAGCTAATCTGAAGGATAAAAATAGTAATAGTAAAGTGGCAAGTAAAAGGATGAAAATGACTACCTAAACCAGCACAGAACACAGTCATTTATGAAATATGCCCAGTACACAAATACAGTAGGATTCCACAAATAAATCATTGATCATCTGTTACTAAGAAGCCAGATATATTTCCTACATTTCCACCCTGACCAAGAGATAAAGACCACACACGTCGAGTTCCCATCTGCTGTGTGATGTGTTGGACACCCTGGTCATTCCACGGCCTGGAAGCAAAGCAGAGCTGATGACTGAATATAACCACAGCACTTCCTTAAAAAAGACTGCGTGTATTTACTACTGGTTGTCTTATTGTTAAATAGACATCAGCAGTGCCTGCAAAACTAAAATGCACTAATATCTTTGAAGTTCCCAAGGTGCCCAAGAAAGGTGTTCTGGAAGAGCCTACACCTGTAACTGTGCCCAAAAAGCCAGAACCGGCAGCAGTTCGAGGTACCTGTTGCTTTGTGTGTCAGTCTGAATGAGACTGTCCTTATTGTCTTACGTGTCATTTCTCATGTCTGTTGTTTGTGATTTCCTGAAATTTCTGCATCCTGTACTGTGTAGAAATTCCACTATTAGAATGGGAAGGAGCTATCTAATTAGGATTTTCAGTGTAATCTTCTGTCATTATAATTTTTCCAAGAATCACAAGTAATATAATTTTTTTATGAAATGTGATTTTGTTTAACCAGTATGAACTGGCAAGCCTGTCCTATTGTGCAGTGGTGACTACCAGACACTGTCATGAGACAGCAATATTAAAAACAGTGGGGACAAAACACCAAAAAAACTGATTGCTGCAGTGAAAATAAGCAGGAAAGACAGGTTTAATGGACTGTGAAGGAACTGAAGTTACTACGGGAAAGAAGGCCCAAAGGAAAAAGAGGAACATACCTAGACAGGATGATAGTATTTTAAGATTTAGGCATACAGACCTAGAGCCCAATTAACAAATACTCCAAACTTTTTAATAATTCAGTACTTAATCAAACGTGTGGTCAATCAGGATGGTCTGGCATAACTCTCTTCTGACCATAACCTCCTGGGGAACCCAAGAAATTTGATTACTCAAATATACAATTGCATTGCACATAATTATTGCATACAACATCACTGATCTTCTGTATTGTGCATCACACTTCTGCATCACACTTCTGCATCACACTTGCTGTGCACTCTTACCAAATGCAATGTCTAATTACAGGATAATAGAAGCAATGAAACTTAACACAAAAGCTGCCACATTCATTGCAAAAGAATTGAAAAAAAATAGAAGTAGAAATTATAATAAAGTAATAATGATGGGATTTCTGCTCCCAGCCCTTTCTGTGCCCAAACTGCTGAATGTAAAGCAGATTCATGTGGAATGATAATAGCTAAAACATGGACTGAGGTGGCTCCTAGAGAAAAAGACAGATCCCAGCAGGGCTGAGGATGAAAGTTTCTCCTCCAAGAGAGGAAAGGCTGCTAAGTACCCTAATTCACACCTCACCCTCAAGCCCATGCAGAGCCAGCAGTTGCCTCTCAGAACCTACCTACCTAGTAGTGGCACCACTACTCTGTGCCTGTGCCCTGTGGGGGTTTGTGTGTGTGAGCCAGTGAGAGCCAGAGTCATGGCTTGATGCTGTGGGACCACTTGGGTTATGTTCATGAGTGCATCTCCAGTCCACATTTCACTGTGCATCCTCCTGTTGTATGTACAAAACTGACTGCTACTAATATCTTTGAAGCACCCGAGGTGCCCCGGAAGGCTGCTCGTGAGGAAAAAATACCTGTGCCCCCTGCCAAAGCACCAGAGCTTCCAGCACCCAGAGGTACCTGTCTTCATGGGTAACATGTTCTTAACAAAGAACAAAGTCAATCTTCTTCTCCTGGCCTCTTGCTGTTCCCTGACTGTCAGGGCTGTGTGTGCTGGGACAAGGGTGCTGTGCGGTGTGTGAGGGTTTGGGCTGGCTGCTGTGATGTTCTGTGTCTGTCTCGCTCTGGTTGCTGTTCCTCCTGGCCGTGTCTTCTCGACCGTGTAAAATGAAATGCACTAATATCTTTGAAGTGCCTGAGATGCCTGAAGCTGAAGTCCTGGAAGAGGAAGAGGAGGTGGAAGCAGCAGAAGAGGTGGCAGCAGTAGCTGAGCCTGGAGAGCCAGAAGTCTCTCCAGCTGAAGGTATAGGGTGCTGCTCTGAAAGAGCCTGCCATGCCCTCCACAGTGTTCTTTGCCCCTCTGCACTCTGTGGGGAGGGGTGAGGGCACCATTTTGCCATTTTGTATCTCTCTGTGCCTGCACACTCCCCTGCAAGAGTGGTGGGGTTTTCCAGAACATTCCAACAGCCCCACCCCTGCCACCCCAATAACCCATTCTTGGGCTCTTTGTAGCGAGTCCATCTAAGCAGGAGAGATTGGCGGAAGAGGACAGCCGGGTAGTCTGTCAAGTGTATACTTTCCTTTTTCCTGCTTTACCTTCTGCCTGTTTGCTGGCCTTAAGCTCAGTCAAGTAAAGGGATCTAATTTCTTTAAAGTGCCTGAGGTAATTGAGGTGGAAGAGGCCGAAGAGGTGCCAGTGGTTGTTCCTCCAAAGCCTGTGGCTGTGCCCAAGAAACCGGTGGCTGTGCCAAAGAAACCGGAGCCTCCACAAGCTAAAGGTATATCTTCTGGAGAGAGGTGCTTTTTATTTTGCTGTATTGATGAATATTTTCATTTGCTATCCCTTCTTTTGTGTAAGATTTGTTGTTTGTCCTTCACCCTTAACCTCTGCTGTATCTATCTTTGTGCATGACTAACCAACCAGTTACTAGAGGAACATTACAGCGCTTAGAAATATCTAAACTCTTTGATTGAGTGTTACAATCTTTCCTACTAATTTAACTGTGAAATTAAGATGAAATAATATCTTTAAAGTGCTCAAGGTGCCCAAGAAAGCTGTCACACAAGAAAAGACGCCTGTTGCAGTACCCAAACAACCAGAACCACCACCAGCCAAAGGTACAAGTCACTATTAGTATCATCATTAGAAAAAAAACCCTTGCTCTTCTGGACTTCAGTTTAACTAATTTTTTGCTGGTAACCTATCAGAGATAAGTGCGTATGAAATTCAAAGTGCAATGTGGAATGTCAAAAATGTGGCAGAAAAACTTGATTTCATTCTGTGAAAAATATCTCAAGCTTACTGAACCTCAGTAAAAAATTAACATTCACCAACTGTTTAGTTTAAAGAGAATAGCATGTTTTTATGAAGAAGAGCCTGAAAATAAATCTTTAAGTTTAAAGAACCAAATGCTGCATCCCTAGAACTTCTAATAGATGACAGCAGCAGAGTAAGTTCTTTACTTCTTTAAAAGTAAGGTAATGCCAATATACAGGAGGAATTTTTGCTAGCAAAGTACTGGTTATATCTAATGATTATCTTATTAACACATTAATAGATCCAATAAGAGAAGAGAGACGTATAAGAATTATATATATTTTTACAATAGAATTTAAATGAAAGGAACTGCAGAACATAGAAAGTTGAGGTGTAAAGAATGAAAATAATTGATAGGAAAAAAAAAAGATGGTGATGATAA
Organism: Hirundo rustica; assembly: GCF_015227805.2. Classification (NCBI taxonomy): domain Eukaryota; kingdom Metazoa; phylum Chordata; class Aves; order Passeriformes; family Hirundinidae; genus Hirundo; species Hirundo rustica. The sequence continues at coordinate 22,887,802 of NC_053456.1, read as the reverse complement.
ATCAAATGCTATTTCCTAAAAGAAAAAGTTACAGTGACAAAGTAGTCATGAATTATATTGACTGATACACAAATACAGTAGGATTCCACAAATAAATCATTGATCATCTGTTACTAAGAAGCCAGATATATTTCCTACATTTCCACCCTGACCAAGAGATAAAGACCACACACATCGAGTTCCCATCTGCTGTGTGATGTGTTGGACACCCTGGTCATTCCACAGCCTGGAAGCAAAGCAGAGCTGATGACTGAATATAACCACAGCACTTCCTTAAAAAAGACTGCGTGTATTTACTACTGGTTGTCTTATTGTTAAATAGACATCAGCAGTGCCTGCAAAACTAAAATGCACTAATATCTTTGAAGTTCCCAAGGTGCCCAAGAAAGGTGTTCTGGAAGAGCCTACACCTGTAACTGTGCCCAAAAAGCCAGAACCGGCAGCAGTTCGAGGTACCTGTTGCTTTGTGTGTCAGTCTGAATGAGACTGTCCTTATTGTCTTACGTGTCATTTCTCATGTCTGTTGTTCTGTTGTTTGTCATTTCCTGAAACTTCTGCATTCTGTGCTGTGTATCAGTTAGGAATTTGAAAATTTAGTATTTTGTATAAACAACTCAAAATATATTTTGATTTTACTGTATTGGTGTCTTATTCTGAATCAGTAGGTACTAAAATGCTGTATTTTAGCAATTAATCATCTGTTTTTCATATGGCTGTCCAAATTTGATATCTTAAATAGACAAGAGTTTGCATGACTCCTCTGGCAGACTCGGGTATTGTACATAATAGACATATATCTTTTGAAATGAAAACCCAATTTTTACTCCGATGCACGAGTGCATAAGAAGTGGCAGTATAGAAAGTTTTAAAGAAATTGCTGACACTTTTAGGGTTTATAATAAACAAGAATCATTATAAAATCCATTGAACTGGATAGGCTGTGGAAGTTGCCACAGTTAAATGAAAATTGAAGCAAGACATATACTTAGGATAAGAAAATAAGTATTTTTTCTTGGGTTTTTTTTTTTTTTTTTTTTTTTTTTTTTTTTTTTTTTTTTTTTTAAAAAGAGATAACCATAAGCTAAGAATGGATATACAGAAGGACAAAAATAGGGAAAAATGAAAAAAACTGTGTTCCTCATCCTGTCACTACCCAAACTGCTGAATGTAAAGCACCAGCAGATTCATGAGGGATGGGCTGAGGTGGCTCCTAGAGAAAAAGACAGATCCCAGCAGGGCTGAGGATGAAAGGCTCTCCTCCAAGGGAGGAAAGACTGCTAAGTACCCTAATTCACACCTCACCCTCAAGCCCATGCAGAGCCAGCAGTTGCCTCTCAGAACCTACCTACCTAGTAGTGGCACCACTACTCTGTGCCTGTGCCCTGTGGGGGTTTGTGTGTGTGAGCCAGTGAGAGCCAGAGTCATGGCTTGATGCTGTGGGACCACTTGGGTTATGTTCATGAGTGCATCTCCAGTCCACATTTCACTGTGCATCCTCCTGTTGTATGTACAAAACTGACTGCTACTAATATCTTTGAAGCACCCGAGGTGCCCCGGAAGGCTGCTCGTGAGGAAAAAATACCTGTGCCCCCTGCCAAAGCACCAGAGCTTCCAGCACCCAGAGGTACCTGTCTTCATGGGTAACATGTTCTTAACAAAGAACAAAGTCAATCTTCTTCTCCTGGCCTCTTGCTGTTCCCTGACTGTCAGGGCTGTGTGTGCTGGGACAAGGGTGCTGTGCGGTGTGTGAGGGTTTGGGCTGGCTGCTGTGATGTTCTGTGTCTGTCTCGCTCTGGTTGCTGTTCCTTCTGGCCGTGTCTTCTCGACCATGTAAAATGAAATGCACTAATATCTTTGAAGTGCCTGAGATGCCTGAAGCTGAAGTCCTGGAAGAGGAAGAAGAGGTGGAAGCAGCAGAAGAGGTGGCAGCAGTAGCTGAGCCTGGAGAGCCAGAAGTCTCTCCAGCTGAAGGTATAGGGTGCTGCTCTGAAAGAGCCTGCCATGCCCTCCACAGTGTTCTTTGCCCCTCTGCACTCTGTGGGGAGGGGTGAGGGCACCATTTTGCCATTTTGTATCTCTGTGCATGACCTTAAGCTCAGTCAAGTAAAGGAATCTAATATCTTTAAAGTACCTGAGGTGATTGAGGAGGAAGAGGCAGAAGCGGAGGTGCCAGTGGTCATTCCTCAAAAACCTGTGGCTGTGCCCAAGAAACCTGTAGCTGTGCCCAAGAAACCTGTGGCTGTGCCAAAGAAACCTGTGGCTGTGCCCAAGAAACCTATGGCTATACCCAAGAAAACAGAGCCTGTTGCTGTGCCAGAAGTACCAGAACCTCTGCCTGTCCTTAGAAAACATAAAGTTCCTTCAGTTAGAGGTACATACATGAGTGATTGAGCATGTCCTTATCTCTGTTCTCTGAATACCTTTCCCCTTGTTTCACTGATTTATGCCTTGCCAAATGAATAATCAGCTGCTTGAATTTATTATTCTTCATGTTTTGTATGCCCTCCTCTTTTTAGTCATTTCTCTTTTCACTATTATGTGTATATATGTGCCTTAATATTCACAAAAATGAAAATTTACTAATATCTTTAAAGAAACTGAAGTGCAAGAGAGAAATGTCCCAGAAGAGAAAGTGCCTCTTACAACACCTAAAAAGCCTCAATTAGAAAAACCAGAGCTTCCTCCAACCAAAGGTACATATTGCCAGGGGGCATCTCTTGAGAAAAAAATGTTTTCTATATTCTCTCTTTTCTTTGTTCATAACTGAGTCTACAAAATTTTTCAATTGAATGTAGCCTGCCTTGAGAAAGACTGGAGCACAGTCATTCATGGTTATGGCCACTGTTACTGTGAATTTCTATGTGCTAGATGTCTTTGTCTTTTTATGTTTCATATGTACATTTATATACACAAAAATAAAAGAAACTTAATTTTTTTTTAAGTGTCTGAGGTGCCCAAGAAACCCGTCTCAGAGGAGAAAGTACCTGTTGCTATTCCTAAAATACCTGAATCACTACCAAGTGAAGGTTTGTGCCACCATAGATTTTACTCCAAGAATAATCCTTTGTCCTGTTCTTCTGAGTATAAGCTTTTAAGTAGACATTTTCCTTTTTCTCCCATTGTGATGTTTGTAAGTTGTTCACTTCATATTTTAGATTATACTAGTCATTATTTCTTGTATCTGTTAGTAAATCTTCATAATTGGAAGTAAAATATATGCTCCTGCACAGCATATGTCTCTTTAAAAAAGATAATATTCAGTTCCCACTAAATCAGAGTCTCTCAAAAGTTAGTATTTATGTTGCTGTTATAATCTTAAATTAATTTGGAGCACTGACATTTTTATTCTTTCCTATCACAATGACTCATCCTCAAATTTAATATTTAGTTTATATCGTATACATAAAAACTTCCATCCTTCACACAATCCTCACTCATGCTTAGAAAAAAAAGTAGTTTTCCAAATCATGCATTAGCTGCAAAGGTGACAGATACCTAATGATTACTTATCCTAATGTGTATTTGTCTGTGTCCGTTGAAGTAGATTTGCTTCTAGTTATATCTGTGTAATTGTTCACGTGAAACAATCTTATAATTGAAAACTTACACCAGTTGTCAATATTCTTTAAAGAATATGAAATCATAAAGGAGATTGAGCCCGAAGAAGCAGAAGAAATTCCAGTTGTAGAAGTTGAAGAAGTTTTACCAGTTGAAGGTATACAAAGTACTTCCCTAGAGGCTGCCACACACCTTTCTTTCATTATCATCATGTGCAGATTTTTCTTGCTCTCATTTTTCCCATGTGCCTGTACGTTGTAGATCTTTCTGTGATTCTTCCATTGTTGTGTTCTGGAAATTATTTTTGATCATTTAATTCCAAGTACAACCTGAAGATTATTTAAAATGCTTTCGTTTTCTTTCTTGTGCACAAGACTCTTCCCATCATTTGTTTTTCTACTTTTGTTCTCATGTTATTAACATGTTTTTTTAAGTCAGCTTGGATATTTGTTTTGTGTGCATGCTGTGAAGCAGTAACCTAAGGCTCTTTCATGCTCCCCTTTAATTCAATGACATTTTTTCACTGGCTTCACTGGAAATGGAAACTGGTGGTCTTTAGGTTTGTACATTACTCTTCACTAACTCCTACCATCATAGGAAATTTATTCTAAATCTACCTAATGTTATTTAAAGTGCCGCAACCTGAAAAGAAGATCCCTGAAAAGCGAAAACCACAACCGCCACCACCACCTGCTCCAACAGAAGATATTAAACTGGCAAAAGATCTACTTAAAGGTATAATCATCTCCATAAGTAATGGTGGAAACTCAGTCTTTTAAAATTATACTGATGAGCCTTGACAAGCATGCTTTTACACTATATTTTTGTGTCTTTTTTACTATTTTCTAATATGTTATACTTTAATGGTGCGCCTCACTAATGCTTAGTCCATCACAGTTTTTTATCAGCATTTACATGGGTTCTTTTCAATAGTTACAGGAAAAAAATATTAAGACAATTTTAATCAAGTTAACACATTCTTCTCCCCTTAACATAATTCTTCTCTCTTTAACATAGTCTTATAAAGGAAAAGAATCCCCAGCAATAATTTGCTGGTGTTACATGAACACGGGTTTCAGATAAATTGTGCTTCCTACAGACCATCTGACTTTTTCTAAACAGTTAATCAGCAGGGATCTTAGCTTTGCAGCTTTTGTCCTTCTTCCACATCAATACTATTAATGAGGTACTTGGATTTTTTAGAAAATTCCTTTCTTTTTGAAGTCTATGCATGTTGTAAAATTCAAATAATTTTCTTTAAAGCTCCTGAGGCAAGGAAGAAAGCCGTGGCTGCAAAACCTGGTGAGCCTCCGAAATTGGAACCCCCACCTGCTAAAGGTACCTAGCTAATACAAGAATCTAGCTTAAAATAAACCTCAAAGTCGTAGTTCTCAGTATCTTCTTGTTTAATTTGTTCAAATATATCAAAACACTGTCTATGTTAGATTAAGCTCAACATGCACCCCTGTCTTGGGCATATATGTGTGTGTTATATTTACGTCCACTTTAATCTCCCATCATGCAATCCATGAGATGTAAGAGACAGAAACATAGAAGAGTGAGAGAATTTTTAGGAGTTTTATCACTTGTGTAGGTGCTCACTTTGGTTTTCTGCTTAGCTAGAAATAAAAAAAATAAAATACTCTTTAAATGAATACACCATTGTTCCAACATACCTAGTTTATTATTCTTCTGAAATGTAACGTATTTTTGTGAGTGGACACTTTCTAGAGACGGGAATGAATAATGTATTGAGCGAGCCACTTCACAGGTATGCCTTTATATTATTCATATGTACTGGAGTTTAAGATAAACTAAGCAGCTAAGCAGTGGACATTCCGTCTTAATGTTGTTCCAAGTTTTGAGATTAAAGTGGATCCTTATGAATATCACAGACAGACAGCTCATATGAATGGATATCTAACATAAGCCTGTAGAGAAGGAGGACAAGGAAGTAAAAATGTTATGGTGATGAGTCTTCTTGAATACATAACCTTTATGGTTTTCTCAAACCATACTTCTGTTGATTTGTGTGAAAACTTCCTCTTTATACATAAGCTTAGATGACAGCTGTATGCAAATTATATAGAAAATATATTAAAACTATTGCCTTCAATAGCAACAGTTTTATCTTTGATCTTAATGTTCAGTAGTGGACTACCATTTGATTTGTGTGTTTCGACATGCTAGTTGTTGGTTAACTCTTACTGCTGTTATGAACCTGTAATAAAATCTTGAATAATGTTCTTTTAAGTGCCTGGACTTGTAAAGAAACCTCGCAAAGTAATTCCTGAGGCTACTCCCCCACCAAAAGAAGAAGTTGTTTTGAAAAGAGGTATAGTAACTTGGCTCTGTTTTCAAAAACCCAGCATTTTAACACTGATCAGCACATTTCCCTGAGTAAAATTGTTTCACATATGTGGTAGAGAACATTACATGACCAAATAGTATCTGATGTCTGTTTCTTGGCAAAAGGATTTGTTGCAGGGAGGAAAGGGGTGTAGCCTAAAAGGCTCTCAGATGCAAAGGATCTCTAATGAAAACAGAGCAGAAAAATGAAAATCTAGTTCCCTATGTCTCTCTGTTGCATTTTCCTCATCTCTTTATGCTAGAGCTGAGAGTCTTCCACTGCCCACAGTGTAAATGTTAATTAAGTTATACGTGTATTCTGTGTATTCTCTTTTATGGTTTTCTTCGAAGTACCGCACAGATCACAGGACCCCGCGGTACTTCTACTGCTTAGAAGAGTGAAACACTAATTCCAATTCTCTTTGAAATATCACAGAGGGATGATTCATGCCTGTGTACCTTGTACCTTCAAATTTCAGACAACATAATAAAATATAATAGCATTTTTCCATTTTACCAATATAATATATACCACTTTTCAGATGATAGTGTCATTGCATAGCCAAGATGGAGAACTGAGAGGACAAAATCATGTAAAAGCAATAAAATGAAAAACAGACATTGTGTAAATTTGAGCACTTCAAATACAATACTTGAGGATTTAGTATTGTCCTCTCACTGATGTCAATGGGAGTTTAATCTATAATCCTGCATTGTGTCCCTAAAAATAATCTTTAACTACAGTTAATATTCATAATTACATATAGCAAGTCATCATTTAAATAAGAGAAAAAATATATAAGACATTACAAGAAATTTTAATCTATCATAGTCAGTTAACATTAAAATCTTTTCTCTCAGATGGACTGCTCTTAATAAAAATGTCTTTTTTCCTTAGATGACTTGAATTTTAAATGACTTTCAGAACAGTATCTTGAATAGTTACACAAATCTTCTATTTCTATTGAGCGATGTATTTTCTTTTCCTGTTTCTCTATGACTGAAGTTTTTAATCTTTGTCTTATTCTTTTGTTTGCCTGTGCTTTAAAAAACTGAGAATTCTTTTCTTTTGAAGTTCTTAAAAAGAAACCTGAAGAGGAAGAGCCTAAACCAGAAAAAGAGCCTAAACCAGAAGTTAAACCAGTACCTACACCACTAGAAAAAATTAGGAAACCTGAAGGTACTAGATTACTATCAAATCTATTTTTTTGTTAATCCCACCATTAAGTAGTATTTTATTAAGTTCAGGAATTAAACTAGCATCTTAAAAGATATCTTGCATTGGCCTAATTGTGCAATTTAAGTCTTAGCTGGAAGCACAGCCAAGTTTGACATTCACATTTGGGTCTGTATTCTGCATGTTGGGATAGTTTCTCAATCTTCATTGTGTATAGAAAAGAGCTTTACAAATATTTTATATAATACTGATAAAAATATAACTACAGCAAAACAGTTATTCCAAGCATTCTTTTAGGTAACATTTTATAAATATGTGTCTTTTTACCCATTTATAGTTTCTAATTTATTCAAATCTTACTCTAAGAAATATTTGTAAACGTTATGAACCTCTGAAACTGTTTGCATGTAAAAACAATGAAAGCTTTTAAATACACTTGAGGGTATTCTATTTAGGGGTTTAAGGTGTTTTAATATATCTTACCAAAAAAAAAATTATTTTAAAGTCCCAGAAGTTCCTACGAAGAAAACTGAGATACCAGCCATAAAAAAAGAAGAGAAACCTGAACCACCAAAAGGTACAGATGTGTGGTGCTCTTTTTCTTTTTTGCAGCAACTAAATGATAATTCAGTGCTGAATATCATGCTATATTAACATAATGCATTATTGTCCTCCAGTCTGTCATGACTACTGTGTCCTCATTAACCATTGTGCGATCTTCTGGATTTCTTGTTGTCTTTATTCTTCAATGCTTAAAAAATTCAACTTTTTTCCATCGTTTGCAATCTTGCTTTACAAGAGTTAATCTCAAGGTAATTTCTTGCTTTTTGGCCAAACAGAATAGAAACGAATAAATTCTGACTCCATATAGCTCTCTCTGTGTTGTTGCTCCTAACTTCTAATGCTCAATGTGATTGCAAAATATGTAAACTAACCTACTTGTAATTTCTGTGTTTGAAATGGCAGAAACTAAGCAAGCATCTGTCCCAGTTCCTGGGTCTGAACCTAAACCTGTAGTAGGCAAGAACTCTTTAGTCATGAATACTGGTGAAGCCCTTCTTGTGTGTCTAATATTTTCTGTACAGGGATTTCTCACTGAAAGGACGTTCATACAAAATCATAAAATACCATGTTGGAAGGTAACCTCAAGGGTAATCTTGGTCCCACCTTTCTTGGCAAAAGCACAGTCTAGACAAGATGACTCAGCACCTTGTGCAGCTGAATATTAAAAGCGTTCACACAAAGGCCTTTAGAATTAATAAGACTAGAACTTTCCTACCGTCTACAAAACATTTTAAGGAACATCATATTTAAAGTAATGTATTAAAACTTTTTTTACCTCTTTCAGCTCTAAAATCTCCAAAACCAGCTGAAGAACCAGCTCCCACTGTTACTGCTCCTGTGACAGCTCCAGTTGTTGGAAAGAAAGCAGGTATTTATGTGTATTTTATGCTATTTAGAAGGTTTTCCTCGGACATCTAAATACCTTCAGTATAAAAAGAGGGAAGAGTTGTACAGTAACTCATTCATTACAGGAAGATTTGAGGTACTATTCAAGGATCTTGTTATTCTATCACCTAATTTAAAACAAAAACATCTCTGATATACTATGGAAACCAATCTGTGCTCTTTTGTCTGGATGGTAATATGTGTGTCTTTATTTGTTGTCCTACTATGAAATTTGCATATTCTGTTGTATTCTTGGTGTTCCTCATGTCCTGATATGTGTTTTGTGAATTGCATCTTGTATTTTCTGTGTAGACAAAGAGAAGTTACACGTGTTTCTAAACAATTGTTGTGTTGTTTGGTTTCCTGCTTTTGAGTTTTGAAGCCCTGAGGGAAACTGACAGTGATGTTGAAGAACTAGAGTATTGCTACTTTCATCTGCTGTGCTTTGGACCCTGGAACAAAGCCTGCTGGGAAAAAGAAAAAGAAAAAGAAAAAGAAAAAAAAAAAAAAAAAAAAAAAAAAAAAAAAAAAAAAAAAAAGAGCTGTGATGGTTCCATTTCCTCTGAAACACTCTGAGCCTGTGCTCCACCAGCAGAGCTGATGTCCATTCTGCTTGGCCACCATTCAAAGGGCCTCATGTTGCAGTAGATCTCAGATCTTGGGCATTTGAGAAACCAAATCATTAGTATCTCTTGGCCATCGATCTGGTGATGTAGCCTGCAGTGGCACAATTAACCTTTTTTTATGTCAGTGACCAGATAGCTGTCATATTCTGCTACTTTTAACCTACACTGGATTTAAACTGGTGGTCTAACGAGACACAACTAACAGTGGTTTACTTAGGTTTTCTGTTCATGTGTGCTGTTCTTACCTTTCTTTTGTGGTTATGTTGTAAATTTCTGTTGTGTATAGAAAAAGTGTTCTTTGTTCATTTTATTTCAGGTATAGCTGTAAAATTTGTCTTAAAATATGTTGTTCCTGATTCTTATTCTTATGGATTTTAACTCTCTAAATTACCATTACCTATGAAACCTTTGTAGCTGCAGAAAAGCCTGATGCATCATCTGTACTAAAGCATAGAGATAAAATGCCCTCAGTGGAAGAAGAAAAGCCTGAGTCAATTGTGTTAAAGAAGATTTTGGTTGAAAAAAGCTTGCATGTAAAAGAGAAAGTAAGTCCTAAGGAGACAATTCCAGCCATAGAGCCAGTTGAGTATAAAATCTCACTGGAAACAGCTGGTGAAATACTGAATTCAGAGACAGATGAACAGGAGAAGGTATCTCTTAAATATTTCATCCTGGCTTCTGATGAAGAGGAACAAGAAATGACATCTGTAGTTTCAGGGAAGACTACCCTTACAGGTGAGAAATTAGAAGCTGAAATGGATCACATTACTTACACGAAGGAGGAACTACCACTACCTGATGAGGAAGTGAAATTGATTTCTATAACATCTGAACATATGGAAAGAGATTCTGGAGAAGAAAAGGAGGGTGAAATTAAATTTCTTGTTCATAGAGAAGATGCCATAGAGAAGGTCTCTGAAAAGTTTAATGTTCTTCACGGAGAAAATATTCCCGATCATGAAATAGAAGAAGAAATTGAATCAACTTCTGTATCTAAACCCAGAAAGCCATATCAGCCCAGGGACCAGAAAGGACTTCTAGGAAAGGAGAAAAAATCAAAAAAAAGTTTGCAACCTGAAAAATTTCATGTTAAGGATAAAACTTCATTTGTACAGGATATCATAGAGGCAGATATAGCTGAAACTCCTCTGCTTAGAAATGAAAATGAGACAGGAGGTTTTATTCCAGAGAAATCTGAAGTTCCTCTTGGAGAATCCATGAAAGGACATGGCATTAAAAGTAAAATTCAGAGGATGAAGCAATCTGGTAGCACAGTACCTGAAATTCCTATACATAAGATACTTCACGAAGAAGCAAAGAAAATGGAAGATATTCAAGATGATGAGAAAGATAAGAATCAAGGTTATACATCAGCGGAAGTACATTCCTTAGACCTGTCTGAGGAGGCTCAGCCAGGATTGAGAAAAGATCTTGACCTAGAACACCCCATTGGAGATGAGGAGGTTCCTGGAGAAAAACCTCACGCAATCTTTAAACCATCTGTTCTTAAGTCAGAAGTAGTAGAAATGAAAGAAAGAGGAAAATATTCTACAGAGAAAGAAGTTCATTATGAGGAGGGTGTCGGACAATTGTTGGCTGAGAAATCACTCCTAAGTGATAAAAAAACAGGCAAGAAGATTATACCAGAGAAGGAAGAAAAACCTATCTTCAGCACCTACTTTAAAAAAGGCAAAATTAGACAGTCAAATGCCCCTGAAATTCTGCCTGTGGAAAAAGAATTTGATATAGTGATTACAGGAGGAATGGAAAGTGACGTTTCCATGGGAGAACATGGAAAGGGAGTAATATCTGAGTCAGTAAAGAAAGTTGCTCTTCAGCCATCACCAAGTCAAGATGAAAAACAAATTCAAGAAGTTCACACCACTCAGGATGAACATAAAGAAACTCTAGCTCACAAAGGCAGAAAAGATAAAATTGAAGAAAAGCAATCTACAGTAGGTATATCAGATGAACAAACATCACCTGAACATGGCGCTGGAAAACGCACCTCTGGTACCATGAAGAAAGAGAAGGGAAAGCTCATAGACAAATCATCAAGCAAAGGGATCCTTGCAAATGGAGAAGATACTTACTTCTCAAGCATAGGTAAGGTAATAACTTCCAAGAAAGCAGAAGGAGAGAAAGAATACCAGAAATCAGAACCTGCTCACCTGACTGAGCAGGCCAGTAGACTTTCAAGTGAAAATAAGAATTTGGATGCACCTGGAGAATCATGTGACGTTCTGGACGTTCCAGCAAAGTCTCATGCAAAGCGAGGTGAGGGAGACCGATGCCAAATTCTTCCACGAAGTGCTTGTACCATTTGCTTCAGGAGAGTACCACCTGCCATTGTGTTTTGGTAACACCATCCACAATTCCATCAAGTCTGTCAGCTGGCTTTATTGGCATTCAGCCACTCTTCACGTGTTAGTCTTACCTGTCTGTCCATACAGCTGTGTGATCACTGTTCATTGTCTTGGTCTTATACTTTCCTAAGACTTCATAAATCGTTCTGTGTGCCATTGTCTTCTCAGGAAAACTCATGTGTTTTTTTCTAGTATTCATTTTTCCATCCACTGCAATAAAATCTGTCCTGCATTTCATTCAATTCATTCTCCCATTAAAAGTATCTTTTGTATTTCCTTTCACAAAAAGGTAATGAGAGGCCTCATAGCATGGGTAATATTTTCAAAAATCTGTGATGATTCATCTCAAATTAAGTTACTAACAGAACATCCATCACTTGTAAAAGTACCACATTGTCCTGAAACATGTATTTAATTTACACAGCTTATATTTTTGTGGCATTAGTAAAAGTGTGCGGGTTTAAAAAAAATAAAACAAAAAACCTCATATAATTTTAATAGGCACTTAAACTATTTTGGCTGACAGATGTGTATTGATCAAGGGCCTAATCAAATGTCAAGGAATGACAAAATTTTGCAAATTAATGGGCAGGAAAGCACAGTAAGGAAATAGGTGCTTTTAAGCTGCCTGTTAGGCTCTACTCCTGAATATGTCATTCCCACACTTCAGAATATTGAACTTACTACTGAGATATAGACAATAGAGTTTCTATTAAAATAGACATATGTTTATATTCTTTCCTCCCCTTTTACATGTAGGTGACTAAAAAAAGAAAAAATCTGATGTCTAAAATAAATGCTTGTCTTAGTTTTAGTAAGTATGTTTATGTAACTGCATTCCTAATAATCTTGCTGTTCTACTTCAGAGGCCAAGCCACCAAAAGAGGAATCTCCGAAGGGTATCAGTCCAGTCAAAGGTAGGAAATACAAGCAATACCTTGTCATGGTTTATCTCCAGCAGGGAATCAGGCCCCAGACAGCAACTCACCCACTTCCCTGTGGTGGGAGGGAGGAAAGAATAAGAAGGGTAAAAGTTAGAAAACTCATAGGTTGAGCAAAAGCAGAGCACACAAACAAAGCATGATAAGGAATTCATTTACCACTTCCTGTGAGCAGGGATGTGTTCACCCATATGCAAGACAGCAGGGTTCCATCCCTTGAAGGGCAGATGTCATAACTCTGAATGCACACCCCACCCTCCCCCACCACTTCCTTTTTCTTTCCCCTGGTTTATATACTGAGCATAACACCATATGGTGTAGGATATCATTTTGGTCACTTGGGATCAGCTTTCCTGGCTGTGTCTCTTCCCAATTTCATGTGAACTCACAGCTTTCTCAGTGGTGGGGCTGTATGAGACACAGAAAAGGCCTAGGCTCTGCAAGCCCCTCTCAGCAATCACAAAAATATCTCCATATTTTCAAGACTGCTTTCAACACAAATCCAAAACATAACCCCATACTAGCTATCTCCCCCAACCAAAATCAGCACAGCCTACAATCAAAAGCAATTAATCAGGATTAATTTATTAATTTCTGAATCTGAATTACAGCCAAGAAGACACCTTCACCAGCAGATGCAGAGAGAAGGAAGCTCAGGCCAGGCAGTGGTGGTGAAAAACCTCCTGAAGAGCCTCCATTTACTTACCAACTCAAAGCTGTACCACTGAAGTTTGTCAAGGAGATGAAAGATATAGTGCTAAAAGAAGCTGAGTCTGTTGGGTCTTCTGCAATCTTTGAAGTCCTTATCTCACCATCCACTGCAATTACCAGCTGGATGAAAGATGGCAGTAACATCCGAGAGAGCCCAAAACACAAGTTTATTGCTGATGGCAAAGATAGGAAGCTGCATATTATTGATGTCCAGCTGTCTGATGCTGGTGAATATACTTGTGTATTACGACTGGGGAACAAAGAGAAGACTTCGACTGCCAAACTCATTGTTGAAGGTATTCCCTGTTTCCAATATATCAGTAGGCTAGCTAGTCCTCAAAGTAGAACTGGTACTTTGTAATTTTACAGTAGTTGGTAGATGCATCGTTTTGTTTCCCTTGATCACTACACATATTATATAAGTTATTTCTGCATCACATGTTCTATATATAAAGGAGACAAATCAAAATAATTTGTTTCCCACAGAACTCCCAGTGCGGTTTGTGAAAACCCTTGAAGAAGAAGTGACTGTCATTAAAACCCAGCCACTGTACTTAACATGTGAGCTTAACAAAGAAAGAAATGTGGTCTGGAGAAAGGATGGTAAAATCATCAAAGCCAAGCCTGGGAAGTTTGCTCTGGGTGTTATTGGTTTGTCACATTCCCTCACAGTCTCTGATTCAGATGATGCTGATGCTGGCACTTACACGGTTACTGTGGAAGACTCTGAGCTATCATGCTCATCTTGTGTTAAGGTAGTAGGTAAGCAACCAAAATCATGTTCTTCTTTTCTCTCTAGGATATTTGGGCTGCTTTAAAATTATGAAAACTTTTTCTCATAGTCTTAAAATATAAGTGGACAGATAAGATTTTTACAGCTATTAAAATCTTGTTGTAATACAAAATCTCTTAATTCTTTTTTTTGACACATCTATTTGTAATAAAAGTCTGCTAAGCTGTTTTCTTGTGTAACTTTTTGTCATGCAGAAGTTATAAGGGACTGGTTAGTAAAACCCATAAGAGACCAGCATGTTAAACCAAAAGGAACAGCTACTTTCAGCTGTGACATTGTCAAGGATACACCAAACATTAAGTGGTTTAAAGGAGATGAGGAAATCCCTGCTGAACCCACTGACAAGACAGAAATCTTGAAAGAAGGAAATAAAATTTTCCTGAAAATCAAGAATGCTGGTCCTGCTGATATTGGAGAATATGCAGTAGAAGTTGAAGGTCGCAGATACCCAGCTAAACTGACCCTTGGTGGTAAGGAAACTTTTATTTGGATTATATTTAATCAGCATGTTGGCCAGTGTTGAAAAACATTTAAATAAACAAACAAAAAAGGAAACCTGAATTATTTTAAAGCTCTGTCAAAACTTGATCTAATCATATACGTGTTCATTTGTGCATTGTAGAACGTGAAGTTGAGCTTCTGAAGCCATTAGAGGATGTTACAGTTTATGAAAAAGAAACAGCAAATTTTGATACAGAAATATCTGAAGAAGATGTTCCTGGTGAATGGAAGCTGAAAGGAGAAATCCTGAGACCTTCACCTGTAAGCATCCTTGAACTTTACAACACGATTTATTTACATTAAATACTGTGTACAGGTTCCTTGAATCTTTATGTTGTGTCACTGCTACTCAACCAGAATATATGATTTAAAATACTGATTGTCTGAAGAAGAGAGAATATTTTATAAAAGCTAAGTTTTGAAGGTCTTCATTTTCTTAAGGTAATACAGCATGTAATTCAAGCAATAATAGAAATATCCTACATACATTGTAGGAATGATTCTGACCTTCTAAAGAAGTGTGAAATGCTGAAGAAAGGTACTCCATATTTTAATTATTAAGTAAAAGCATTAACTTTCCTTGGGAAGCAATTTCATTCTTCCCACCTGACTCTTTACGGCAGGTGCAATGTTCATGAAAATCCCTTTATTAAAACCACCTGGCAGCAAGACATTTTCCTTGCACTAGTATTTGTATGTAACAAAGTCTGTCATCCCTCCAGACATGTGAAATCAAAGCTGAAGGAGGAAAACGCTTCCTAACCTTACACAAAGTCAAGCTGGATCAAGCTGGTGAAGTCCTTTACCAGGCGCTTAACGCCGTCACGACAGCTATCCTGACAGTAAAAGGTACGATGCCCCACAGAGCGTGACACCGGCTTAGGCAGAGTACACACGGAGCACATTACAAATGATGTGTTATCTTCTGCTTCCAGAAATCGAATTGGACTTCGCTGTGCCCCTTAAAGATGTCACTGTTCCTGAGAAGCGCCAAGCGAGGTTTGAATGTGTGCTTACCAGAGAGGCCAACGTTATATGGTCTAAGGGCACTGATATACTCAAGATCGGAGAAAAATTTGACATCATTGCAGATGGAAAGAAGCACATTCTTGTTATCAATGATTCACAGTTTGATGATGAGGGAGAATACACTGCTGAAGTTGATGGCAAGAAGAGCACAGCAAGACTGTTTGTGGAAGGCAAGTATTTTCTCATGAACAAAAGAATGAATAAAAAAAGGATAAAGAATATATCTTTCAGGACTACATTAGCCATTCCTGTGATTGTATTTATGTGTTTACATTACAGGTATAAGGCTGAAGTTTATATCACCTCTGCAGGATCAAACAGTGAAAGAGGGGGAAACAGCTCACTTCCAGTTTGAGCTTTCTCATGAAGACATGCCTGTGAAATGGTTCAAAAATGACAAAAGACTTCACACAAGCAGAACAGTTTTAATTACTTCAGAAGGCAAAGTTCATAAACTAGAAATGAGAGAAGTAACACTTGATGATATTTCAGAAATAAAGGCCGTAGTCAAGGACTTGAACACACAAGCCAACCTGAAAGTCTTAGGTAATTAAATAAATAATTTAAAACCTGCTACAGAATAAATATTAACTGTTTTTATAAGTAGAAAGTGACAAAATATTGACATTTTAGTATATTTATATAACTAATTTTTCTTATCCACTGTGACTTTTGTAGAGGCTGATCCATATTTCACTGTGAAATTACAAGACTACAGTGCTGTAGAGAAGGATGATATTACTCTGGAGTGTGAACTTAGCAAAGATGTGCCAGTAAAATGGTACAAAGATGGTGAAGAACTAATAGCTTCCAACAGAATTTCCATAAAAACGGATGGCTTGCGCCGTATCCTGAAGATCAAGAAGGCTGCAGAGGGTGATAAAGGTGTTTATGAGTGTGACTGTGGAACTGACAAGACGAGTGCCAATATCAGCGTTGAGTGTAAGTAATCATGTCTTCACTTAGGGAAAGTACCAAAACCTTTGTAAACCAGTGTAGACAGACAGACGCTTTCTAGAGAGCAAGACCAAAAATCTAACTGTGGAAAGCTTGCTGCTATGATGAATGGCTGAAATATCTAGATTTAAAGTTATTATAAGTGATTACAAGAGACAATATATTTGACGATATATAAATGGCTGTTACAAAGACAGTGATGATTAGTTACTCTCTCTGTCCAGTTACCATCAGTTTAGTTCACTGTAATAGATAGCTGGGTTAATTATTAGGAAAAATATTCTTACCAAAAATAACTAAATTTTCAGACATATTATAGAAGGAGGTTGTAGACTGCCAACTTGATGCTTTTTAGGAAGAGGTTAGATAAACCCTGGTCATAGCATTTGACTGTCCTAAAGAAGGAAAAGGGAGAGACTTAAGATGCTTTCCAGTGTTACATTTCAATGGTATACAATTTTTGAGTAAACAGATGCAATTTTTTTTTTTTTTTTTAGCTCGCCTAATTAAAGTGGAGCGCCCACTGTATGGGGTGGAAGTATTTGTTGGTGAAACAGCACGCTTTGAAATTGAAATTTCTGAGCCAGATGTCCACCCTGTATGGAAGCTAAAGGGAGAAACCCTAACACCTTCACCTGTAAGGATTCTTCTTTATTTTTAGACCATAATTTCCAGTGGAAAAACATGATTAATAATAGTGTTTTCTTAGTGGTTTCTTAGAATACTAATGTTTGTGGTGGGGTGTGTGTTTCTTTATCACCAGGACTGTGAAATCATTGAAGATGGGAAGAAGCATATTCTTGTCCTTCATAACTGCAAACTTGACATGACTGGAGAAGTGTCTTTCCAAGCTGCCAATGCTAAAAGTGCTGCTAATCTGAAAGTGAAAGGTACAGTCTGCGCTTGGCCAACATTTCCCTGTGTATTTCAGGGCATGAGAGCGAATCTAGTGTCAGAAAGCGTGGTATGAACTGATCTAAAAGAGCTCTTCTTTGATTTCAGAACTGCCTCTTATCTTTATCACTCCACTAAGTGATGTGAAGGTCTTTGAGAAGGATGAAGCTAAGTTTGAATGTGAGGTATCCAGAGAACCCAAGACTTTCCGCTGGTTGAAAGGAACAGAAGAGATCACTCCTGATGAAAAATTTGAAATTATTGCAGACGGAACAAAGCATGCTCTGATTATTAAATCTGTTGCCTTTGAGGATGAAGTAAAATACACATTTGAAGCTGAGGATAAAAGAACAAGTGCCAAGCTCATTATTGAAGGTTTGTTAGATGTTGTCTTTCTGGGAAAGTTCTGCATCATATACTTGCATAGTTTATATTGATAACATTATGACATTACGTTGCCACAGGTATCCGCCTGAAATTCATCACTCCTCTCAAGGACGTAACAAAGAAAGAGCGAGAAACTGCAGAGTTCACTGTGGAACTCTCCCATGAAAATATCACTGTGGTCTGGTTCAAGAATGACCAACGATTACATACCAGCAAAGTGGTTTCAATGACAGATGATGGCAAATTCCATACACTCACAATCAAAGATCTTACTATCGATGATACTTCTCAGATAAAAGTGGAAGCTATGGGCAAATCCTCAGAAGCTAAACTCACTGTTCTTGGTAAGAATACTCAAAAGAATTTACCCGACGTATATTATCAGAAGAGTTTTACCCTTGGGGTTGGCCTAAATCTAAATTACGATTTTGAAAATCTAACAAACTGTTTTTCTTCCTTGGTTCCCCATTTACCTATTCACGAAGGATGATTAGAATAACTTTAAAATTTCATGCAGAGTTGCCAAGTTAAAACAATGCTCTAAAACTCCTAGAGCATCAAAAGAATATTATCAGTAATATTAGTAATGCCCTGGATAATTTCTTAGGTGTTTATTGTTTTCTTTTTTGTAACAGAACTCTGAAAAAGGACTATGTTTAGTCCTTCTTTCAGGGTGTAAACAGGAAATCTATTGTATGATAGAAACTAGTTGTTCTTTCTGGAAGACTAAAACTTCAGACTGAAATATGTCTTAATTTTTGCTTGCAGAGGGAGACCCTTATTTCACTGGGAAGCTGCAAGATTACACTGCTGTGGAGAAAGATGAAGTAATCTTACAATGTGAAATCAGCAAAGCAGATGCCCCAGTGAAATGGATGAAGGATGGCAATCCAATTACTGCATCAAAGAATGTCGTTATTAAGGCTGATGGTAAAAAGAGAATCCTTATTCTCAAGAAAGCTTTGAAGAAAGACATTGGACAGTACACTTGTGACTGTGGTACTGATCAAACCTCTGCTAAACTTGATATTGAAGGTATGGTTATTTCAGTGGGCTGCTCTGTAGAGATCTTTTGGCATCTGGTAGAGGCTAAGAGAGTAAATCGTGTTTTTCTTCTCCAGACCGGGATATTGAGATTGTACGACCACTCTACAGTGTGGAGGTGATTGAGACAGAGACTGCCCGTTTTGATATTGAAATCTCTGAGGAAGGTGTCCATGGCAATTGGAAGCTAAAAGGAGAACCCCTGACTGAATCATCTGTAAGAAAATATTTCATGATATTTTTTTTGTGTGTCTCAACATTTGCAGAGAGTTGGAGTATGAGGGAGAAGGTGACTGCAGAAACTAAGTTTGGTCTCTTTCTGCTTTCAGGAAGAGTCACTATATTAAAAATAATGGGGTTTTTTTCATTAAAAATGATTTAAATGTAGTACAAATGTAAACCAAAATAATAAATTATTTTTACATAAAATGATACATTCTGCCTTGCTAACAATACCTAAAAATCATGTATCCAAAGTGTAAAGACCTTGTGGAATTCACTTAAACATAATGGCATTTAAAAATGCAAACTTTAGATTGCATGCTTTTTCCTGTGGGTTTTGAGTTATATTTGGGTTAAATAGATGTAGATCACATTTCCAAACCCCTTTTCATTTCTGTGACAGTTAAAATAGGTGCAAAATGGTAGAGAGCTTAATCAAATATTCTAAACTCCTTGCTGGAAGGATCTGGAAAATAAAGAAACAATACAATCACAATTGGCAATAATTTGGCTTCTATGTAATGTGAATAATACAAATGTGAATAATATACAAAGATTGGAAGATACATGAAGATCACTGTCTGGATAAAAGAAGGAAAGTTCTTCCTGAGAAAAGGTCACAGCACAAGCTTAGAAATTTCTAGTTCCCTTGGGGGAACGAGGCCTCTGACTGGTCTACATATATATTAATACATTGGCTACTCAGCACAGAAGTGTGTTGCCTCTAGCCCTTTCTTTCCAAGAGGAAGCCAACTGTATTAAGAAGAGAAAGGAAAGGCCTATGAATGAACATTTATAAGGTATATTTCATGTGGGCCTAAGAGATGTGAGTGGAGTAGAAGAAAACAGATGCATGGTATGAGAAGCAGGGGCTCTTTGAGTGAGTAGTACAAACAAGATACTGAAAAAAATATTTTAATTCTGTTTTTGAAGGAATGTGAAATCAAGGAGGAAGGAAAAAAGCACTTCCTTACACTGTACAATGTACGCTTAGATCAAGCTGGTGGAGTAGATTTCCAAGCAGCAAATGCCAAGTCTGGTGCTCACCTTCGAGTGAAACGTAAGTGTCTTTTAAACTGAAATTAATTGATTCATTAAGTGAAAACATGGTATTCACTGCCTCTTTGGAATGGGTGGCAAATCTCTATCCTGTATTGAACCCACAGCAAACCTTTCCAGAACAGCAACTCAGGGATTAGTTACTCAGGTTGTCTTAATTTTTTTCGTTAAGTAAGGTCCTATGTGTTCTTTAACCTTATATATCATTTACTCGTATAGGAGAAGTAAAATTAAAGGAGATAGCCTTGAAGGCTGCTTCATGGTATGGCATCATATATGCTGTTATGAAATCAAATATTGAAAGCAAAGGCTCTGCTGCATCAAAGTGTCATGTTAACTGGAGAGGATAGGATAACAGTGATATCTGGAGATAGGGTTAAGAGCTTGATGGACAGGGACAGACTACACGGTTGAAGACGACTTGTTTCCCACTCCAATCCTAGCCCTCGCTATTTTGGAAACACATGCCTTATCTAGCAACAGGCATGCAAGGCTTGGCAAGGAGACAGATGCAGAGCAACTTTCCTGCTGACCTTGTTAAATTTAAAGAAACACTCTCTGCAAATAGGAAATTGTAGGTGACCAGCCCTCCCCCAAGAACCCAGGGTGGCCTCTTCTATTTAGGGAATGTAAAGAGCAGCATTGCGATGTCTGGCTCTCTTGAGGGAAGCCACCATGGAGATTAGTACGTAAGGGCAGAAGCTCTCTCTTGGGTAGAAGTGACTAATCTAAAAATTATGTCTTCTCCTTACCAAGCTCGAGTAATTGGCTTGCTGAGACCCCTCAAGGATGTAACAGTGACAGCTGGGGAATCAGCAACCTTCGATTGTGAACTCTCTTATGAGGGAATCCCAGTAGAATGGTTCCTGAAAGGAAAGAAACTGGAGCCCAGTGACAAGGTAAAGAAACTAAACTTTACTTTTTTTCATGTTTCCTCCTCCTCCTTCTCTTTCAAGTCCCTTTCCCTTCTTTATTTCTTATTTATTCTCTGCAAGTTGAAGTACTAAGGCACAGCAGTATTGTAGTACTGCTGTATCAAATGCTAAATCATCCCTAAATCAGATACAACAGTTTTTCCCAGAAATTCCAGTATTCTAGGACAGTACAATTATTTGTCATACAAAGGGAAACTAAGGTTGCAAAATATCAATCATTACAGCAGTGATTTTATACCTGATTCTGTTGGAGGCTCAACCACAAGGATACTGAATAATTTTTGCTCAGGTTACCTCTGGTTACAGTGAGAGGATTTTGAAATGTGCAATCAGGAAAAGCCTTTTTTTTCTCCTGAATGCGGAGTTGCAGTCCAATTCAACATATAAGGGGATTAAGAGGATTCAGATTCCATTTCAGGCATTTGTTCTGGCTCTCCAGATAACTCTCTGGGCAGATTTGCTTGTCAAGCACTTCTCACTAGCTATTTTTAACCCTTCATCAAGTGCTGGCTCTTAACTCTGAGATTTGAGCAGCCTGGAATGCAATCAATTTAATGTTTAAAATTAATGGTAGGGAAAATAAATAAATAAACGTAAATTAATGCATTAAGAAATGGAAATGGATATTACTGGTTCTAAGACTTCTTTTTTTTGCATACTAGGCCTAAAAAAATAATGCAAATTCAAATAAAAGTTGAAAACCTAATGCAAAATAAATTTTCAAGGCATTGTGTGACCTAGCAAAGTTTCAGAACCTGTAATAATGCTGCTAATAATACTTTGGTACAGACTGTTATTTCCTTTAAATACAATTTTTAGCATTTTTTTTTCAGGTTTTGCTAGATCCTTCTGAGCTTTAAGAAATGTGCATAAATAAAAACTATTTATTAAAAGAAATAGGATGTAGAAATTAGAAAATCAAAACAAATCATGATGATAAGGGACCCTATTACAGTATTTAAACAAAGTTAAATGAAGTTGAAACTCAGCAAATGAGTCATGAAATAAATCAGGATAATTACTTCTGAGTTTCAGAATAAAAATGTGAAAAGCTATTGATCAGCTGTTGAGTGCAGTGGATTGATGGTTACGATTGCCTGGCAAGAAAAATATTATATGTTTGGAATTCTGTATAATGGAACATTATTTTAGTCTTTTCTATCTGAGCTATCATTTTAATTATGTTTTAAAAAGTCAGATTTCATGTAGTTAACATATACAGTCAAAACTGTAATTTGAACAGCTGAAACTTTATCAAGATGAAATTGAGAGTAAACCATATATTTACTCAATGCATAGCTTTCTATCCATTTAAAATAACCTCTTGAAACACATTTACAACTGCCATTAAGAATCGAAGTGTACGAGTGTTTCATTTTAGCTGTTGCTAATTCAAGCAGTTTTATTACCTCTGTGACTGGCATTCAGCTGAACATTTATAACCTTTATTCATTGAAGTGATTTTTTTTTGTTACTGTGATTGCAAAGTAGTTTCTGCAATAGGCCATCACAGAAGCTAGTCTTTTAGGCAGCATTTTTTACCAAATTTTAATAACAGAAAATCAAACTGACATTTCCAGGGAAGTGTATGTGGGGGACACCAAATCTTTTTATAGCTGCAGAAGTTTTTACTTTACATGCAGCCAGCAGTAATTCTAATTTTTCCCACAAATTTGCTTAATTTTTGTATTTATTCAGAATAGACACCACCTCAAGTCAGCCCCCAAATCCTCAAAACTGAGGATCAAACCATATCACCAAAGGAAGTTGTCAAAATTTCACATGAAAGTGGACAACCAAACTCCACAAACCATAAATAGCATGCTATTTCTTGAAATATTTCTTAAATACTTGTTTTAGATGTTCACAAAGGGTTTTTATGTATTTTGTAAGGTTGTGACCCGTGCTGAAGGGAGAATTCACACACTTATTCTTAGAGACGTCAAGTTAACAGATGCAGGAGAGGTATCACTGACAGCAAAAGATTTCAGAACTCAAGCAAATCTTTTTGTGAAAGGTAAGTCAGTCATTTTTAGTTAAACCATAATCAGCATTAATGGTCCATTCGTGATTCATGCTGGAAGAGGAAGCTAATACATACTATTTCTCAAATGAGTGGAATCATATATACAATATTCAACTGGTGGGTTTACTTCCCTGATTAAAAAAGCCACCTACTTAAAATCTCTGCACTTCACAGAGGAGCTGAACAAGGGAACACACTGGAAATGAGTCAAATCTGGGAGATGAACCAGTTCATTAGGAATTCCAGGTCTTTGCTGCAGACTTGAACATTCAGTTGTCCTCAAGAGAACCCAGGAATACCAGCCTTTGTGTCTCCCAGTGGCTTTTTCTGTTCTTTTGAATATCCAGAAACCTGTGAAAGTGTAACTGCACCATCAGTCAAGGGACAACATAACATTGTATACCTACTTGTACTGCTTGCAAGCTTAATGATACTTTTATCATTAAGAAGTAAAGGAACTGCACACACTGATCCAGTATTTCAATGAAAAAAAAAAAAAAAAAAAAAAAAAAAAAAAAAAAAAATTTCCACACATTCTCTAAGTTCACGGTATAACTTTAGAGTCACTGAGATTACATGGGTATGGCTCAGCTAAAGAAATTGAGTTTCAAGGCTTTGTGATGATTTTTAATTAAAAACCCTATAGACAAGGATATCATTCCGTCTGGTCTTACAGTAGACTGAAAATGAGGAAATCACCTGAATTAACAAAAAATGTCTGTGTATTAAAAAATGTTTTAAGAAACTTTCAGTAGGGAAATCTAAGAGCCTTTTTGATTATTTAGTCAAGGAAAATTAGTAAACAGTATGGGATAGTTCTGTACAAGTAGAAGACTGGCTATAATTTAGATCTTCGCTATCAAAAGCGTATCTGTTTCTTTTAGAACCCCCAGTTGAATTTACTAAACCACTTGAGGACCAGACCGTTGAAGAGGAGGCCACTGCAGTACTGGAATGTGAAGTTTCCAGGGAAAATGCAAAAGTTAAATGGTTCAAAAATGGAGAAGAAATTCACAAATCAAAGAAGTATGATATCATTTCTGATGGCAGGGTCAGAAAACTCATCATCCATGGCTGCACACTGGATGATGCAAAAACATACACCTGTGATGCTAAGGATTTTAAGACATCATGTTTTCTCAATGTGGAGCGTGAGTAATTCACAGTTTTCTACAAAATGTCTAGGTGCTGTAAAGGCAGTGTACTAGTGTCTGTGACTGGCAGTAGTATCAGTGTTGGCAACTTTTTACTTCTCTAGCATAGACTTCCCTCTACTAAAAATTTTATAATCTCTTACAGCTATTCGTGTTGACTTCCTGAAACCTCTAACTGACCTTGAGGTTAAAGAAAAAGAATCTGCTCGGTTTGAATGCGAAATTTCTCGTCCAAATGTCAAGGTCCGTAGTGACATTTTTTAATGTCAGTAACTCCTTCAGCTAGAGGGGAAAACTTTGTTTTATTGCTATAAAAGAACACACTGTTATCTATGATGGGCGTGTTAATAAGCATGTTAATTTGTTCTCAAACAGGTGAAGTGGTTTAAGGATGGCATGGAAATTAGAAAAGGCAAAAAGTATGACATAATTTCTAAAGGTGCAGAACACATTCTTGTCATCAATAAATGTGTCTTTGATGATGAAGCTGAATATTCCTGTGAAGCAAAAACAGCTCGAACTTCTGGCCTACTTACAGTGATAGGTAAACACAGTGTTTTAGAATCTAATACGTGAACAATAAGAAATGTCAGAGTGGGGGTTTTTCATGGCAAGCTTTAATCATCTTTTGCAATTCTTTTTGCAGAGGAAGAGGCTGTTTTCACAAAAAATCTTCCTGATCTCGAAGTAAATGAAAATGACACTGTAAAATTGATCTGTGAAGTTTCAAAGCCTAATGCTGAAGTTACTTGGCTTAAAGGAGATGAAGAGGTGCCTGATGGTGGTAGATTTGAACACATTTCCGATGGTAGAAAGAGAATTCTTGTTATACATAATGCTCATCCTGAAGATGCTGCCAAATACACTTGCAAGCTCCCAAGCTCTAGTACAACAGGAAAACTTACTGTACATGGTAAGAGTGCTACTTTGGTGGCCTTGTATCCTGAGGAAAAAAAAAAAACAAACAACATTTAAAAATCAGTAATAATACACAACTTGGTCTATTCCATTCACAAATGAAAAATAATATATATCTCTACAAAAAATGTTTTCTTTCAGAACTTGCAGCAGAATTTCTTACTAGACCACAAAACCTTGAGGTGCTTGAGGGAGAAAAAGCTGAATTTGTCTGTTCAGTATCCAAAGAAGCCATTACAGTACAGTGGCTGAGGGATAACACAGTCCTGGAGCCTGGTGATAAGTACGACATCATTTCAGATGGCAAAAAGAGAACACTTGTGGTTAAAGACTCTATTCTAGGAGACACAGGAATGTATACTGTCATGGTTGGTGAAGCTAAAGCTACAGCACACTTAGCAGTGATTGGTAAGCTTTATTTTTTCAATGTGCTTATTTTGTTGCATTCTTTATACTACATGATGTCCTATTTCTTCTGTTTTCTCAATTTCAGAAAAACTCAAGATTATAACTCCTCTTAAGGACCAAGAAGTTAATGAGTGTCAAGAAATTATCTTCAACTGTGAAGTCAATAAAGAAGGTGCCAAAGAGAAGTGGTACAAAAATGACGAGGCAATATTTGATAGTGCAAAGTACATTATTGTTCAGAAGGGTGTAGTCTACACTCTCAGAATCAGAGATGCAGAGTTGAAAGATCAAGCTACCTACACCATCTCACTGACAAACCAGAGAGGTGAACACGTTAAAAGCTCTGCTGCCTTAAAAGTATTAGGTAAATAACTTTCACTAAATTAAAATGGTTTCATCATTTGCATTCAATTTGATATGAGGATGTAAAAATGTCTGCTTTTTTGTCGTAACAGAGGAGGATCTCAGAATTGTTGAGCCCCTTGAAGATATTGAGACCATGGAAAAGAAAACTGTCACATTCTGGTGCAAAGTCAATCGCCTTAATGCAACTCTCAAATGGACAAAGAATGGAGAAGAAATCACATTTGACAGGCGCATTTTGTACAAAATTGATAAATTTAAGCACTCATTGATCATTAAAGACTGTGGGTTTGTAGATGAAGGTGAATACACTGTTACTGCTGGACAAGACAAATCAGTTGCAGAGCTTCTCATCACAGAAGCACCAGCAGACTTCACTGAACATCTTCAGGACCAGACTGTCACTGAATTTGATGATGCTGTCTTTACATGCCAGCTTTCCAAAGAGAAAGTCAGTGTGAAATGGTACAGAAATGGAAGAGAAATCAAAGAAGGCAAAAAGTATATGCATTTTATTATTATTCTGAATGTGCTAAACATGCTTGTTTTACTTTATTTCTTTGTCTGGAAACTAAAAGGCTGCTTATTTTTCTCCCCTATAAAGATACCAGTTTGAAAAGGATGGAAATCTGCACAGATTAATCATAAAAGATTGCAGACTAGATGATGAGTGTGAATATTCCTGTGGAGTGGATGACAGGAGATCTAGAGCGAGACTTTTTGTTGAAGGTATGTGTAAAATTGGGTGGGATTAATTTCTACATTATTTAATAATCATAGAAAAAATAAACAGGTAACACCAAATAAATAAATGTTTATTTCAGAAATCCCTGTTGAGATTATTCGACCACCACAAGATATTTATGAAGCTCCTGGTGCAGATGTCATCTTCATGGCTGAGTTGAACAAAGATGGTGTGGAGGTCAAGTGGTTGAGAAACAACATGATTATCATCCAAGGTGACAAACATCAGATGATGAGTGAAGGAAAGGTCCACAGGCTGCAGGTGTGTGACATAAAACCCCGTGACCAAGGGGAATACAGATTTATCGCCAAAGATAAGGAAGCTAGAGCTAAGCTTGAATTAGCTGGTAAGTCACTTGCTTTGTGTTTCTTTTATAAAATCTTAGATTAGTGAATATAGTTTACCTAAATTGATTTTTGCTCTTTCAAAAAGCGAACTAAAATGAATGCGCAATCAGAGAAAAGTGTTCAACTGTTTGAAGTTTGTTTAACAAGTCTGTTAAACTATATGAATACGAATATGAATTTAAACAACAAACCTTTTTTGTTATACCATGATGATCCAGCTGTTGTGGAAAACACGACGGTTTCCAACGTGTATGTACCAAAGAGCAAGATTTAAGCTTAAAAGAGCTTTGAGCTTCTAATTAAGTCACTAAAAATAAGAAAATTATTTGGCCTACTCATTTAAGTCATATTAGACATACAATTCCTAATTTGTCCATATTACAAAATAATTAAATTAGTTCTCTAAAAGCAACTCCTTTCCCGATTTTATAGGAGGACACAGTACATACCAACCAACCTGTGTTTCTTTCTTTGGAGTTGTCCAATGAGTATATGAAAGATTTCCTTAGAGTTTACACAGCAGCTCCTTTTACTTTTCTGTGTTAGCTTCTTTGCTGACTGCGCTAACACATCAATTTTATATATATATAAATGCAAGTACTGACTTTTCACATTCATCCTTCTTAGCTGCACCTAAAATCAAGACTGGTGATCAAAACCTTGTGGTTGATGTTGGGAAACCTTTAACTATGACTGTTCCATATGATGCCTACCCAAGAGCAGAAGCTGAATGGTTGAAAGCAGGGGAAAGTCTGCCCACAACAACTGTTGATACAACAACTGACTGCACTACCTTCAAAATCTATGAAGCAAAGAAATCAGATAAGGGCAGGTACAAGGTTGTGCTTCGAAACAAACATGGCCAGGCAGAAGCATTCATCAATGTAGAGGTCATTGGTAAGTACTCGTATTATTAAAACCTTGCTTAGCATTATTTCACAGAGTAAAAAGCCTCTATTGAGGGGGAAACCTCTGCTTCCACTCATGGGAAAGCTGTAGATCATATTGAGGTCTCCCCTCAGACTCCTCTTCTCTAGCCACAGAGAAAAAAATCGATGCAATGCCCTGAAGTATTGTCATATCTTTAATAGATGTTCCAGGTCCAGTAAGAAACTTGGAAGTCACAGAAACTTATGATGGTGAAGTTGGTCTCGCATGGCAAGAGCCAGAAAGTGATGGTGGAAGTAAAATCATAGGCTACGTTGTTGAAAGACGTGATATCAAGCGTAAGACCTGGATTGTGGTCACAGATCGTGCTGAAAATTGTGAATACACTGTTACTGGACTTCAGAAAGGAGGAGTTGAGTACCTCTTCCGTGTTAGTGCACGGAACAGAGTGGGCACTGGTGAGCCAGTGGAAACAGACACACCTGTGGAAGCTAAGAGCAAATTTGGTGAGCAGAAGTAATGAAAAACTCAATGTTTGATGGCTGCATAAAAAAGCAGTAAAATTCTAACAAGGTAAAACCTACATACCTTCTTTTTCCTTTTTCCTCCTAAAATAAAATGCAGATGTTCCTGGTCCTCCTCAGAATGTGGAAGTTACTGATGTGAACAGGTTTGGAGCCACACTTAGCTGGGAACCACCTGAGGATGATGGAGGATCCCCAATTACTGGTTACGTTATTGAACTGCGTAACAGAGCTACCATCAGATGGGAGCCAACTATGACCACAGGAGCTGATGAACTGTCAGCTGTCCTGACTGATGTTGTGGAAAATGAAGAATATTTCTTCAGAGTAAGAGCTCAAAACATGGTTGGAGTTGGGAAACCAAGTCCTGCTACACGTGCAGTAAAAATCATGGACCCGATCGGTGAGTATGTAAAGCCTGAATAATTATGATTGCATTATGAGACAGGAGCATTTTGGATGCTATGTGTGCAGAAAAGTTCAATTGACAAATGTGTATGCTGCAAATACTATGTAGAGTTAGATTTTCCCTACTTTTGTCCTTCAAACATAGCAGGAGTACCTTACTACCCTTGGTTTCATAAGGACTGCAAATATTTTTTCTCTGAGGTTAGGATGCAACCTCACTTAAAAAAATCAGTGTAAAAAAAACTATGCAAAAGCTTTAAAAACCGTACTGTAAGATAGAAACAGTTAATTTACAGCACCGTGCTCCTTTATCAGTTATACAAATCAATTTGTCTCTTATTTTTTTCAGAGAGACCAAGTCCTCCCATTAACCTTGAGCATTCAGATCAAACGAAGTCATCAGTTCAGCTCACATGGGAACCCCCTCTTGAAGATGGAGGAAGTCCAATTTTAGGCTATATTATTGAAAGGCAAGAAGAAGGAACAGACAAGTGGATTCGTTGTAACCCAAAACTAGTACCTGCTCTTACTTTTAAGGTACAATGTTCTCTTCATCAGCTGGTAAAATGTGTAGATCATCTTTAATATGAGGTATTAAATGATTGTTTGTATGTTTTAGGTAACTGGATTAAAACAAGGATCCAGTTATTACTACAGAGTCTCAGCAGAAAATGCAGCTGGTGTGTCTGATCCAGCAGAGGCTATTGGACCATTAACTGCAGATGATACTTTTGGTAAGCCATGTGCTATTTCTTAAAAACAATTAATCAGATAAGGCACACAATTAAAGTGCATCTTGTGGGTAATATGTGTATTTTTCACCAGATAACTGGCATACCTTACACATTTGAGATCATGAGCTCTTTCTCCTCCATTACGAATTCTGCAGATAATTATCTGTACTATGAGATAGAGGCTTGTTAGGTTGCCTGAGAAGCAAGGCATGACATTCTGTCTCCTGACCTACTTTCGTGGAAAGTGAGAGGTAACAGAAGGAAAGAAAGGGGTTTTTTTCCCTAAAAAAACCCCCTTAAAGAATGCAAAGCTTTTACATTGAAAAGTAAATTAGATGTCATACTTGGTAATACTAATCTCTCTTACCATGTCAGATATTTTTGAAAAAACCCAAAACATTTAGGCAGGAGAGGCAGGGAGTCATAAGACAAAGCTAGGTCTAGACAGGCTGAGATACAGCAGGCTGGACCTGCAGGCTGAGATACAATCAGACTCAGCCTCTCAACACGTTACATTTTTTTTCCAGTTGAACCTACAATGGACCTAAGTGCATTTAAGGATGGGCTGGAAGTAATTGTACCAGAGCCAATCAAGATCCGTGTTCCCATCACTGGGTACCCTGTGCCAACTGCCACATGGTCTTTTGGTGACCAAGTCTTAGAAGAGGGCGATCGTGTGAAAATGAAGACCACTGCCTCCTTTGCAGAACTTGTAATTACTCCGAGTGAGCGCCCAGACAAGGGAATTTATTACTTAACACTGGAAAACCCTGTGTCATCTGTTTCGGGAGAAATTAATGTTAATGTCATTGGTAAGTGAACATGTATATATTTTAGCAATAACATTCCATATTTGTCGTGCTAAAATCTAGATAGGTTAATGATGTGTAATCTCACAACATCCAACCAAGTATATTAAAACATAACTAAAAACTAGAAATCCCTCCTAAAAAACCTATTTTCTAGTTTTCAATATGTAACTTAACAAGACAAAGTCTTCTGGTAGATACTTTATAGAGATCATCTATCAAACACCAGTTACAAAATAATGCAATTTCTGTGACTTCTAGCTTGTCCAAGTGCACCAAGAGAACTCAATGTTTTAGAAGTACTCAAGAGTACAGTGCAGCTCGCATGGGAACCTCCAGAAGATGATGGTGGAAGTCCAGTTACTGGCTATATAATTGAAAAACGTGAAGTAAGCCGGAAAACATGGAGCAAAGTGAGTTCATTCTTTCTCATTTAAATTTGTATTGCTATATTATTTTCACGTGTACTACTGAGTTTGTGTCTCATTTTTGTAATCACTCTTGCGAAATAAATTTTAAAAACACGTTGAAACCTTTCTTCTCTTTAGGTTATGGATCATATTGTTGACCAAGAGTTCACTGTACCTGACCTTGTCCAAGGGAAAGAATATTTATTTAGAGTTTCTGCATGCAATAAATGTGGCCCTGGAGAACCTGCCTATATTGATGAACCTGTAAATATGTCAATACCAGCAAGTGAGCATATTTGAAATTTTGCTGATTTTCTTCAAAATAAGATATAAGAATAATATATTTTTCTTAGACTGGTTTCTAAGACCCCATATGTTTTTAATTTTTAATAGCGGTACCTGATCCACCAGAAAATGTTAAATGGAGAAATCCAACATCAAAAGGAATCTTCCTAACATGGGAGCCTCCCAAATATGATGGTGGTGCACGCATTAAGGGTTATCTGGTGGAAAAATCCCAACGTGGCACAGATAAGTGGGAGATATGTGGGGAGCCTGTTATTGAAACAAAGTAAGTAAATTGACACGGTAGATATACCTTCTTAACTAATTGTGCTATCCTCACCACTGTAAATATTTGTTTTTTCTTTTTAATAGAATGGAAGTAACAAAGCTCAAGGAAGGAGAGTGGTATGCTTATCGGGTTAAGGCTTTGAACAGAATGGGAGCAAGTAGGCCAAGTAAGCCAACTGATGATATTCAGGCCATTGATGTAAAAGGTAACTACTTCACTTGCTAAATTGCCATAGCTGCTTTATTTTTATCAGACTCTGAAATACTGTTTCTCTAACAACATTTTCATTCTCTCCTAAACCAGAGGCTCCAGAAATTTTCTTAGACGTGAAGCTTCTTGCTGGACTTACTGTGAAAGCTGGAACTAAAATTGAGCTGCCAGCAAAAGTAACTGGAAGGCCTGAGCCCCAGATTACTTGGACCAAGGCTGACAAAATTTTGAGACCTGACAACAGAATCACCATTGAAAGCCAGCCTAATCATTCTACAGTCACTATTACAGACAGCAAGAGGAGTGACAGTGGAACCTATATTATAGAAGCTGTAAATTCCAGCGGACGTGCTACTGCTGTTGTTGAAGTTAATGTTCTTGGTACGCATGTACTTTATGTACTTTATATAAATCATTAGTAATGTACCAAGGTATGCTAGCAGAAAATTAACATTCACGTCTTGTCCTCTACAGATAAACCTGGTCCACCAGCTGCATTTGATGTATCAGAAATCACAAACGAATCCTGCCTTCTAACCTGGAATCCTCCACGAGATGATGGGGGTTCTAAAATTACAAACTACGTCCTTGAGAAAAGAGCTACAGACAGTGAAATATGGGACAAGTTGTCATCAACTATTAAAGATACAAAATTCAGAGCTACCAATTTAACTCCTCATA
The DNA here is from genome assembly GCF_015227805.2 of Hirundo rustica. NCBI lineage: Eukaryota > Metazoa > Chordata > Aves > Passeriformes > Hirundinidae > Hirundo > Hirundo rustica. Next base: position 22,855,605 of record NC_053456.1, on the reverse strand, counting down.
AAGAATATGTGTTTCGAGTCAGTGCTGAAAACATGTACGGTGTTGGGGAGCCAGCACAGTGTAGCCCCATCATTGCCAAATATTCATTTGGTTAGTTAATTAAATTAATAATAAATCATTACAGTATTTTAACAGGAAGGGGGAAAAAAAAAAAACTGTCTCATGGTTTTGGGTTTTTTGTTTGTTTCTTAATTAATTTATACAGATCCACCAGGCCCTCCAACAGGTCTCAAGCCTACAGAGGTCACTAAAGATTCAGTCACTTTAACATGGAATGAACCAGATGAAGATGGTGGCAGCCCCATAACTGGCTACTGGGTTGAAAGATATGATCCTGAGCAGGATAAATGGATAAAATGCAATAAAATGCCAGTGAAAGATACAACATTCAAGTAAGACTATAGTCAGATTAGGGTGAAATAGGTCACAGGGACATAAAAATGTGACAGTAGCTTTTAAATAAGTTCTAAATTTTTCTTATTTTTTCCTAGATTCCATAAGTGTTGATCCAACTACCCCTGATGGCTTACTTTTTAAATTTGTTTTAACAAGGGGTATCTTTACAGAAGAATTATTATTCTTTTTTTTTTTTTTTTTCCCTTTTAATTTTATGCTTAATAATTTCTGTGCTTATTCATAAGATATTCTAAAATGGCAGACATGGTCATCTCCAGTAACAGTTTACCAAAATACTTAGGTGTTTTTTTGTTTTTTTTTTTTCTCTTGATACTCTTATTAACTAAAAAACATGGAACATGCAAAAAAATTCCAAGATGGTTCTCAAAACATTCATTTCTGTCATGGTGCACCATTTTCGTGTTGACAATGTTTTGACATCATTAGCAGTAATTCGGGTGTTTTCTTATTTTCCAAGTAATTTGTAGTATGAAGAGTGGAGAGAATAATGTTTTAGAAATGAACAGTTTAGGTTTGGTTTAATCAAGCTTTTTTTTTATTTCCAGAGTTAAAGGTCTTACAAATAAGAAGAAATACAAGTTCCGCGTCTTGGCAGAAAATCTTGCAGGACCTGGAAAACCAAGCCGGGAAACAGAGCCAATCTTAGTGAAAGATCCAATCGGTACAATAAACACATTTTTTAATGGTTTGACTTAGCAAAAACAACAACAACAAAAACATTGTTTTCAATGCCATAATTAATACTGAACTCTTGTCTAGATCCACCATGGCCTCCTGGAAAGCCAACTGTTAAAGATATTGGCAAGACATTCCTTACCCTGAACTGGACAAAGCCAGAACATGACGGAGGGGCAAAAATTGAATCTTATGTAATCGAGCTGTTAAAGACAGGAACAGATGAATGGGTGAGAGTGGCTGAAGGAGTTCCCACAACTGAACACTTCCTCAAAGACCTTATGGAGAAACAAGAATATTCATTCCGTGTAAGAGCTGTGAACAAGGCTGGCGAGAGTGAGCCCAGTGAGCCCAGTGACCCTGTGCTGTGCAAGGAGAGGCTCTGTGAGTACAGTTTCAGATGTGTTGCTACTGAAATTATACTGTCGCTGACTTTTAAAAAGCCCCATGTCTGCCTGTCTTTGTAGGTACTAAATTAACTCTAGGAAGGCTTATGAAATACTAAAATCTGCCCTACTTCTGTTCAGAAAATACAAACTTTTAATAGTTTTGGTGTATTCCCTGTCTTCCAAGATCTTTCATGGGAATTGCCACATCCTGGCTTACTTTCTTTTCCCTATTTTGCAGATCCTCCTTCACCACCCCGATGGCTTGAAGTTATTAATATTACTAAAAATACAGCAGATCTTAAATGGACAGTACCAGAAAAAGATGGAGGTTCCCCAATTACCAACTACATTGTTGAAAAAAGAGATGTAAGGCGGAAAGGTTGGCAGACAGTTGATACAACAGTGAAAGATACCAAGTACACAGTGAGCCCACTGACTGAAGGCTCATTGTATGTGTTCCGTGTGGCTGCTGAAAATGCCATTGGACAGAGTGACTACTGTGAAATTGAAGACTCAGTGCTTGCTAAAGATACTTTCAGTAAGTTTCAATTTGCTTACTGAGTGATCAGTAGCTCACATGTCATGAACTCACCGTCTTCTAATGTGTGCCTTTTTTTTTTTATCTTAGCAACTCCTGGGCCTCCGTATGCCCTTACAATAGTTGAAGTGAAAAAAGGCCATGTAGATTTGAAATGGGAACCACCTAAAAATGATGGTGGCAGACCGATTCAAAGGTAAGGTCATTTTAAGTTTGTGTAGGCTCCTGATACTATAAACGTCTTTTAACAAATGAAGATGTTTCTCTCAAAATATTTAAATGTTAAATTGACACATTTTATATGAAAAAGATGTGCGTGGACGTAAGAGAAGTCATGTGGTCAAATCAGTGAAGGGTTTGATTATAAAATGCATAAATTATGCAAATAAAATACTTAACATACATGAAGAGTGAATGTGTGTCAACATCCTCAAAACAGCATATAATAATAAGGAACTGTGCAAAATAAATAAATAAATAAATAAATAAATAAATAAATAAATAAATAAAGCTACCATAGTCCCCAGTTCCTGCAGAATAGTAGCCACTTAAAATCATCTAGCAAGTAATATTGTTGCATTTTTCTTTGCCTTAGTTTGTCATTCAAACTGTATACACTTGGCTAAAATGAAGCCTTGCCTCTTTCCTGTTCATTTTTTTCTTTATAACACTTTTCAAACAGACTGTTTTACTCAATCACAGAAGAACATCTTAAACCAGCAGACAACTACAGAGATCTGCCTGAGAAGTCACTCAATTTGCATTACTTTGCCATAGCAGAATTTTGCCTAAGCAGAATTTTGATAGCTGAGTAATAGCATCTACAGATGTTCTTAATGGACTGACTGACCACTGAGATCCAAACTAGCAAAGATACAAGTATAGCTTGGAGATGCTTTCGCCTCTGCAGGTCTCTACATCCTGAGAACACAGTTTAGTTCGGTTCTGAAACACAGAACAAAGTTCAAGAATTGACTTTCAGACCTGGATCTGTCAGTGATGTCAGCTCCTAACATCAGCTCCTAGGGGCTCAGACTTACTAGGATTAAGTGGCTAATGTGTGAAGAAAAGTTCATTGAATCTATAATCCATGATTCTCTTTACTTTTCCACTCTCTGAACTATTCTAATTTCTTTTAATCTGTTTTCTTGAAAAATAAGTCTGAAGTGTTCCTATTTCAAGTGCCTCACAGTATTTTCCCCAATCTCTTCAGATATGTTATTGAAAAGAAAGAAAAGCTAGCTACTCGCTGGGTAAAAGCTGGGAAGACAGCTGGTCCAGACTGCAATTTCAGAGTGACAGATGTCATTGAAGGTACAGATGTACAGTTCCAGGTTCGTGCAGAAAATGAAGCTGGTTGTGGTCATCCCAGTGAACCAACTGACCTCGTTCACATTGAAGATCCAACAAGTAAGTAGAATAATAGAGTGTATGAATTTTAGAAGCAGTATACTGTTCTGGGAGGAAAAATCACACAATACTTCTCCATTTCTGCAGGTCCTCCTTCACCTCCTCAGGATTTACATGTCACAGATGCAGGCCGAAAACACATTTGCATTGCATGGAAACCTCCTGAGAAGAATGGTGGAAGTCCTATTATTGGATACAATGTTGAGATGTGTGAAGCAGGAACGGAAAAATGGATGCGAATCAATTCTCGTCCAATTAAAGATCTAAAGTGTAAAGTGGAGGAGGGTGTTGTTCCGGACAAAGAATATGTGCTGAGAGTCAGAGCTGTCAATGCTGTTGGAGCTAGTGAGCCCTCAGACATCTCAGAAAAAGTTGTTGCCAAGGACCCAGACTGTAAGAATAGATTCCTTTTTTTTTTTTTTTTTTTTTTTTTTCATATCTGCATAACTGGCAAAAGGAGTGGTGTTTGGCAACTTTCTAATAATGTTATACTTACTTTTACAGGTAATCCAACCATTGATCTGCAAACTCGTGACATTGTTGTTGTTAAAGGACAGAAACTAAGTATCCCTATACCCTTCAGAGCTGTCCCATCCCCAACTATAACATGGCACAAAGATGGCAAAGAGTTGAAAGCTGGTGACAGAACAACAATGAAGAGTGACTACACCTCTGCATTGCTTGAAGTGATAGACAGTGTTCATGCTGATGCTGGTGTTTATACTATCACACTGGAGAACAAGCTGGCATCAACAACTGGTTCAGTCAATGTCAAAGTCATAGGTAATGACATTCTTACATTCTGAGAAATATAGTTATCTTCACCTGGGCCCTGCAGCTGACAGAAGAAAGGACTAGAAAGATACTGCCAGGCAGGCAAATCAGTTCAACTCAGACATATGTAGACTGCCATACTAGCATTGATGTTATGAAGTCCCATGAAAAAACACTTTACCTCAAGTTGCTCTAACTATTCAATGACTGCTCAAAGCCCAATTATTTTCAATAGTTAGCATATAAATATAAAACTGTTTTAAGAATTTGGACTATTTTATCCTCTGGGAACATAAATTCATATGCATGCTGTACAGTCCACATTTGCGGTCTTTGCTTTCTGCAAAGGAAAGAAATGAAATATAATTTCATATTTATAAGAATGCACATTTATTCATGTCTATTTAGTTAACTAATTTTTTCATTCTTATTTAAAACAGGTCCACCTGGACAGTGTAAAGACATTAAGGCAAGCGAAGTAACTAAGAATTCTTGCAAAGTATCCTGGGAGCCTCCAGACTTTGATGGTGGTACTCCTATTTTGCATTATGTTCTGGAACGCAGGGAAGCAGGTCGTAAAACATACATCCCAGTCATGTCTGGTGAAAATAAGCTTTCATGGCAAGTCAAAGATCTTATCCCAAACTGTGAATATTACTTCCGTGTTAAAGCTGTCAATAAGATTGGAGGGGGTGATTATCTTGAACTAAGAAACCCGATCATTGCAGAAGACCCAAAACGTAAGTTTGTCTTTCTATTAAATAATCTAAAAAATGGAATTTTATATGAAATCTTCATACTCTCTTTTCTTGTATGATCACTTTTTTGATCTGCTCTTTCACAGAGCCCCCAGATCCGCCTGTCGACCTTGAAGTCCATAATCCAACATCAAAATCTGTAACTCTTACATGGAAACCACCCCTGTTTGATGGTGGAAGCAAGATTATGGGCTATATAATAGAAAAGCTTGCTAAGGGCAAAGAGAGGTGGCAGAGATGCAATGACTATCTGGTACCCTTACTAACTTACACAGTGAAAGGCCTTGAGGAAGGAAATGAGTACCAGTTCCGTGTTCGTGCTGAGAATGCTGCTGGCATCAGTGAGCCTTCTCGGATTACTCCTTTTGTGAAAGCTGTGGATCCTATTGGTATGAATTGCTCATTCGATCATTTCTATTAATTGTCATACATCCTCAGACATATTGAAAGATTCTATGCTCCATTTCTCATTCTTTGTTATTACAGAGGCTCCAAAAGTCTTCCTTGCTGCAAACCTACAGTCTGGCCTTGAGGTGAAGAGAGGTGATGAGATCGTACTTGAGGCACATATTTCAGGGTCACCCTATCCATCTATCACTTGGCTGAGGAATGATGAAGTTGTCAGACCAGAGGATATCAAAAAGAGAGTAGTGGCACCTAAGAAGAAGAAGGGTGAAGCTGAAGAAGAGAAACCTTTCCAGCTTTCACTGCCAGAACGTATGAGTGTTGACAACCACAAGGAAGGAGAGTCCATACTATCAGTTCGTGACTCCATTAGAGCTGACCATGGCACATTTACAATTAAAGTAGAAAATGATCATGGAGTTGCAAAAGCCTCATGTGAAGTCAATGTGTTGGGTATGTAAAGAATGTCCTCAAAACACCTAGCTGTTTAGAGTATTAGGTAAAAAGTGCACAAATCAAGTACTCATCATTTTTCTTGGTTTACTAACAGATACACCTGGGCCACCAGTCAACTTTGTATTTGAAGATTTGAGGAAAAATTCTGTCATTTGCAAGTGGGAACCTCCCCTTGATGATGGTGGAAGTGAAATCCTAAACTATGTACTGGAAAAGAAAGACAATACAAAAGCTGAAATGGGCTGGGTCACTGTCAGTTCAACACTCAGACATTGCAAATTCCATGTAACAAAACTGATAGAAGGGAAAGAATATCTATTCCGTGTATTTGCTGAAAACAGAGTTGGAGCAGGACCACCATGTGTTTCAAAACCAGTGACAGCTAAAGATCCTTTCTGTAAGTTTTGATTTTGAAAAACAGCCTTTTCAGAAAACAAAGTGTGAAATTATAACAGACTGTTAGAATACTCAGCTTTATCTATGTGGATGTTTGCCAGAAGAAACTTGGGCTATGTGACAGTTATTGCACATTTTAAATCACTGAAATACAGGAAACTATCAAAAATATTCTAATTTCAATTGTAAACACATAAGAATGATGGTCACTGTCACAAAACTTTACCTTTAAAACACTTAACATCTGAATAGTGACATTCTCTGTGCTTCATAGACTAGTATTCTTACCAAAAGAGAGAACCATTGCAAATTTGCTTACTGATTGCCATTAGTAATCAAAGAGAGCAGAAAAAATATGAATTAACATTAGTAATTTCTTATATCTTAGTTCTCTCTTAGCTTTGAGTAAACTCTGAAGAGACAGAAGTGAGGACAAAACCACCTTTTTGTTTTTCAGCTCCACCAGATGCACCTAATAAGCCTGATGTGGAAGATGTAACCAGCAACAGTATGCTGGTTAAGTGGAATGAACCAAAAGACAATGGCAGCCCTATCATAGGATACTGGATTGAAAAACGTGAAATCAACAGTACTCATTGGGCTCGGGTCAACAGGAACCTTGTGAATGCTCTGGAAGTAAAAGTTGAAGGACTGTTGGAAGGTTTAACTTACATCTTTAGAGTGTGTGCTGAAAATGCAGCTGGCCCTGGTAAATTTAGTCCACCATCAGATCCAAAAACTGCACAGGACCCAATAAGTAAGTGGCTTAGCAGAAGCTAATAACAGACAGTTGACAAGATAGGATTCATAGCCTTTAACTTTGATTTACACTTATTTGTTTATTTATTTATTCATAGTGCCACCTGGTCCACCAATTCCAAGGATTGCTGACACAAGTGCAACTTCCATTGAGCTAGAATGGGAACCTCCTGTGTATAATGGTGGTGGAGACATCACTGGTTACCATGTGTACAAACAACTGATGGGAGTAAATGAGTGGTCACGCTGTACAGCAAAACCCATTAAGGTCCTGCAGTTTACTGTTGGAGAAGTCAGGGAAGGTGCAGACTATAAACTCCGTGTTACTGCACTCAATGCAGCTGGTGAAGGACCACCTGGAGAAACTGAACCCGCAACAGTTGCAGAACCTAAAGGTATTGTGTTAGTTTTAAGAAATGTCCAGCTGCTTAAAGGGTGGATTTGAATCCCTCACTTCAGCTAATGAACTGTTTCTCTTTCTTCTGCAGAGCCTCCTACTGTTGAGCTGGATGTTTCTGTGAAAGCAGGCATTCAGGTCATGGCTGGGCAGACTATTAAAATTCCTGCTACTGTGACAGGGCGTCCTACTCCCACCATTGTATGGGCTGTAGAGGAGCGTGAATTAGACAAAGATCGAGTTGTTATTGAAAATGTTGGCACAAAATCTGAGTTAACCATTAAGAATGCATTGAGAAAAGACCATGGAAGATATGTAATTACTGCTTCCAATAGCAGTGGTTCAAAATCTGCAGGAACCAGAGTAGAAGTATTTGGTAAGAAAAATATTTTCTCAAATTAAATAAGCTTTTCTTTTGGTCAATATGGGCTTTACCTTATTTGTTTGAATTTGTTTTTCAGATGTTCCCGGACCAGTCCTTGACCTAAAGCCAGTGGTCACAAACAGAAAGATGTGTTTGCTTAACTGGTCTGATCCTGAAGATGATGGTGGCAGTGACATCATAGGTTTCATTGTTGAACGGAAGGATGCCAAAATGCATACATGGAGACTAGCTGTAGACACAGATAGATCTAAATGTGATATTACAGGTTTAATTGAAGGGCAGGAATATAAATTCCGTGTTAGTGCCAAGAACAAATTTGGTACTGGTCCACCTGTTGAAATAGGACCCATTCTTGCAGTTGACCCATTAGGTAAGATGACTCATTTTACAGGGGTTTTTTTAAGAAAAAAATTATTGTCAGATTAATTAGACACTTTGCGGGGGTGGGGTTGTCTTCCTTCTGGACAGACAGTGTTTATTTTTCAACTACATGGATAGGCATCTGCCTTAGCTTCATTACTTCAGTCAGATGTCTGAATCAGTTCTCTGAAGCTAATGTGGTTCTTTACATAGCAAAATACTGGTGCCTACTGAGACGTTATTTATTACCTTTTTCTCTACATACATGAGAAACTATACAAGCTATAATCGTACTCAGATTCTTTGCATGCAGATCTGCGGTTTTAAAAGGCCAGAGCTACTGCATTCTTAATGATTTAAAATTCTCTGATGTTTTAATTTTGTCTTACTGTAATTTATCTGTGTTAATAGGTCCTCCAACAGCACCTGAGAGGTTTATGTACACAGAGAGGACTAAGTCATCCATTACACTTGATTGGAAGCCTCCACGCAGTGATGGTGGTAGTCCCATCTTAGGATATATTGTTGAGAAGAGGAGACATGATTCAAAAGATTATGAAAGAGTTAATGCAAGGCTCTGTCCAAAAACATCTCTTCTAGTTGAAAAACTTGATGAACTTCATATGTATGAATTTCGTGTGAAAGCTGTCAATGAGATTGGAGAAAGTGAGCCGTCACTGCCCCTCAATGTAGTTATACAAGATGATGAAGGTATATCAGCTTTAAAGAAATCCATATAAGTATCTTTAGAACACTTCAAGGCACTTTATTTCATCTCCATCTTCACGCTGTCACTTTCCTTTTTTTCAGTGCCTCCAACTGTTACATTGCGTTTGGCTGTGAGAGGAGATACTATCAAAGTCAAGGCTGGAGAACCAGTTAACATTCCTGCTGATGTAACAGGCCTGCCAATGCCAAAGATTGAATGGGACAAGAATGAAGTTTTAATCGACCAAACATCCAATGCACTGAAGATAACCAAGGAAGAAGTATCTAGAACTGAGGCAAAAACTGAACTTAGCATGCCTGCAGCAGTGAGGGATGATAAGGGCACTTACACTGTGAGAGCTTCCAATCGTCTTGGCACTGCATTTCGCAATGTGCATGTCGAAGTGTATGGTAAGGATGCAACATTTTAATAAAGTGACAGCTAATAAAATGCTTTTGTCTTTTTTTAATGTAGTTCCATGCTCTATTGCTTTCATACAGATCGTCCTTCTCCACCAAGAAATCTTGCTGTTTCTGATATTAAAGCAGAATCATGCTATTTAACATGGGATGCACCTCTTGATAATGGTGGTAGTGAAATTACCCATTACATTATTGAAAAACGTGATGCTAGTAAGAAGAAATCTGAGTGGGAAGAAGTCTCCAAAGGCGCTGTTGAGAGAAGATTTGGGGTAATTTATAAAATTTCTTTATTATATACTTTAGTATGCATAAAAAAATAACAGTATTACATATTTAAGGGAAACTGCTGCTTGCATAGGTGCCTGTGTTCATGCTCCATTTAGACTCCAGAATTAGTGGATGAATGTTTCCCATCTATGTGTGTTATCCCTCATGTGACAAACAAAAGAAATTGTTCACTTTTGCTACTTAACTTCAGCTCAGCTAAAGAGAAGACACGTTCCTTTTCATTTTTTTACTAACTGCAAGAACAAACATAATGACATCTTTATTTATGTTCAGTCCTATGCACATGAAACAAGAGTATCCTTAGGATATCACACAGAACTGTGTAGTACATAAGCATAGGTATGTCAGATTACGAGAGAGAATTTAAAGAGAAAACTGCTTAATTCCAAATAAGTCGATTCTGAAAGTAGCCAAGTATTGATTTAAATCCTCTTTTTCAGGTATGGAATCTTGCAACAAATGAAAAATACCAATTTAGGGTCCGGGCTGTAAACAAATATGGAATAAGTGATGAATGCCTCTCAGAAAAAGTTGTTATTAAGGATCCCTATGGTCTTCCTGGACCTCCTGGAAAACCAAAAATTTTGGATCGCACCAGATCATCTATGCTGGTGACTTGGGAGCCTCCTTTGGACAATGGTGGCAGCCCAATAACTGGATATTGGTTGGAGAAGAGAGAGGTGGGAGGTGTCTACTGGGCACGTGTCAACAGGGCTCCAGTAACAAAACCATCAGTAAAAGGTCTAGAGCACAATGTGCTTCGTTTGGCTGAAGGAGTTGAATACCAGTTTAGAGTTATGGCTGAAAATCTTGCAGGAATTGGTCCTCCCAGTGAACCATCAGATCCAGCTTTGGCAGCAGATCCCATATGTAAGTATATCCTTTGTGTGACTGTGTTAGAGAACTGTGTCACAACACCACCAAAAATGTATTACTATTACTTATTTTTAATTTATTAATGAAAATTATTAATAATGAAGTATTAATTTACTTACATTAATCAAAGGCTTTGTTTGCATTAAACCTGAGAGAATATATCGACACAAAGCTTCCTGATTTTAAAATTTTAAAAATAAGTAGTTTTAATTTTAATTTTTTACCTCTTTTGTGTACCTAATACTGTGATTACACCAATGTAGGCATTGACAAATAAACTTCAGAGTCATATTTTTATATTATTGTTTCACTTTACTGCTAAACAGTTCAATCTTTATGCTTTGTACCTGAAGTATCCCTTGCTAATATAAGTAGTATATGTAATTAGTGTGCACATTGTAGGATTTACACTTAATGTACAGGAAAAGAAATGAACATACTCACATTCTACTAGAAACTATCTAGAAAAATATAGAAAGACACTTAACACTCAGGTAATTTTTACTTGCTCTTGTTTTGCCAGTTGTACCTGGTCCACCATCTTGCCCAGAGGTCAAAGACAAAACCAAATCATCTGTAGCACTTGCATGGAAGCCTCCTCAAAAGGATGGTGGGAGTCCTATAAAAGGATATATTGTTGAAATGCAAGATGAAGGTAGTACTGACTGGAAAAAGGTGAACGAAGGAGACAAACTCTTTCCTACTTGTGAATGTGTTATTCCCAACTTGAAAGAGCTCAGAAAATACCGATTTAGGGTGAAAGCTGTAAATGCTGCTGGAGAATCAGAACCAAGTCCTGCAACTTCAGAGATACCTGTCCAAGATATTCTAGGTAAGAGTTCTGAGAACTGATTTAGGTATTTGTCTCTAAATGTCACTTACTGCTATGAATGCTCAAAAAGGATGCCAAGCAAGCCAAAGTCAAAACAAAATAAACAATTATACAAGAATGTAGCAAAAGACAGACACACATTTTTGAAAGTGTCAGGATGTCCACTGACAGGGAATGCTTCTTTAGGAAACTGATGAGCACCTACAGACATACTAATGAAGTAGTTTATTTTATGGAGAATTTACAGCAATGAGTTTTTCTATTTGTAAGCTTCCCAGTTTCCTTTTTGCACACCCAACCTTTCTCACATGAATATTCATTCCACATGTTTCTGGGGGGATTTCAGCTCAGTGATGATGGAATTTTACTTTCAGTAGCTCTTAAAATCTATTTATTTAAATATTTTTGCAGAGGAACCAGAAATCTTCCTTGATATTGGAGTACAGGATTTGCTCTCTTGTCGTGCTGGCACAACAATTAAAATCCCAGCTGTTATCAAGGGTCGTCCAGTTCCAAAGACATTTTGGGAGTACGAAGGAAAAGCAAAAACAGCAGCAAAGGTTAGTAAAAGTAATAGGGTTTTTCTCCTAGACCTGTTTCTAGACATTTAAGTCTATTCCCTTTTACATTTATATTATTTCCCTTTGTTTTAGGAGGGAGGTCATAATGTACCAGAAGAAGCTAAGGTAAAGCAAGCAATTTTTTGACCTTAGTATTGTTGCATTTTTGAAACATAAAAATTCAAAGTTGATCTGTAACTTCTCTTTCTTCCTATAATTCACAGGTGGAAGCTACTGATACACGTTCAGAGATTATCATCCCTGAGTGCAACAGAAGCCATTCTGGACGATACAGTATTACAGCAAAGAACAAAGCAGGGCAAAAGACAGTGCATGTCAGAGTCAATGTGCTTGGTATGGTTTGCATATATTGAAGTATCCAAATATTAGGGCTTAGTCTTACTTTTCTACATACTTATGTAAAATTGTGTCTGTTGTGCTTTTATCTTTCAGATGTCCCTGGTCCACCAAAAGACCTAAAAGTAAGTGATATCACAAGAGGTAGCTGTAAACTTTCATGGAAGATGCCAGACGATGATGGTGGAGATAGAATCAGAGGCTATGTTATAGAGAAAAGAAATATTGATGGGAAGGCCTGGACGAAAGTCAATCCAAACTGTGGCAGTACTTCCTTTGTGGTACCTGATCTAATAACTGGCCAAGAGTATTTCTTCCGGGTACGTGCAGAAAACCGTTTTGGAGTTGGCCCTCCTGCAGAAACCATCCAGCGGACCACAGCCAGGGATCCAATCCGTAAGTAAAATGAAAGTCAAACAAATCCTTTAAAACCACATGGTCCTGTATAGTGGATTTATTCACTCTTCTGTTTTGGTTGTGAAGATCCTCCTGATCCGCCCATTAAACTGAGGATTGGCCTTGTAACCAAGAACACAGTGAGCCTGACGTGGAAACCACCAAAGAATGATGGTGGAGCTCCTGTTACACATTATAACGTTGAATGTCTCCGCTGGGATCGTACTGGAGAAGTGAAAGAGTCTTGGAAGCAGTGCAACAGACGTGATGTGGAAGAAACAAAGTTTACTGTTGAGGATCTTGTAGAAGGTGGAGAATATGAATTCAGAGTCAAAGCTGTAAATATAGCAGGTCCTAGCAGACCTTCAGCCACTGTTGGCCCACTTGTTGTCAAAGACCAGACATGTAAGTACTGATACTAGTAAATACAAATTCCGTTTTAAAATTATGAAGTACTTTTGTATGCTACTTTTTCACCATTTTGTTGTAGGTCCACCATCTATTGAGCTCAAAGAATTTATGGAAGTTGAAGAAGGAACAGATGTTAAAATTGTGGCCAAGATAAAGGGTGTACCCTTCCCCACATTAACATGGCTCAAAGCTTCTCCAAAGAAACCAGATGACAAATCACCAGTGGTGTATGATCAACATGTCAACAAGATCGTTGATGAAGATACTTGCACTTTATTGATCCAACAGTCTCGCAGAAACGATACAGGCTTATATACTATAACAGCTGTAAATAATCTGGGAACTGCTTCAAAGGAGATGCGGCTGAATGTTCTGGGTAGATATCAAGAACTCTTACAATTACATTAATTGATAGCATTTGTTTGATACTTGATTGATTCTTCTTACTTGTAATGTATCTTTTAGGTCGTCCTGGACCTCCAGTAGGACCTATTAAATTTGAATCCATTTTGGCCGATAAAATGACAATATCATGGCTTCCTCCATTAGATGATGGTGGTTCTAAGATTACAAACTATGTTATAGAGAAAAAAGAAGCAAATAGGAAGACATGGGTGTCTGTTACTAATGAGCCTAAGGAATGTATATTCACTGTTCCCAAGCTGATGGAAGGCCATGAATACGTATTCCGCATTATGGCACAAAACAAATATGGTATTGGAGAACCTTTGGATAGTGAGCCAGAAACAGCACGAAACCTTTTCAGTAAGTAAAAGTTTCAAGTTATGTCAATTGTTTCCATATGCTGGTATCTCTACAGCATCTGTTAAATACCACTACCGTTTTCTCTCTTCATTAAGTTTTCTAGATTAGCTTGAAGAGTTTTAGCAGTAATGCCTGGTTCTTAAAAGCATGTGCAGTGCTTAAAATATATTTCCCCCTCCTTCTGTTATGTTAAAATACAATCTCCATATTTTTAAGACTTAAATATACAAATAAGTGTTTATTTGGTAAGATTCGGGCCATTCTATTGTATTTGAGACATTATTAACCTCATAGATGAGAAAGAATCCATTTCCTACCTTCAGTTTTGAAAGAGAAAGTAAAATAGCTCAGACATAGGAGGAATGTTAGGCTGGCAAGAGAAAATGGTTCTTAAAACAGCATGTGTTGGGCTGGGCACTAAAATGAGGTAATGATCCAAAAAGGCTAGAAAAAGAATTTGACAATTTTTATTTGGGGGAAAGGTATTTCATTTTTCACAGAGTTATAGGTACCTGAATAGGGCTGAGAAACTGAATGAGGAAAGAAATCTTGTGCAGATGGCTAACCACCTAGTGCAGTGGTGACCATGTGAGTGCATAGCTCTTTTGCACTCTAGCTACTTCCTTGTATCTTTAGCATATTTTTCTTAAAGTTATGTGTGAATTTTTCTCCCTCAGCTGTCCCTGGACCACCTGACAAGCCAACAGTTAGCAGTATAACACGTGACTCAATGACAGTAAACTGGGAAGAACCAGAACATGATGGTGGCTCTCCTATTACTGGTTACTGGTTGGAGCGCAAAGAGACCACTGGAAAGAGATGGACCAGGGTTAACCGAGATCCCATCAAGCCCATGACACTGGGGGTTTCATACAAAGTTACAGGCCTTATTGAAGGCTCTGAATATCAGTTCCGTGTTTCAGCTATCAATGCAGCTGGTGTTGGCCCACCAAGCATGCCATCCGATCCAGCACTTGCTAGAGATCCTATTGGTAAATATTTAAAATTATTTTTTCTAAATTTGAAAATATTCAAATAAGAACATATAATATATTGTTGTGCTGTGTGATGATATTTTTCAGCCCCACCTGGCCCTCCTGTACCAAAAGTTACTGATTGGACAAAGTCTTCTGTAGACTTGGAGTGGACTCCACCAGTAAAGGATGGTGGTTCTAGAGTCACTGGCTACATTGTTGAGTTTAAAGAAGAAGGAAAGGAAGAATGGGAACGGGTAGGTGGAAAACCATTACAGAATCTGCACTTCTCTCTGTGTCTATCAATATGAATTGCTCCAGGAAAGAAAAAACAAAACAAAACAATCTTTAAAAATTTTCGCTGTTAAAGTTGTTTTCTAAAAGTTTGCACCATAATTATCTTTTTATGTTTAAAATACAAAACCAAGCTCGCTCTTCCTCAATATGGAGTTAACTTTGCAATTACTAGATATAAATTTTTATACTTTCTATTTAAAAGATGTGGGAAAATATGTAGGTAATATGGGAAAAAAAAACCACAGAAGACTAAGTTAGAACTGTCAGAAAGATAACCCCACTGGTATCAGATGATGCCAAAGTGCTTACAACTACTATGTTTCTACATTTTCCTCATTTTTTTCAATAGTGATTTGCTGAAAATTTAACTGGTGCACACCTTGGGTATTTTTTAATATCTCCATAAATACATGGGTTCATTTTAAGTAAGACGTACGTTTCCTATACTTTTTCCAGTTAAAGAGAATTTATATTGGGTTTTGAAACTAAAAGAACTAAATTCCTTTTTTGTTGTTGTTGTTCTCAATTATATATTTATGTGTCCAAAAATACATGTAATTTCTTCTGAGACCAGACTATTGTAATTGCTAAATTGCTAAATTCTAACAATCTTCTATGTTAGAATATGTTAGGAAAAAGATGAATCTTCAGAATAGCTTGTAGGTCCATGACATATATTCCTTTAAAAATTTCTGACGAATTCTGTGTGGGCTAGATCCATGTATGCTTAATACTTTTGTGTGCTTGTAAATGTGAAATAATAGCTAATGTTAGATTTGTTTCAAACTGCAAAGAAATGGATGATATCTTCATGTTTGCTGATGTTGCAATGTTTTTTTCTAGGTAAAAGATAAAGAAATCAGAGGAACCAAGTTTGTTGTGACAGGATTAAAAGAAGGTTGTTTTTACAAATTTAGAGTTAGAGCAGTAAATGCTGCTGGCATCGGAGAGCCTGGAGAAGTTACAGACATTATTGAAATGAAGGACAGAATTGGTATTTAGCGTTTTGATTTACATTTTTAGTACCTCTAACTCAAAGTAAGAAAAATAAATCATTGACTTTTCTTTTCTCTTCCTTCAGTGGCTCCTGATATTAACTTGGATGCAAGTGTCAGGGACAGAATTGTTGTTCATGCTGGAGGAGTAATTCGGATCATAGCATATGTCTCAGGAAAACCACCTCCAACAGTGACTTGGAGCAGGGATGAGCAAGCTTTGCCAGAAGAAGCCAAAATTGAAGAAACAGCTATTAGTTCTTCTGTGGTCATCAGGAATTGCAAAAGGAGTCACCAGGGTTTATACACTCTTCTTGCTAAAAATGATGGCGGTGAGAGGAAGAAGACCGTTATTGTTGATGTGCTAGGTAAATAGCAGCTTCACTGCTTGTAAACAAGTACAGTCTCGTAATATTCAGCATATATGCTTGAAAACTCAATTTTTTTCTTTGCTTTCAGATGTGCCAGGCCCAGTTGGAATGCCACTCCTTACAGAAAATCTAACCAATGACTCATGTAAATTGTCGTGGTTTACTCCAGAAGATGATGGTGGCTCTCCTATAACCAACTATATAATTGAAAAACGTGAATCTGACCATAGAGCTTGGACTCCAGTGACCTACACAGTTACAAGGCAGAATGCTACTATTCAGGGACTCATTCAAGGGAAAGCCTACTTCTTCCGAATTGCAGCTGAGAATATAATTGGCATGGGTCCTTTCACAGAAACAACAAAAGAGATTCTCATTAGAGATCCAATAAGTAAGAATATTTTTGGTTTGGATAACAGTGATATGAGATTAATACACTGGAAGACTTTGAATATGCCGAAAAATTAATCTACCTTATTTTTACTTTATTCATAGCTGTTCCTGACCGTCCAGAAGACCTAGAAGTAAAAGCAGTTACCAAGAACTCGGTTACACTAACTTGGAACCCTCCAAAATATAATGGAGGCTCAGATATCACCATGTATGTTCTAGAGAGCCGTCTCATTGGAAAAGACAAATTCCACAAAGTTACAAAGGAGAAAATGCTTGATAGGAAATTCACTGTAGAAGGCTTGAAAGAGGGTGACACCTATGAGTATCGTGTGAGTGCCTGCAATATTGTGGGGCAAGGCAAGCCATCATTTTGCACTAAACCAAT
The DNA here is from genome assembly GCF_015227805.2 of Hirundo rustica. NCBI lineage: Eukaryota > Metazoa > Chordata > Aves > Passeriformes > Hirundinidae > Hirundo > Hirundo rustica. The sequence continues at coordinate 22,838,455 of NC_053456.1, read as the reverse complement.
CACGTGCAAGGATGAAATTGGTATGTTTCTTCTTCATATTTCTTTTGAAAATAGTAATTACGTTTACTGCTTTTTCATAGTAATATTGCTGACACTTGTGGGCATTGTGCATTGTAATATTGTCTTTCAGCTCCTCCCACACTTGACCTTGACTTTAGAGACAAGCTTATTGTCCGAGTTGGTGAAGCTTTCAGCTTGACTGGACGTTACTCAGGCAAACCTGCACCAAAGGTTACTTGGTTAAAGGATGATATTGTTGTGAAAGAAGATGACAGAATAAAGATCAAGACAACTCCTACAACTCTTTGTTTGGGGATACTAAAATCTGTCCGTGAAGACACAGGCAAATACTGTGTTACTGTGGAGAACAGCACAGGATCAAGAAAAGGATTTTGTCAAGTTAATGTCGTCGGTAGGTTTTACTGAACAATATTGTCTGTGATTTGTATTAGTGATTAGACTTAATTGTGTTTTATAAAATGTAAGTATTGAGATGTGTTCTTTATTACAATAATTCAATTTACTGCATTCTCAGTTACACTAAAAGGGTATTCATTAATTTTGAGCACATATTTAACTCTGAATTGGTTTATTCAGCATGAATAACTTAATGTCTCCACATATGTTTAGAGAATATCGACACTGTAGAAAATGTTAATCACCAAATACATTATAAACATTGAGGAATTAATTCCAGTATGTCAAACATGTATTACAGATGAATAGCCCTGAAGTCTTGATTCCTTATTACAACTGTGATGTCTAGTTTCTAATTTTATACTATATTTGCTGCATTGACACAGTTTAATCTATGTTGCTTTGTGAAGTTCATAAAAAAGCTTTATTTTTTCTTAAATAGATCGCCCATCACCTCCAGTAGGCCCAGTTATATTTGATGAAGTCTTTAAAGATCATATGGTAGTTTCCTGGAAACCCCCATTAGATGATGGAGGCAGTGAAATTACAAATTACATAATTGAGAAGAAGGATACACACAAAGACTTGTGGATGCCAGTTACATCTTCCACAGTGAAGACAACATGCAAAATTCCCAAGCTTCTTGAAGGAAGAGAATATCAAATTCGAATTTATGCTGAAAATCTTTATGGCATAAGTGATCCTCTCATCTCTGATGAGATGAAAGCCAAGGACCGTTTCCGTAAGTTTTTCATTTTCAATTTTATTTGGATACTCCAGTCTTTATTCTGTTTGTAATGCTCATACACTCTTTCGCTTCTCCCCCCAGGTGTTCCTGATGCACCTGAGCAACCAGTCATTAAAGATGTAACCAAAGACTCTGCAGTAGTGGTTTGGAACAAACCATATGATGGAGGCAAGCCAATAACAAACTACATTGTAGAAAAGAAGGAAACAATGGCTACCAGATGGGTCAAAGCTACCAAAGACCCAATTTTCCCCAGTACAAAGTTCAAAGTACCTGATCTCCTTGAAGGCTGTCAGTATGAATTCCGTGTTTCAGCAGAAAATGAAATTGGTGTTGGTGATCCTAGCCCACCATCAAAGCCAATTTTCGCTAGAGATCCAATCGGTAAAGTATCATGTTTCATTTCTCATTGAATTTTTAATTCACTCAGATTCAGTTAGAAAATTATCCTAATAGTTTCCTTTTCTGTCTCCCATTTCTTTTTTTTTTTTAAACTTTTTTTAACAGCAAAACCAAGTCCACCTGTTAATCCAGAAGCAGTAGATAAAACTAAAAGTTCAGTTGATTTATCGTGGCAACCACCGCGCCATGATGGAAATGGCAAGATAATCGGCTACCTTATAGAGTATCAGAAAGTTGGAGATGAAGAATGGAAACAGGCTAATCTTACAGCAGATTCTTGTCCTGAAACAAACTACAAAGTCACTGGTCTTACTGAGGGATTAACCTATAAATTCAGGGTCAAGGCAGTCAATGCAGCAGGCGAATCTGATCCAGCCCATGTTCCTGATCCAGTGGAAGTAAAGGATAGGCTTGGTGAGTTTAATAAAATCAGATCAGTTTACCTAAGAACAGACTTCTTTTTCCTCATTTTGTAAAAACTTGTATTTTTGATTTCAGAACCTCCTGAGCTAATACTTGATGCTAATATGGCCCGAGAACAGCATGTAAAAGCTGGAGATACCCTGAGACTTAGTGCTGTTATTAAAGGTGTTCCATTCCCAAAAGTTACTTGGAAGAAAGAAGATCATGAGGTCTCACCCAAAGCAGATATTGAAGTTACGGGAGTTGGCAGTAAGCTTGAAATCCGTAACACTGTCCATGAAGATGGTGGAATGTACTCCTTGACAGTTGAAAATCCAGCTGGTTCAAAGACTGTTTCAGTAAAAGTTGTGGTCTTAGGTAATCTTTTTGTGTCCTTTCTATACAATGTCTTTTTACTCTATAACTGGAGATTAAGAAATAAAGGAATTTCTGGAAAATATCTGTAAACCAAGTTATATTTGTATTTTTATGCAAATACAAAAAATAGAAAAAGGACAAAAAATTACATAAAATATAATATAGTTTATCTTGACATTTACAAAGTTTTTTAAGAAATGCTTCAGTTACCAAATAAATAATGGAACTTTTCTTTTTCAATGTTAGATAAGCCTGGTCCACCCAGAAATCTGAATATCAGTGATGTTAGAAGTGACTCTTGCTATCTTACTTGGATGGAACCAGAAGATGATGGCGGCTCTGTGATTACTAACTATGTGGTGGAGAGGAAAGATGTAGCTTCTGCACAGTGGGTAGCCATCTCATCATCCTCCAAGAAACGCAGTCATATGGCTAAATATCTGATGGAAGGCACTCAGTATCTCTTCCGAGTTGCAGCTGAGAATCAGTATGGTAGAGGTCCATATGTGGAAACACTTAAGCCTATCAAAGCTATAGATCCACTGCGTAAGTGTTTTTCAGTTATATGATTTGATTTCTTCATGTGGGATTTGGTAATTTTGAGGCTGTGCTATTGGTATGAACATGATACACTGGTACCATAGATTTTCCATCCTAGTAACCATTTTGGTTTTGTATTTTAAAAGATCCTCCAGGGCCACCAAAGAATTTGCATCATGTAGATGTTGACAAGACTGAAGTTTCCCTTGTTTGGAATCGACCAGATCGTGATGGTGGTGCTGAGATAACTGGGTATTTGGTGGAATATCAGGAAGATGGTGCAGATGAATGGACAAAGTTCCAGACGGTCCCTATGCTAGACTGTGTTGTTACAGGCCTACAGAAAGGAAAAATATACAAATTCCGTGTGAGAGCTCAAAACATTGTTGGTCTTAGCCTTCCAGATACGACAATACCAATAGAGTGTCAAGAAAAACTAGGTAATTTTTTGGTTTTTCATGGTTTTTTCACTGATTTTTTTATCTTTTTGTATAAGCATTTGCTCTGAAAAAGTAATTTCCATTTTTCTCTAATTTCAGTACCTCCATCTGTGGATCTAGATGTGAAGTTAATTGAAGGTCTCGTTGTTAAAGCTGGCACTACAGTGCGCCTTCCAGCAATTATGAGAGGTGTGCCAGTTCCCACAGCAAAATGGGTTACTGATGACACTGAAATTAAACCAGATGGCAAATACAAGATTGAGACTGACAATTACTCAACTGTGCTTACTATCAAAGACTGTGTAAGAAAAGATACGGGAGAATATCTGCTCACAGTATCTAATGCAGCTGGCAGCAAAACTGTGGCTTTGCACCTTACAGTTTTGGATGTTCCAGGCCCACCAACTGGTCCTATTAATATTCTTGAAGTTACACCAGAATATATGGTTATTTCTTGGCGTCCTCCTAAAGATGATGGTGGGAGTCCTATAATAAATTACATTGTTGAGAAGCGCCAGTCAAAGAAAGAAACCTGGGGAGTGGTTAGCTCTGGAACAAGTCACACAAAAATTAAGGTTCCACGATTGCAGAAAGGCTGTGAATATATTTTCCGTGTTCGTGCAGAAAATAAGATAGGCATTGGTGCACCCCTGGATTCGGAACCAACAGTTGCTAAATACATGTTTGATCCACCATCCCCACCTGGTAAACCAACTGTTTATGATATTACAGAAAATGCTGCAACAGTGTCTTGGACTCTACCAAAATCTGATGGTGGAACTCCAATAACTGGTTATATACTTGAGCGTCGGGAAGCATCTGGTAAATGGGTGCGTGTCAATAAGGCACCTATACTTGATATGAAATACAGAGTTACTGGTCTTTTTGAAGGCAACACATATGAATTCAGAGTTTTTGCAGAAAACATGGTGGGCTTAAGCAAACCATCTCCAAGCTCTGATCCAATAAAAGCATCACGTCCTATCACTCCTCCTGGACCACCTATAAATCCAAAATTAAAAGACAAAACTAAAGAATCAGCTGATCTTGTGTGGACAAAACCCCTCAAAGATGGTGGCAGCCCAATTCTGGGATACATTGTGGAATGCCAGAAAACTGGAACTACACAGTGGAACAGGATTAATAAGGATGAACTCATTAGACAGTGTGCTTTCAGAGTACCTGGATTAATAGAAGGAAATGAATATAAGTTCCGAATAAAAGCTGTCAACATTGTGGGAGAGGGAGAACCAAGAGAGCTACCAGAAACTGTACTTGCAAAAGATATTCTTTCTCCTCCAGAAATAAGCCTAGATGTGACCTGTCGAGACTTAATTACTGTCCGAGTAGGTCAAACAATACGTATTACTGGTAAGGTAAAAGGCAGACCAGATCCTGAAATAACATGGTCCAAAGATGGCAAAGTGCTAGTCCAAGAAAAGCATGTTGAAATACTTCATGACCTACCTAATGTTGAGCTGCAAGTGAAAGAAGCCAAAAGATCTGATCATGGCAAGTATATAATAGCAGCAAAGAACAGCTGTGGACACGCTCAAGCTTTTGCTATTGTTAATGTACTTGACAGACCTGGACCATGTCAGAACCTGAAAATAAGCTATGTCACAAAAGACTCTTGTATGATCTCTTGGGAGAGTCCAGTGGATAATGGTGGCTCTGAAATTACAAATTACATAGTAGAATACCGTCAACCAAATCAGAGGGGATGGTCAATTGTCTCCTCTGATGTTACTAAAAGATTAGTAAAGGCAAATCTTGTAGAGAACCGTGAGTACTTCTTCAGAGTTTGTGCAGAGAACAAAATAGGTCCAGGTCCTTGCATTGAGACCAAGACTCCTATCCTTGCTATCAATCCTATTGACAAGCCTGGAGAGCCAGAAAATCTTCACATTGCAGAGAAAGGAAAGACATTTGTATATCTGAAATGGAGAAGACCAGATTATGATGGTGGAAGTCCCAATTTAAGTTATCACGTTGAGAGAAAACTGAAGGATTCAGATGAATGGGAAAGAGTTCACAAAGGCAGCATTAAGGAAACACACTACATGGTAGATAAATGTGTGGAAAATAAAATTTACCAGTTCCGAGTTCAAACTAAGAATGAGGCTGGTGAAAGTAACTGGGTAAAAACAGCTGAAGTTGTTGTGAAGGAAGATCTCCAGAAACCAGTGCTAGATTTGAAGTTAAGTGGGGTTCTAACCGTGAAAGCAGGTGACACAATTAGAATTGAGGCTGGAGTCAGAGGAAAACCACAACCTGAAGTTGTATGGGCAAAAGACAAAGATGCCACAGATCTCACCAGATCTCCAAGAGTCAGTATTGAAAACACTCCTGACACATCTAAGTTTGTTCTCACAAAATCAAGGCGTACTGATGGTGGGAAATATGTGATTACAGCAACTAATACAGCTGGTAGCTTTGTAGCGTATGCTACTGTTATTGTCTTGGATAAACCAGGTCCCGTACGAAACTTGAAAGTCACTGACATTTCAAGTGATAGGTGTACTGTTACTTGGGATCCTCCAGAAGATGATGGTGGTTGTGAAATACAGAACTACATCCTGGAAAAATGTGAGAGCAAGCGTATGGTTTGGTCTACATACTCTTCCTCTGTCCTAACAAACTATGCCAAAGTGACACGCCTCATTGAAGGTAATGAATATATATTCAGAGTGCGTGCAGAGAATAAAATGGGCACTGGTCCACCAACAGAAACACATCCAATTATTGCAAAAACGAAATATGATAGACCTGGACGCCCCGACCCTCCAGAAGTCACGAGAGTCAGCAAAGAAGAGATGACTGTAGTTTGGAATCCACCAGAGTATGATGGTGGCAAATCAATTACAGGATACATTTTAGAGAAGAAAGAGAAACGGTCACTAAGATGGGTTCCTGTTACTAAAACTCCAATCCCAGAGAGACGCAAGAAGGTTACTAATCTCTTCCCTGGTCACGAATACCAGTTCCGAGTCAGTGCTGAAAATGAAGTCGGACTTGGAGAACCAAGCTTGCCATCAAGACCTGTAATAGCCAAAGACCCAATAGGTAAAATACCACTGAATTTTTCTGCATTATTTCAATGTTAACAGATTGCTGAACTGTACATCTGTGATCTAATCTGTAATTTTTACTGTCTTGCAGAACCGCCTGGTCCTCCCACAAACTTGAGAGTGGTTGATAGCACAAAGACTTCCTTAACCCTTGGCTGGGGAAAACCAGTGTACGATGGTGGTGCTCCGATTATTGGATATGTTGTGGAAATGAGACCAAAAGTTGAGGGTGCTGATCCTGAAGCAGGGTGGAAACGATGTAACGTTGCTGCTCAAGTTATTCATACAGAATTCACAGCTACCAGCCTGGATGAGAAGCAATTATATGAGTTCAGGGTTTCTGCCCAAAACCAGGTTGGCCTTGGCCGACCAGCGGAATTGAAAGAAGCTGTGTCTCCCAAAGAAATTCTTGGTGAGTTTTCCCATTCTCTTTCGGGGTGTTTACATATAACAATTTATTTGCTTTAAGCTTATTTTATTTCATATGAAAAACTTTGCATTTCATTTCTTTGTCTTTCAGAACCTCCTGAGATTGAGCTGGATGCAAGCATGAGAAAGTTAGTCACAGTCAGAGCAGGATGCCCTATTAGACTTTTTGCCATTGTTAGGGGTCGCCCTGCACCAAAAGTCACCTGGAGGAGAATGGGTGTTGATAACGTTATCAGAAAAGGACAAGTTGATCTGGTTGACACTATGGCCTTCTGTGTCATTCCTGATTCAACACGTGATGACTCAGGCAAATATTCATTGACACTTGTTAATGCAGCTGGAGAAAAGGCTGTATTTGTGAACGTCAGAGTTCTGGGTAAGTAATGAGAGAAGTACCTCAAGACAATTTTATAACTATTTTGAATGGTCCTTGCAGGAATATTTATGAACCCCAGATGCAGCAGTTTTTGAGCATAACTCCTATCATCTAGCACTAGCTCCCTCCATGTAGAAGGCTTTTGGTCCCTGTCTTGGTATGAAAGACAGGTATCTGCTAGGGAGGGGTGGGGCCTCTCTAGGAATGGGGAATTCCAATCCCTTCCCTCCAAGTTATTATAATTTAGAAGATTAAAGAGGCTTTTCAGGCAGAGCTGTAGGGAAAGGAATAACAGTTCTTTACTAGTAAGTATAACAAGGCAAACAAACAACAACAACTACAGCATTAATAATAAACAGAACCAGGAACCTCAAGGGGCTTTGTTTCACAAAGCCCGGGGCAGTCTGATCCCTTGGGACCCTGAGAGCACCAATCTGGAATGGTGGAAACTCCCAGACTGGTGGATGGTATGGCGGGGGTCCCCAGCAGGCAAACGGGGAATGTGCTGGCAGGCAAGAGGAGTGTCCTGGCAAAGTGAGCAGTGCTGAAGAAGCCACGACAGCTGGGCAGGGCTGGCCCAGCACCAGCAGGGAGGTGAAGGAGGCTCTGAATTCCTGGGCACTCCAGCAGATGATGGATGGTGGTAGAATTCCCAGGACCGGACCCTCTGTTAACAGTGGACTCCTCAGGCAGCAAGCAGCAGCCTGACTGTGCCTCTCTGGTGCTGAGAGCAGGAAAAAAGAAACTCAGCTCCCCCCAGCCCTGTCCTTTTCTCTCCCCCAAACATCATGTGATCGTCTCCCTCCCGGCCACATCTTTTTATGTTAGTCGAGTACTAGTAACTTATGGGGAAAAATTCTTTAAGACAAAAAGGAACAAATCTAACCTCCAACAGTCCCCTTTAGTTTTAACTTATTAAAGAAGATAATATTAACATAAATTGAAATTTCTTCATAGATACTCCTGGACCTGTGTCAGACTTCAAGGTTTCAGATGTCACCAAGATGTCCTGCCATCTTTCATGGGGACCTCCAGAGAATGATGGGGGTAGCCCAGTGACTCATTACATCCTGCAGAAACGGGAGGCTGACAGGAAGACCTGGGCAACTGTCACGGCAGAACTAAAGAAAACTAGTTTCCAAATAGCAAACCTTGTGCCTGGAAATGAATATTACTTCAGAGTAACAGCAGTAAATGAATATGGGTCAGGTGTTCCAAGTGACATACCAAAACCTGTTCTAGCAACAGATCCTCTAAGTGAGTATGCTTCTATGTATATTTTATGTTTGCCTCCATGGGCAATGCTGCTAACTACTCAAGTGTAAACATAAGTATTTCTGTGTCAGTTTCTTTCAAATAATATGATCAATGAATATAGTACCTTTGAAATTATTACAAGTTTCACTCTTTTCTATATTGTCCTTGTTGAATTTGCATGGATAGCATTCAATATTCAGGAGTATGAAAATCTTGGAAAGTCCATATTTAATGCATTTCTTTTTCCTCTGAAAGGTGAACCTGATCCACCAAGAAAACTTGAAGTTACTGAAATTACAAAGAATAGTGCTACTCTAGGCTGGCTGCCACCACTGCGTGATGGAGGCTCTAAAATTGATGGATACATTGTTAGCTACAAAGAACATGATCAACCAGCAGATCGCTGGACAGAATATTCAGTCGTTAAAGATCTCTCCATTGTTGTAGCTGGTCTGAAAGAAGGAAAGAAGTACAACTTTAGAGTGGCAGCTAGAAATGCTGTGGGAGTAAGTTTGCCAATAGAAGCTACAGGAGAATATGAAATTAAAGAACAACTCAGTAAGTAACAATTTAAATAATCCCTAATATATTGCTTGAATAATTAAATGAGCAAGATATACACGTTTTTACACAGAAAGACATTTGTTTTATGGAGTTATATGGAGGATTATGGTTAACTGTACTGAATATTTTGACAAGTCAGAAAAAAAATGAGATTTCACCACTAATTCAGAATTAATAAATAAATTTTCAGGTATGGTCTCTGTTGAAACCAGAATTAGGAAGAAATAATAAATACCTTCAATGAAGTTTAAATGAAAGAGAAAGTGTCAGACTAGAAGTTTGAGAGATAAATGGGAAACTGAAGCTGTTTTAATGTAAGAGAAAATAAGTGGTTAATATTGTAAGGTTCGTTGAGAATATAAAACAAAAATCAAGGACAACAGGTTGGCCTATTTAAGGTAGCAGGGTGTGCTGTCTTGAAGGCAAAACCAGCGAGAGACTCCAAGTCAGAAAAAACAATTTAATAGGAGAGGAAGAAAAAAAAGTAAAATAAAATAAAACATATACAATGGTACAAAAGATCACTGACAGAGTCAGAATACAACCTGAAACCGTGGTGGTAGCAGTCCAGATGAAGTGGTCTTGTTGAAGCAGTGTTCCTGCAGAAAGGTCTAGTAGCTCTTGTCCTCTGGGAATCCAGTGGGTAAGGCTGCCTGTGCTATCCCAGATGCCAGATTATATCCAGGTGGGAATGCTTGGCTCCTCCCCCTGGGCGGAGCATCTCACAATGGACTGATATAATTTTATCAGTTTTGTAATGGGTCCTTGATTGTCCATTAAACAGAGATAGCTCCTAGGGAGAGTTATCTATGAGTCATGCAGGAAGGTATTGATGGGCCATTAACAGAAGATAGTCTGGAGGGAGGGAGCAAGGGAAACAGTGGTGCACAACTTAGTTTCAACATTTCATGTAGATGGTGATAGAATACATCCTTTGGGCACATTTTACATTGTAACCTAGGACACAGGGTTCTTGAGGCACAGGAAGATGTAGGGCAAGGACAAGATGATTAGAATCTTCATAATTTTGGACATGGGAAGAAAAACAGAGGTATAGGAACAGGAGAATGAACACTAGCTAGTGGAAGGAAGTACACCAAAAATGCTTCCAGGTTTCTTTTTGGGGAAAAAAAAAAAAAAAAAAAGATTTTGTGCAAAAGAAGTAGGAGAGAAATAATTCAAGGATACAGAAAGATTGACTGTGAAAGCAGCTTTGTCTCAGTAAGAACTTCAGTTGTCTTCCCTTTAATTTTTCTTGCAGAAGGTCAGCAATAAGTGAGCAACCAGTTTCAGATAAAAAGGGGAATTCTATTTAGTGCATTAATAGTGCACAGATGTCTACATAAATGTGTGTAAAGGCAATCTAAATTCATAAATATTCTCTTATAAACTGTGCAATAATGTAAGAGTAAGATTGGAATGGATATTGCCACCTGCAGAAACTAAAGCTGTCCGTAAGTGGAACGTAAATTAAAGATTCTCTAGTTATTCATATAGGTGATTCCACCTTAAGAGAGAAGCAGAGAATTTTCACATGAAAAAAAATAAGAAAAAATAAATTAATGTGTTACAATGAGTTTATTTGCTTCAATTTTTTTTTTTTTTTTTCAGTCCCACCTAAGATTCTGATGCCTGATCATGTTCACATTAAAGCTGGAAAGAAACTGAGAATTGAAGCTCATGTATATGGGAAGCCTCAGCCAGTCTGTAAATGGCTAAAAGGAGATCAAGATGTAGTTACATCCAGTCGCCTTGCTGTGCATAAAGCAGAAAAGTCTTCTGTTCTTATCATTAAGGATGTGACTAGAAAAGATACTGATTTTTACACTCTTACTGCAGAAAATAGCTCTGGTACTGATAGTCAGAAAATCAGAGTGACTGTCATGGGTATGTTCCATTTGGTTGTTCTTCATTCCAGCTTTATATAAAGCTGGTTTTGCTGTATTCCAGTGGCTGCCATTTTATTTCATCCCTTTTTCCTAATATACTTCTTTTCATGCAGATAAACCAGGTCCGCCACAGCCTCCATTTGATATTTCTGAAATAGATGCCGATGCTTGCACTCTTTCTTGGCACATACCTCTTGAAGATGGTGGCAGCAACATTACAAACTATGTAGTTGAGAAATGTGATGTAAGCCGAGGAGACTGGGTAACAGCTTTATCTTCTGTCACAAAGACAAGCTGCAGAATTGGAAAACTGATTCCTGGAGAAGAGTATATGTTCCGTGTTCGTGCTGAAAATCGTTTTGGGATTTCTGAGCCACTCGTTTCTGGCAAGATGATCGCAAGATACCCATTTGGTATGCCAGTTTTTGATAGCAGTATTTTTCTATTTAAACTTTCTAGTAAGAAAACATACAATTGATGTCTATCTTCATATTCTTTTCTAGATGTTCCCAGTGAACCAAAGAATGCACGTATTACCAAGGTCAATAAGGACTGCATTTTTGTTGCTTGGGATAAACCAGATAGCGATGGAGGCAGTCCAATCACTGGCTATCTTATAGAGCGCAAAGAAAGGAACAGTTTACTGTGGGTGAAAGCTAACGACACAGCTGTGCGCTCCACAGAATACCCTTGTGTGGGCCTCATCGAAGGTCTTGAGTATACTTTCAGAATTTATGCATTGAACAGAGCTGGAGCAAGTAAACCTAGTAAACCAACCGAGTTTGTCACAGCAAGAGCACCAGTTGGTAAGCCACCCATACCAATACTTTGCAACAGACTATTTTTATGATCATTTTCAATATATCTCCGACCTAATATGATCTCTAGTTTGCCCTTCTGTTTATACTTTCATATTTACTATGACATCGCTCTGATTGCACTGTCTAGATATGCAGTAAATAGGACCCAGTAATATTAAAGCCACTTTTTAATCTGTTAGCTCTTTTTTGGAAAAATGTGCTATAATATGTTTTTATTTGCCATAGATCCCCCTGGAAAACCTGAGGTTATTGACGTCACTAAGAGTACTGCATCACTGGTATGGACAAGACCAAAGCATGATGGTGGTAGCAAACTTATTGGCTACTTTGTCGAAGCTTGCAAATTACCTGGTGATAAGTGGGTTCGTTGCAATACAACTCCATATCAAATACCCCAAGAAGAGTACACTGTGACTGGTTTGGAAGAGAATGCTCAGTACCAATTTAGAGCAATTGCCAAGACAGCAGTTAACATTAGCCAACCTTCAGAACCTTCTGATCCTGTGACCATTCATCCAGAAAATGGTAAGTAATATAAAAGCAGTTGATAGCTCTGGAAAGAGTCTGTGCATGTTGGGAACTAACACTCATGTGAAGAGCAAGACATTTATCTTCTACTAGACTGATTAACTCTTGGACTCTTTCCTTTCAGTTCCTCCCAGAATAGAGTTGGATCTGTCTATGCAATCACAGCTTACAGTGAAAGCTGGAACTAATGTGCGTCTGGAGGCAAATGTGTATGGCAAACCAATGCCAGCAATCACCTGGAAGAAAGAAGGAGATGTTTTAAAGCCATCTGAAGGTGTAAAGATCACCACAAAGAGAAATCTTGCTACAGTTGAGTTGTTCAGTGTTAACAGGAAGCAAACAGGAGACTACACTATTACTGCTGAAAATGCAAGTGGATCAAAGTCAGCAACCATTAGGCTTAAAGTACTTGGTAAGCTAAAGACCATCTATTAATAAATACATTTATAATTAAATTATAAGCAAAAGATAGAACTATAATAATGTGATGTTAATTGTTCTAGATAAGCCTGGCCCACCAGCCTCTGTCAAAATCAAACACATGTATGCAGATCGTGCAATGCTTTCATGGGAGCCTCCTCTGGAAGATGGAGGTTCAGAAATTACTAACTACATTGTAGACAAGCGTGAAACAAGCAGACCTAATTGGGCCCAAGTCAGTGCCAATGTACCCATTACAAGCTGCACAGTGGAGAAACTAATAGAAGGACATGAGTATCAGTTCCGCATTTGTGCTGAAAACAAATATGGTGTTGGAGACCCCATCTTAACTGAACCAGCAGTTGCTAAGAACCCATATGGTAAGTGCTCTGTGGAATAGCTTCATTAGTCACTGGGTTTTTGTCTGTGCTTCTGAATGTGAATGTAATTTTCAAATAAATCTCCACAGATGTACCTGGACCTTGTGATCCACCAGTAATTAGCAATGTAACAAAGGACTTTATGACTGTTAGCTGGAAGCCACCAGCTAGTGATGGTGGATCCCCAATAACTGGTTATATACTTGAGAAGCGTGAAACAAAAGCTCTTAACTGGACAAAAGTAAACAGAAAGCCTGTTATTGAAAGAACTGTGAAAGCCACTGGACTCCAAGAAGGAACAGAATATGAGTTCCGGGTGATAGCATTGAATAAGGCTGGACCTGGCAAGCCTAGCGCACCATCTAAAGCAGTGTATGCTCGAGATCCTCAATGTAAGCTAAAAGTCTCCATTATTTTCCATTATTATTTCCAAATATTATCATGCAGCATTTAGTATGCTAACTTTATGTTGTTTTAATTCCCAGATCCTCCTGGCCCACCTGCTTTCCCAAAAGTGGTTGATACTACTCGTAATTCGATAAGCCTGTCATGGAGCAAACCAGCATATGATGGAGGAAGCCCTATCATTGGTTATTTAGTGGAATCAAAACGAGCTGACACAGACAACTGGGTCAGATGCAATCTACCCAAGAATTTACAGGCTACACAGTTTGTGGTAACAGGGCTGATGGAAGATACAGAGTACCAGTTCCGTGTTTATGCTGTCAATAAGATTGGGTACAGCGATCCAAGTGATGTTCCTGATAAACACACTGCCAAAGACATTTTAAGTATGTTCACTAAAATAGATTGCCCTGTTGACTTTTGTTTCAGTTCATGGGATGAGTTTCAAAGACGCCCTTTACACAAGTGCAGATTAATTTGAAACATGTTTTTACTCAAAAACTGTGGGCTAACAGTGGCTAATTTGGAAGAAAACAAGGCAGTTAGGAATAGAATAGAATTTGGTGCCTGCTTTTTTCATTTGTATGCTTTATAGCCTTATGCCTCCTACTGGATCTTTGAGATTTTTCTCTTTTTCTAATCCTAAAATTAGAATTTTCAGATCTCTCATCTTTCTTAAAATTTTCAGTCACCTTCATATCTTCTAAATAATTTGAAGCCAAGATCACTATTCTAAGCAGCTGCATGATACTCTTTGATTGTATGACACTCCTCAAGACACATGCTGGCTTTTGTATGCATTTTGCTGCACGTACAAAATCATTGCTTCACAAAACTGTCTCAGTTCAAGAAAAGCACTAGAGACCATGAGGCTCAGAAACTCATTTGAATTCCAGAGAAACTAAGAGCCTTTCTGACATAAATGGTGTAAAGGAAAAAAAAAAAAAAGGGAAAAAAAAAAAAAAAAAAAGGGAAATCAGTGGGGAAAAAAAGGTGTATTTGCAAATTATCTTCAAACAGGAGTCAGGACACTTACTAACATCATCACAGGCATGAGAAGCTGGTTAGTCTAGTGAAATGCCAGTATAAACTTTTTGTCACAGTAACTTTTGTGATTGTCTTAAAGATGATGCTTTAATAACATGTGCTTTTTTTCTTAAACAGTTCCACCTGAAGGAGAACTTGATGCGGAACTAAGGAAAGTCCTTGTGTTGCGTGCTGGAGTCACAATGAGACTTTACGTGCCAGTAAGAGGACGTCCACCTCCTAAGATTTCATGGTCTAAAGTGGGTGCCAACCTAAGAGACAGACAAGGATTAGACATCAAGTCAACTGATTTTGATACCTTCCTGCGTTGTGAAAATGTAAATAAATATGATGCTGGAAAATACGTCCTCAGTCTGGAGAACAGCTGTGGCCAAAAGTCATACACCATTGTTGTAAAAGTACTTGGTAAGTCTCAGGGCTTTCTCCTTTATATTTGTTAACTTCTTAACTGTTTTTTAAACTTTTGCTACTAAATCAAATACGGTGTTGTGTTTATCCAGATACTCCAGGCCCGCCCATTAACTTGGTTGTAAAGGAAGCATCTAAAGATTCTGCCTACATTACGTGGGAACCTCCTCTAGTAGATGGGGGCAGTCCAATCACAAATTACGTTGTTGAAAAACGTGATGCAGAAAGAAAATCATGGTCCACAGTAACAACAGAATGTCCAAAGACAAGCTACAGGATAACTAACTTAGAAGAAGGCAAATCTTACTTCTTCAGAGTGTTTGCTGAAAATGAATATGGTATTGGTGATCCTTGTGAAACTCGTGATGCTGTCAAAGCTTCTGGTAGGAAAAATTAATCCTTTTCCCCTATTTTTTTTGATTCAAATAATCTTTATTTTTAGCTTGAATGAAAACTTTCTATGCTTTTCTCCCTTCTAGAAACACCTGGGCCGGTTGTGGATCTAAAAGCTTCAACTGTAACAAAATCCTCATGCAATTTGGTATGGAAAAAACCTATCAGTGATGGTGGAAGCCGTATTTCTGCATATATTGTTGAGGTTCTGGTTGGTGAAGATAAATGGCAAGAAGTCATGCGGGGAAAGAACCTCCATTTTTCAATGAGAGACTTAAAGGAAGGACAAGAATACACTTTTAGAGTGAGAGCCCAAAATGATGCTGGATATGGAACTCCATCAGAGATCACAATTGTAGCAAGAGATGATGTTGGTGAGGAGCAAGATCATCAATTCAATGTTTTATTTACCCAAATTATATTTTATGCATGCTATCATTGCTTTGTATACATAGAAATAAGACACCTTTAAAACAGCATATTAATTTTACGACAGAGTTTATACATAGTGGAATAACTGGTTTCCTTCATTTTTTACAGCGGCACCTGAACTTGACTTAAGAGATCTACCTGATTTGTGCTATACAGCTAAAGAGGGTAGCAATTTCCGTCTTAAAATCCCTATGAAAGGCAAGCCTGTCCCAACTGTAACTTGGAAGAAGGATGAAGACCAGGCAATTACTGAGAGTGGAAGAGTTGCATTTGAATCTACAGCAGTTAACACCACCCTTGTAGTACATGACTGCCAGAAAGCTGATGCAGGAAAATACACAATAACTCTGAAGAATGTTGCTGGCAGCAAGGAAGGCACTATTTTTGTGAAAGTTGTTGGCAAACCTGGCATACCAACCGGTCCAGTGAAATTTGAAGAAGTCACAGCTGATGCCATAACCTTAAAATGGGGCCCTCCAAAAGATGATGGTGGTTCAGAAATCACTAACTATGTTCTAGAGAAGAGAGATAATGTAAACAATAAGTGGGTGACTTGTGCCTCTGCAGTCCAGAAAACCACATTTAGAGTTACAAGACTTCATGAAGGAAATGAATATACTTTCAGGATCAGGGCTGAAAATAAGTATGGAGTAGGGGAAGGTCTTAAATCAGAGCCTGTCATTGCAAAACATCCATTTGGTAAGTATCCATTTTAATTTTTGAAATCTAAAAAATTGCTTTAGAGGTGATAATAATTTTTAACATTACTGCATTTTTTCAATATTGTTTAGATGTCCCAGATGCTCCTCCACCTCCCAATATTGTTGCTGTTCGGCATGAGTCTGTAGCTTTAACTTGGACTGATCCCAGGAGAAATGGAGGTTCGCCAATCACAGGTACATCCCCCAAAACCTCCCTAGTATTTCAGTTCTTAATAGTTCTTTCTCTCTATCAAAGAGTAAGATAAAAGTAACAGGTGTTTATGCACCAAATTGAGAGATTGATTGATTGATTGATTGATTGATCAATTGACTGATGATTGACTGATTTCACTGGTTTACTTCCTATTTCAAAAAAATAACTCAAATGTTGGGAAAATACTAACTGAGAAACAATGTCTTTGCGCAAAGCCATCATATGTAAAGAAATAAACCCGAACTCACCTGTATGTGACAATACTTGGGTTTACAAAATTAACAATTTGTATTTAGAAACACCTCCTTATTGCAATTACATCTGTCATGTGTGTCCACATCCATTTCTTAACCTGGTTTTCAGTGCTCCTTTTGCACAATGTATATGCAACGTGCAATACCAGCAGTATGATATTTCACAATGCTGTGAGAAATTAAGATTTCTAGAACCCCCCCTATTTTCATCTCATCATTTATCTTCTAGGTTATCACATTGAAGTTAAAGAAAGAAATAGTCTTCTGTGGAAGAGAGCAAATACAACGCCAATAAGAATGAAAGATTTCAGAGTGACAGGGTTAACTGAAGGTCTGGAATATGAATTCAGAGTAATGGCAATCAATATGGCTGGAGTGGGTAAACCAAGTCTTCCATCTGAACCAATTGTGGCACTTGATCCTATCGGTAAGTCATCAGGAGAATAAAAAGGAAAATTCTGAAATTTGAAATTGCTTTTGTTTGACTGCTGTTTATTATTTTTTTCTTCTAGATCCTCCTGGGAAACCTGAAGTCATCAATGTAACCAGAAACTCAGTAACACTCATTTGGACAGAACCAAAATATGATGGTGGACATAAATTAACTGGCTATATTGTTGAAAAGCGTGATTTACCCAAAAAGACTTGGATGAAAGCTAATCACGTGAATGTTCCAGACTGTGCATTTACTGTAACTGACCTTACTGAAGGCTGCAAATATGAATTCAGAATTAGAGCAAAGAACACTGCTGGAGCTATCAGTCCTCCATCTGAATCCACAGGAACCATAATATGCAAGGATGAGTATGGTATGTAGATGGCATTGAAAAGGTAGAATTTTATTTGAATATTTATCATCAAATCTCTTTTGTTTCTTATCCCTGTGTTCTTTTTGTAACAATCAGTATTTTTTGTCTTTGTTTTGTCAGAGGCACCAAGCATTGTTCTGGATCCTACTTTGAAGGAAGGTTTAACAGTAAAAGCAGGGGAAACCATCACGCTGTCTGCTATTAGTATTCGTGGCAAACCACCTCCAACTTCAGCATGGTCAAAAGCTGGAAAAGATTTTAGACCCTCAGAGCTTGTGCACATTGAAACCAAACCAACTTCTTCTACTCTAAGTGTCAAATATGCAGCCAGAAAAGATTCTGGAGAATACACAATCACTGCAACCAATCCTTTTGGCACTAAGCAGGAGACTGTACATGTGAAAGTTTTAGATATTCCAGGACCTCCAGGGCCTATTGAGATCAGCAATGTTTCAGCAGAAAAAGCGACTCTTACATGGACACCTCCTGCAGAAGATGGTGGATCACCAGTAAAATCATATGTTCTTGAAAAGAGAGAAACTAGTCGACTGCTCTGGACATTGGTTGCTGAGAACATTGAGAGCTGTAGGCATGTTGTTAGCAAGCTCATTCAAGGAAATGAGTATGTTTTCCGTGTCTCAGCAGTAAATCAGTATGGCAAGGGTGAACCAGTACAATCAGAACCAGTTAAAATGGTGGATAGATTTGGTAAGTAGAACAAGCTAAGAGATTCCAGTGTGATTTTATAATTTCTATAGACTTGATTTTTTTGATTTACTGTACTTTTTTCTTCTGGAACAGGTCCTCCAGGCCCTCCTGGAAAACCAGAAGTAACAAATGTGACTAAAAATACTGTCACAGTTACCTGGAAAAGGCCAGTTGATGATGGTGGAAGTGAAATCACAGGTTACCATGTGGAACGAAGAGAAAAGAAAGGTTTAAGATGGGTGAGAGCAACAAAGAAACCAGTTTCAGATCTTAGATGCAAAGTAACTGGTCTTCTGGAAGGAAACGAGTATGAATTCCGTGTCAGTGCAGAAAACAGAGCTGGAGTTGGACCACCAAGTGATACTTCAAATTCAGTCCTTTGCAAAGATGTTGCATGTTAGTATCATGCTTTTTCTTTTTGTAGGTGGGTGGGATGGGTAGGGGGCACATTCAGAATGCTTAAGAATGACTTCTTCTGTGATGTAATGTTTTATCTTTTCTTTGCTTTTCAGACCCACCTGGTCCACCTTCAAATCCAAGAGTGACTGATACCACAAAGACAAGTGCATCTTTAGCCTGGGGCAAGCCTCACTATGATGGTGGACTTGAAATCACTGGCTATATAGTAGAGCATCAAAAAGAAGGAGAAGATGAATGGGTGAAAGACACAATAGGGACTGCTTTAAGAATCACTCAGTTTGTTGTAGCTCATCTGCAGACCGGGGCCAAGTATAATTTCAGAATCTCTGCCATGAATGCTGCAGGTGTCGGTGAACCAGCAATAATTCCAAGTGTGGAAATCACTGACCGAGAAGAAATTCCTGACTTTGAACTGGATGCTGAGCTAAGAAGAACTCTTGTTGTTAGAGCTGGATTAACTATTCGGATTTTTGTACCAATTAAAGGACGTCCAGCTCCAGAAGTTACCTGGACAAAAGATGATGTTTCACTCAAAGGACGTGCCAGTATTGAAAATACCGACTCTTTTACACTCTTGATTGTCACAGAGTGCACCAGATATGATGCAGGAAAATACGTAATGACTCTTGAAAATGCTGCCGGTAAGAAGACTGGCTTTGTAAATGTAAAAGTCTTGGATACACCAGGTCCACCAATAAACCTTAAGCCTAGAGAAATAACCAAAGACAGCATCACCCTCCAATGGGATATGCCTCTGGTAGATGGAGGTTCACGTATAACAAACTATATTGTTGAGAAACGTGAATCAACTCGGAAGGCATATTCAACAGTCACAACCAACTGCCAGAAGTGTTCCTTCAAGATTCCTAATTTGGCTGAGGGCTGTGAATACTATTTCAGAGTACTGGCTGAAAATGAGTATGGTATTGGTGAACCAGCTGAAACTACAGAACCAGTAAAAGCTTCTGAGGCCCCATCCCCACCTGAGAGCCTTAATATTATGGATGTAACACGAAACTCAGTTAGCCTAGCTTGGCCAAAACCAGAACATGATGGTGGCAGCAAGATCACTGGGTATGTGATTGAAGCACAGAGAAAAGGAACCAACCAGTGGGCACACATCACCACTGTAAAAACGCTGGACTGTGTAGTAAAGAATCTAACTGAAAATGAAGAGTATACTTTCCAGGTTATGGCAGTGAACAGTGCTGGAAGAAGTGCCCCAAGGGAAAGCAGACCAGTTATTATCAAGGAGCAAACAATGTTACCAGAGTTTGACCTCCGTGCTCTTTACCAGAAGACAGTTATTGCCAAAGCTGGTGATAATATCAAGATTGAAATCCCTGTACTTGGTCGTCCAAGGCCTACTGTGACTTGGAAGAAAGAAGACCAGATACTTAAGCAGACACAAAGGGTAAATTATGAAAATACAGCGACTGCAACCATACTGACCATCAATGAATGTATAAGAAGTGATAGTGGTCAATATCCACTGTCAGCTAAAAATATTGTTGGAGAAGTTAGTGAAGTAATCACAGTTCAGGTTCATGATATACCTGGACCACCTACTGGACCAATCAAATTTGAAGAAATTTCATGTGATTTCCTAACATTCTCGTGGGAGCCTCCTTTGAATGATGGTGGTGTGCCAGTAAGTAACTACATTGTAGAAATGCGCCAGACTGACAGTACCACATGGACTGAATTGGCAACTACAGTGATACGTACTACATTTAAAGCCATTCGTCTTACCACTGGAGTTGAGTATCAGTTCCGTGTTAAAGCTCAAAACAGATATGGAGTTGGTCCAGCCATTACTTCAGAGTCTGTAGTTGCCAACTACCCATTTAAGGTCCCTGGGCCTCCTGGCACTCCTCAGGTGATTGCAGTCACCAAAGAAACCATGACCATTAGCTGGAATGAGCCAGTTACTGATGGTGGAAGCCCAATACTGGGATATCACATTGAAAGAAAAGAGCGAAACAGCATTGTTTGGCAGACTGTAAGTAAAATGTTGGTGTCAGGAAATATCTTTAAATCATCTGGACTTACTGATGGCATTGCATATGAATTCCGTGTTATAGCAGAAAATCTGGCTGGGAAGAGTAAGCCAAGCAAGCCTTCTGAGCCTGTGTTTGCCCTGGACCCAATAGATCCGCCTGGTAAACCAATACCTCTGAACATCACAAGACATGCAGTTACACTGAAGTGGACTAAACCAGAATATAATGGAGGTTTTAAGATAACTGGCTACACTGTTGAAAAAAGAGACCTTCCTAATGGCCGTTGGCTGAAGGCTAATTTCAGCAATATACTAGAGACTGAATTCACTGTAAGTGGTTTGACAGAAGATGCTGCCTATGAATTCCGTGTCATTGCTAGGAATGCTGGGGGAGCTGTTAGTCAGCCCTCAGAGCCATCAGATGCAATCACTTGTAGAGATGACATTGAAGCGCCAAGGATAAAGGTGGATGCTAAATACAAGGACACCATAGTGCTGAAAGCAGGTGAAGTTTTCAGACTTGAGGCCGATGTTTCAGGTCGCCCACCACCAACTATGACATGGACAAAGGGAGAAAAAGAACTTGAAGACACATCAAAATTAGAAATAAAAATAGCCGATTTCTCTACCATTCTAATCAACAAAGATTCCTCAAGAAGAGATGGTGGTGCTTATACGCTTACTGCAACAAACCCTGGTGGCTTTGCCAAGCATATCTTCAATGTTAAAGTTCTTGATAGACCAGGTCCCCCAGAAGGGCCTTTGGCTGTGTCTGAAGTTACCGCAGAAAAATGTGTGCTGTCATGGCTACCCCCACTGGATGATGGAGGAGCAAAGATTGACCATTATGTGGTTGAAAAACGTGAAACAAGTAGATTGGCATGGACATCTGTAGGCACAGAAGTTCCAGTGACTAAACTGAAGGTTACTAAACTTTTGAAGGGCAATGAGTATGTGTTCCGAGTTATGGCTGTTAACAAGTATGGAGTTGGTGAGCCTCTGGAATCAGAGCCCATTCTTGCAGTAAATCCGTATGTTCCACCTGATCCACCTAAAACGCCTGAAGTTACAGCAATTACAAAGGATTCTATGGTTGTCTGTTGGGGCCATCCTGATTCTGATGGTGGGAGCCCAATAACTAACTATATTGTGGAACGTCGAGATAAGACTGGTCTTCGGTGGGTGAAATGTAACAAAAGGATTGTTACTGACTTACGTTTTAAAGTGTCTGGACTGACAGAAGGCCATGAATATGAGTACAGAGTCATGGCGGAAAATGCTGCTGGTGTCAGTGAGCCAAGCCCAACCAGTCCATTCTATAAAGCCTGTGATACTGTATTTAAGCCTGGTCCCCCAGGTAATCCTCGTGTTTTGGATAGCAGCAAGTCCTCTATTACAATAGCATGGAACAAACCAATATATGATGGTGGTTCGGAGATCACAGGTTACATGGTTGAGATTGCACTACCTGAAGAAGATGAGTGGAAGATTGTAACTCCACCAATGGGTCTAAAGGCTACTTCTTTTACCATCACTGACTTGAAGGAAAATCAAGAGTATAAAATACGGATATACGCTATGAACTCTGAAGGTCTTGGGGAACCTGCTCTTGTTCCTGGCACTCCAAAAGCTGAAGAAAGAATGCTACCTCCGGAGATTGAACTTGATGCAGAACTACGTAAAGTTGTAACTATTAGAGCTTGCTGTACTCTAAGACTCTTTGTCCCAATTAGAGGAAGACCAGCACCTGAAGTGAAATGGACAAGAGAACATGGGGAATCTTTGGATAGAGCAAGCATTGAATCAACAAGCTCTTATACTTTACTTATTGTTGAAAATGTGAATAGATTTGATAGTGGCAAATACATACTGACAATTGAAAACAGCTCAGGTAGTAAGACAGCATTTGTAAATGTCAGAGTTCTTGATACTCCAGGGGCACCTCAAGATTTGAAAATAAAGGAAGTTACAAAATCTTCAGTTACACTCACATGGGAGCCTCCTCTCATAGATGGTGGGTCTAAAATAAAAAATTACATAGTTGAAAAGCGTGAATCAACAAGAAAAGCTTATTCAACTGTTAATGCCAATTGCCACAAGACCAGCTGGAAAGTTGATTCACTGCAAGAAGGCTGCAACTACTACTTCAGAGTCCTAGCTGAAAATGAATATGGAATAGGCCTTCCAGTTGAAACTTCAGAATCCATAAAAGTATCAGAAAGGCCACTGCCACCAGGGAAAATAACTTTGTTGGATGTGACAAGAAATAGTGTAACCTTATCTTGGGAAAAACCTGAACATGATGGTGGTAGCAGAATTCTGGGCTATATTGTAGAAATGCAAAGCAAAGGCAGTGAAAAGTGGTCAACCTGTGCTACAGTAAAAGTTACTGAAGCCACCATCACAGGATTGATCCAAGGTGAAGAATACACTTTCCGTGTTTCAGCTCAGAATGAGAAAGGTATCAGTGATCCTCGCCAGCTGGGTATTCCTGTTGTTGCAAAAGATCTTGTGATCCCACCAGCTTTCAAACTACTGTTTACTACTTTCAGTGTTCTAGCAGGAGAGGACTTAAAGGTTGATGTTCCTTTTGTTGGTCGACCCAAACCAGCAGTGTCTTGGCATAAAGACAATGTGGCATTGAAGCAGACTACAAGAGTAAATGCAGAAAGCTCAGAAAACAACACAGTGTTGACAATAAAAGAAGCATGCCGAGATGATGTGGGAACGTATTTAGTTAAACTTACAAACTCTGCGGGTGAAGCAACTGAGACACTAAATATTGTTGTCCTTGACAAACCAGGACCTCCAACTGGACCAGTAAAAGTAGATGAAGTAACAGCAGATAGTATTACCATTTCCTGGGAGCCACCCAAGTATGATGGTGGTAGCTCTATCAATAATTACATTGTAGAAAGAAGAGACACTTCCACCACAACTTGGCACATTGTGTCAGCTACCGTTGCAAGAACAACTATAAAAGCATGTCGTTTGAAGACTGGCTGTGAATACCAGTTCAGAATCGCAGCTGAGAACAGATATGGCAAGAGTACATATCTCACCTCAGAGTCAATAATAGCCCAATATCCATTTAAAGTTCCTGGTCCACCTGGAACTCCTTTTGTAACAAATATTTCAAAAGACAGCATGGTGGTACAGTGGCATGAACCAGTCAATGATGGCGGTAGCAGGATCATTGGTTATCACTTGGAGCGCAAAGAAAGAAACAGCATTCTGTGGGCTAAACTAAATAAAACACCTCTTTCAGATACCAAATTTAAGACAACTGGCCTTGAGGAAGGCCTTGAATATGAATTCAGGGTCTATGCAGAAAACATAGTGGGAATTGGAAAGGCAAGTAGAGCATCTGAATGCTATACTGCACGTGACCCATGTGACCCTCCAGGTCGTCCAGAACCTGTAATTGTCACCAGAAGCTCAGTAACACTCCAGTGGAAGAAACCTATATATGATGGTGGAAGTAAAATCACAGGTTATGTTGTTGAAAAGAAGGAATTACCTGATGGCCGTTGGATGAAAGCAAGCTTTACAAATGTCATTGATACTCAGTTTGAAGTAACTGGTCTAGTTGAAAACCAGCGATATGAGTTTCGTGTTATAGCACGAAATGCTGCAGGTGTTTTCAGTGAACCATCTGAGAGCTCAGGAGCAGTTACAGCAAGAGATGAAGTAGAACCACCTCAAATAAGTATGGATCCAAAATACAGAGACACTATTGTAGTGCATGCTGGTGAGTCATTCAAGCTTGATGCTGATGTTCATGGCAAACCCATACCTTCCATTCAGTGGTTAAAAGGTGATCGTGAGCTGACAAGCACCGCTCATATGGAAATAAAAACTACTGATTTTGCAACAAGCCTCAGTGTGAAGGAAGCCACCAGAGTTGACAGTGGGCAGTATGTACTACTAGCAAAGAATGTTGCAGGAGAAAAGAAGGCTCCTGTTAATGTCAAAGTTCTCGATCAACCTGGACCTCCGGAAGGACCTGTTGAGTTTACAGGCGTTACAGCTGAAAAATGCACACTGTCATGGAAACCTCCACTACAAGATGGTGGTAGCGATATTTCACACTATGTTGTAGAAAAAAGGGAAACTAGTCGCCTGGTGTGGACTGTCGTTGACTCAAATGTGCAAACCCTGAGTTGCAAAGTTACAAAACTTCTAGAAGGAAATGAGTATGTTTTCCGCATCATGGCAGTAAATAAATACGGTGTTGGTGAACCTCTCGAATCTGACCCAGTAGTCGCAAAGAATCCATTTGTTGTGCCACTTCCTCCAAAGGCTCCAGAAGTCACAGCAGTTACCAAGGATTCTATGATAGTTGTATGGGAAAGACCAGCCTCGGATGGTGGCAGTGAAATCCTAGGCTACGTCCTTGAAAAACGAGATAAGGAAGGTATTCGCTGGACAAGATGTAACAAACGCCTCATAAGTGAACTGCGATATAGAGTGACTGGACTTATAGAAAATCATGATTATGAGTACAGAGTTTCGGCTGAAAATGCTGCTGGTCTTAGTGAACCAAGTCCACCTTCTACTTACTACAGAGCATGTGATCCTATTTACAAGCCAGGTCCACCCAATAATCCTAAAGTTACAGATGTTACAAGATCATCAGTTTTTCTTTCATGGGGTAAACCCATATATGATGGTGGCTCTGAAATTCAGGGATACATTGTGGAAAAATGTGATGTAAGTGATGGTGAATGGGCAATTTGTACCCCTCCAACTGGAATTAAGAATACTCACATGGAAGTAGAAAAATTAGTGGAAAAACATGAATACAAATTCCGCGTGTGTGCAGTTAATAAAGCAGGAGTTGGAGAGCATGCAGATGTTCCCGGTTCTGTCATTGTAGAAGAGAAGATGGAGGCACCAGACCTTGACCTTGACATGGAATTGAGGAAGATTGTAAATGTGAGAGCAGGAGGTTCGTTAAGACTGTTTGTTCCCATCAGAGGTCGGCCAACACCTGAAGTGAAATGGGGTAAAGTGGATGGTGACATCAGAGAAGCAGCTATTATTGATACCACTAGCAGCTTTACTTCTCTTGTTCTAGATAATGTTAACAGATTTGATAGTGGAAAATACACTCTGACCTTGGAAAACAGCAGTGGAACAAAGTCTGCCTTTGTCAGTGTAAGAGTACTGGATACCCCAAGTGCACCTGTTAATTTAAAAATCAGAGAGATCACTAAAGACTCTGTTTCACTTTCATGGGAGCCTCCTCTTTTGGATGGTGGAGCAAAAATAAAGAATTTCATTATTGAAAAGCGTGAAGCAACAAGAAAGGCATATGCAGCTGTTGTAACAAACTGCCACAAGACTTCATGGAAAGTAGATCAACTTCAGGAGGGCTGCTATTACTTCTTCAGAATCTCTGCTGAGAATGAATATGGAATTGGCCTCCCTGCAGAAACCAGTGACCCAATTAAAGTTGCCGAAGTTCCACAGCCTCCTGGGAAA
The DNA here is from genome assembly GCF_015227805.2 of Hirundo rustica. Classification (NCBI taxonomy): domain Eukaryota; kingdom Metazoa; phylum Chordata; class Aves; order Passeriformes; family Hirundinidae; genus Hirundo; species Hirundo rustica. Next base: position 22,812,113 of record NC_053456.1, on the reverse strand, counting down.
ATAACAGTGGATGATGTCACAAGAAATAGTGTCTCACTGAGCTGGGCAAAACCTGAACATGATGGTGGTAGCAAAATCATACAGTATATTGTTGAAATGCAAGCAAAGGGTAGTGAAAAGTGGTCAGAGTGTGCTCGTGTTAAAACACTTGAAGCAGTTGTTACTAATCTAACTCAAGGGGAAGAGTATCTTTTTAGAGTAATGGCTGTAAATGAAAAGGGCAAGAGTGATCCTAGAGCACTTGCAGTTCCAATAGTTGCCAAAGACCTGGTGATTGAACCTGATGTAAGACCTGCTTTCCACAGTTACAGTGTTCAGGTGGGACAGGACCTAAAAGTAGAAATACCAATTGCAGGTCGACCTAAACCAACTGTTACCTGGGTTAAAGATGGCCAGCCATTAAGACAGACAACAAGAGTCAATGTTAGCGATTCAACTGATCTCACTATATTGAACCTTAAGGAAACTAGCAAAGAAGACAGTGGCACTTATGAAATCACTGTGGCTAATGTCGTTGGGCAAAAGTCTGCCTCTGTTGAAATTATTACTCTAGACAAACCTGACCCTCCAGTTGGACCTGTGAAGTTTGATGAAATAAGTGCAGAAAGTATTACCCTGTCATGGAATCCCCCAGTGTACACAGGCGGCTGCCAAATCACCAACTATGTTGTTCACAAGAGAGATACAACAACCACTGTATGGGAAACAGTTTCGGCTACTGTTGCAAGAACTACACTGAAGGTGACTAAACTGAAAACTGGTTCGGAATACCAGTTCAGAATATTTGCTGAGAACAGGTACGGGCAGAGTTTTGCATTGGAATCTGCACCGGTCGTAGCACAGTATCCCTACAAGGAACCGGGACCTCCTGGCACACCATTTGTGACAGCAGTTACAAAAGACTCCATGGTTGTACAATGGCATGAACCAGTAAATGATGGTGGCAGTAGAGTGTTGGGCTACCATCTTGAGAGAAAGGAGAAAAACAGCATTCTATGGACTAAAGTAAACAAGACTATTATTCAGGACACAAGTTTTAAGACAAATAACCTTGAAGAAGGAATTGAATATGAGTTTCGAGTTTCTGCAGAAAATATTGTTGGTGTGGGCAGAACAAGTAAAGTTTCTGAGTGCTATGTAGCTCGTGATCCATGTGATCCTCCAGGTCGCCCAGAAGCTATAATAATAAAAAGAAGCTCTATTACTCTACAGTGGACCAAACCAGAATATGATGGTGGAAGTAAGGTTACTGGTTATATTGTAGAGAAACGTGACTTACCAGATGGTCGCTGGATGAAAGCAAGCTTCACAAATATCATTGAAACTCAGTTCACTGTAACAGGACTTACGGAAGACCAAAGATATGAATTTAGAGTAATTGCAAAGAATGCTGCAGGTGCAATAAGCAAACCTTCTGACAGTACAGGACCAATAACAGCAAGGGACGAAGTTGAACTTCCACGAATTTCAATGGATCCAAAGTACAAAGACACTATTGTTGTAAATGCTGGTGAAACATTCAGACTTGAGGCTGATGTTCATGGAAAGCCGCTGCCAACCATTAAGTGGTACAAAGGAGATAAAGAGCTTGAGGATACTGCTAGATATGAAATAAAGAACACAGATTTCAGTGCATTAATAATTGTAAAAGATGCTATTAGAGTTGATGGTGGACAGTACATTCTAGAAGCCTCTAATGTTGCAGGAACAAAGACAGTTACAGTAAACGTAAAAGTCTTGGACCGGCCAGGACCTCCAGAGGGCCCAGTCCAAGTGACAGGAGTTACAGCTGAAAAATGTGCATTGGCATGGGGTCCTCCTCTTCATGATGGTGGCAGTGATATTTCTCATTATATTGTAGAGAAGAGAGAAACTAGCCGCCTGGCATGGACTGTGGTTGCTGCAGAAGTTTTGCCTACAATGTTGAAAGTAACAAAACTCTTGGAAGGAAATGAATACATCTTCCGTATCATGGCAGTTAACAAGTATGGGGTTGGTGAGCCATTAGAATCTGTGCCAGTAATGATGAAAAATCCATTTGTGGCTCCTGGACCACCAAAAGCCTTGGAAATTACCAACATCACCAAGGATTCTATGACTGTCTGCTGGACCCGGCCAGATAGTGATGGAGGTAGTGAAATCATAGGTTACATTGTAGAAAAGAGAGACCGAGCAGGCATCAGGTGGATAAAATGCAATAAACGCCGCATTACAGATTTGCGATTAAGAGTTACAGGTTTAACAGAGGATCATGAATATGAATTCAGAGTTTCTGCTGAAAATGCTGCTGGAGTTGGTGAACCAAGCCAAGTTTCTCCCTACTTTAAAGCTTGTGACCCGATGTTCAAGCCTGGCCCACCTACAAATACCCATGTTGTGGATACCACCAAAAGTTCAGTTATACTTGGTTGGAGTAAGCCTATTTATGATGGAGGTTGTGAAATCCAGGGATACCTTGTAGAAATCTGTAAAGCAGATGAAGATGAATGGTCACTTGTTACTCCTCAGACAGGTGTACGTGCCACTAGATTTGAGATCAAAAAGCTTATTGAACATCAAGAATACAAACTACGAGTGTGTGCTCTCAACAAGATTGGTGTGGGAGAGGCTGCATCAGTTCCTGGCACTATTAAACCAGAAGACAAACTTGAAGCTCCAGAACTTGATATTGATTCAGAGTTAAGAAAAGGGATAGTGGTTAGAGCTGGTGGGTCTGCTAGGATTCACATACCATTCAGGGGACGACCAACACCTGACATCACATGGTCCCGAGAAGAAGGTGAATTCTCAGAAAGAGTTCAGATCGATAAAGGCATAAACTATACACAACTTTCAATTGACAACTGCGATAGAAATGATGCTGGAAAGTATATTCTTAAGCTAGAGAACAGCAGTGGTTCTAAATCTGCATTTGTTACAGTGAAAGTCTTGGACACACCAGGACCTCCACAAAATTTAGTGGTAAAGGACATAAAGAAGGATTCTGCTGTATTATCTTGGGAGCCACCAATTATTGATGGTGGTGCAAAGGTAAAGAACTATGTGATAGACAAGCGTGAGTCAACCAGGAAGGCATTTGCAAATGTAAGTGCTAAGTGTGGCAAGACAAGTTTTAAAGTTGAAAATCTTACAGAAGGTGCAATTTATTACTTCAGAGTTATGGCTGAAAATGAATATGGAATTGGTGTTCCAGTGGAAACTAGGGATGCTGTTAAAGCCTCAGAGCCACCTCTGCCTCCTGGGAAAGTAACACTCATTGATGTGACTCAGAGAAGTGCATCACTTACATGGGAAAAACCTGAACATGATGGAGGTAGCAGAATTTTGGGATACCTTGTTGAAATGTTGCCAAAAGGAACAGAAAAATGGAGTGTTGTTAGTGAGACAAAAACATGTAATGCAGAGGTGTCTGGTTTGAGTCCAGGACAGGAATATCAATTCCGTGTGATTGCCTACAATGAAAAAGGCAAAAGTGATCCCAGAGCACTTGGAATTCCTGTGATAGCTAAAGACTTGACTATTGAGCCAAGTTTCAAACTGATGTTTAATACATATAGTGTACAAGCTGGAGAAGATCTGAAGGTAGAAGTACCATTTATAGGTAGACCCAAACCTACGATTACTTGGACAAAAGATGAGCAGCCACTGAAACAGACAACCAGATTAAATATTCAGAATACTACAACATCAACTATTTTACATATTAAAGAAAGCAACAGGGAAGACTTTGGTAAATATACAGTAACAGCAACAAATGCAGCAGGTACTGCCACAGAGCACCTGAGCATAATTGTACTAGAAAAGCCTGGCCCACCACAAGGACCTGTCCGCTTTGACGAAGTTAGTGCAGACTTTGTTGTTTTATCATGGGATCCACCTGATTATACTGGTGGCTGCCAGATAAGCAACTACATAGTAGAAAAGCGTGACACGAGCACTACCACATGGAACATTGTGTCAGCAACAGTTGCAAGAACAACCATCAAAGCAACAAAGCTTAAAACAGGTTCTGAATACCAATTCAGGATTTCTGCTGAAAATAGATATGGAAAGAGCTCTCCTTTGGCTTCTAAATCAATTGTTGTGCAATACCCCTACAAGGTGCCTGGACCACCTGGAACCCCATTTGTTACAAGCAGCTTCCAAGGACCATATGATCGTACAATGGCATGAACCGGTTAATACGGAGGAAGCAAAGTTCTTGGCTACCATCTTGAGCGTAAAGATAAGAACAGCATTCTTTGGACAAAACAGAACAAGTCACTTATTGTGGACACCAAATACAAAATAGACGGCCTTGAAGAAGGTCTTGAAATATGAGTTCAGAGTTTTCTGCTGAAACATTGTTGGCATTGGCAAAGTCAGCAAAGTTTCAGAACTGTATGTTGCCCGAGATCCTTGTGATCCACCTGGCCGTCCAGAGGCCATTGTTGTTACAAGAAATAATATTACATTGAAGTGGAAAAAAGCCAGAATATGATGGTGGAAGCAAAATAAACTGGTTATATTGTAGAAAAGAAAAGAACTGCCAGATGGTCGCTGGATGAAAGCCAGCTTTACAAATGTGTTGGAAACAGAATTTACAGTAAGTGGTCTTGTTGAAAACCAACGATACGAATTCAGAGTAATTGCAAGAAATGCAGCAGGTTGCTTGAGTGAACCATCTGAAAGTACAGGGCCTATTACTGCCAGAGATGAAATTGAAGCACCAGGAGCATCATTAGATCCTAAGTACAGAGATGTCATTGTTGTTCGTGCTGGAGAAACCTTTGTTCTTGAAGCTGATATCCATGGCAAACCTATTCCTGACATTACATGGTCAAAAGATGGTAAAGACCTTGAAGAAACAACTGCAAGAATGGAAATTAAGTCTACCATTGAGAAAACAGTTCTCACTGTTAAAGACTGTATAAGAGTGGATGGAGGTCACTATACTCTTAACCTCAAAAATGTTGGTGGCACCAAATCTATACCAATCACTGTAAAAGTCCTTGACAGACCAGGACCTCCAGAAGGACCTTTGAATGTTACAGGTGTCACTGCAGAGAAATGTTACTTGTCATGGTCTCCACCTTTGCATGATGGTGGTTCTAGTATCTCACATTATATCATTGAGAAGAGAGAGACAAGTAGGCTTTCATGGACGCAAGTAGCAACAGACGTGCAGGCTCTTAACCACAAAGTAACCAAACTCCTTCCTGGAAATGAATACATTTTCCGTGTAATGGCAGTGAATAAATATGGAATTGGAGAGCCCTTGGAATCTGAACCAGTAGTGGCTCGTAATCCATACAAACCCCCTGGTCCTCCTTCAACACCTGAAGTTTCAGCAATCACAAAAGATTCTATGGTGGTAACATGGGGTCGCCCAGAAGACAATGGCGGAGCTGAAATTGAAGGTTACATCCTTGAAAAACGAGACAAAGATGGTATCCGGTGGACCAAATGCAATAAGAAAAGGCTAACGGACTTGAGATTCAGAGTAACAGGTCTAACTGACGGGCATTTCTATGAATTTAGAGTGTCTGCTGAAAATGCTGCTGGGGTAGGGGAACCCAGTGAGCCATCCATTTTCTATCGTGCTTGTGATGTATTATATCCACCAGGTCCACCTAGTAATCCAAAGGTTACAGATACTTCCAGGTCGTCAGTCTCCCTTGCCTGGAGTAAGCCCATTTATGATGGTGGTGCTCCTGTTAAAGGATATGTAGTAGAAGTAAAAGAAGCTGCTGCTGATGAATGGACTACCTGCACCCCACCAACAGGCCTACAAGCAAAACAGTTCACTGTGACAAAACTAAAAGAGAACCAGGAGTATAACTTCCGCATCTGTGCCATCAACTCAGAAGGAGTAGGAGAACCTGCGAATATACCTGGTGCAGTCTTAGCAGAGGACAAGGTTGAACCTCCTGAAATTGAACTTGATGCAGATCTCAGAAAAGTTGTCACTGTACGTGCTAGTGGTACTTTACGCCTGTTTGTCACCATCAAAGGAAGACCAGAACCTGAAGTTAAATGGGAGAAAGCAGAAGGAAAAATTAGTGAGCGAGCTCAGATTGAAGTCACCAGTTCCTACACAATGCTGGTCATTGACAATGTCAATAGATTTGATAGTGGCAGATACAATCTTACTTTAGAGAACAACAGTGGCAAAAAGTCAGCTTTTGTTAATGTCAGAGTGCTTGATACACCTAGTGCACCTCTAAACCTGACAATCAGAGAAGTGAAAAAAGATTTTGTAACTTTAGCCTGGGAGGAACCACTTATTGATGGCGGAGCTAAAATTACCAACTATGTAGTTGAAAAGCGAGAATCCACGAGAAAGGCATATGCCACAGTTACAAGCAACTGTACTAAGAATTCCTTCAAGATTACTCAACTACAAGAAGGATGTAGTTATTACTTCCGTGTTCTAGCTGTAAATGAATATGGGGCTGGCTTACCAGCTGAAACTGCTGATCCAGTTAAGGTGTCTGAACCACCTTCTCCACCTTCAAAAGTCATTCTTGTTGATGTGACTCGCAATTCTGCTTCAATTAAATGGGAAAAGCCAGAGAGTGATGGTGGTAGTAAAATTACTGGTTACATAGTAGAAATGCAGACTAAAGGAAGTGTAAAATGGAGTGCATGTACACAGGTGAAAACATTGGAAACAACAATAACAGGTTTAAGTATGGGAGAAGAGTACAGTTTCAGGGTGATTGCTGTTAATGAAAAAGGAAAAAGTGATCCAAGAGAACTTGGTGTCCCGGTCATTGCAAAAGATATCGAAATCCAGCCATCTCTTGAGCTCCTTTTTAACACATTCACAGTAAAAGCTGGAGATGATCTTAAGATTGACATTCCATTCAGAGGGCGACCTCTTCCCACTGCTATCTGGAAAAAGGATGGGAATCCCTTAAAACAGACAACCAGGGTAAATGTTCAGACATCAAAGACTTTAACTTCACTGTCCATCAAGGAGGCTACAAATGAAGATCTAGGGCAGTATGAATTACATCTTTCAAATACTGCTGGATCAACAACAGCTTCTCTAACTGTAGTTGTCCTTGACAGACCAGGACCACCAACTGATGTTAAAATTGATGAAGTTAGTGCTGATAGTGTAACTCTGTCTTGGAAACCTCCAGCATACGATGGTGGATGTCATATTAGCAATTACATTGTGGAGAAGAGAGATACCACCACAACAACATGGGAGGTAGTATCTGCAGCTGTTGCAAGAACATCAGTTAAAGTATCTCGACTTGTCACTGGATCTGAATATCAGTTCCGTGTTTGTGCAGAAAACCGCTATGGGAAAAGCTCTTACATCAATTCTCCTTCTGTTGTGGCAGAGTATCCATTTAAGCCTCCAGGTCCACCTGGAACACCTCGTGTGGCACATGCAACTAAATCTTTCATGATTGTAACTTGGCAGGTACCAGTTAATGATGGAGGTAGCGTAGTACTAGGATACCACTTGGAGCATAAAGAAAGAAGCAGCATTCTTTGGACAAAAGTCAACAAGAGCCTCATAACTGATACACAAATGAAAGTTACAGGTCTTGATGAAGGACTGATGTATGAATATCGTGTGTATGCAGAAAACATTGCTGGAATAGGCAAATGCAGCAAAGCATGTGAACCGGTTGCTGCAAGAGATCCATGTGATCCTCCTGGTCAACCAGAAGTTACTAATATTACAAGAACATCTGTCTCATTGAAATGGACAAAACCAGAATACGATGGTGGAGCTAAAGTAACAGGATATATTATTGAACGCCGAGAACTACCAGATGGTCGTTGGCTAAAATGTAATTTTACTAATGTGCAAGAAACATACTTTGATGTAGGTGGACTTACAGAAGACCAGCGTTACGAATTCCATGTGATTGCAAAGAATGCTGCTGGACTCTTCAGTCAACCATCTGAATCAACTGGGCCTGTGACCGTGAAAGATGATGTAGAGGCTCCAAGAATTATGATGGATGCCAAATTCAGGGATGTTGTAGTTGTGAAAGCTGGAGAAGTATTTAAAGTTAATGCTGATGTTGCAGGACGGCCATTACCAGTGATTTCATGGACAAAGGATGGCAAGGAGCTTGAAGGAAAAGCTAGAGTTGAAATAGTCTCAACAGATTACACTACTGCAATAACCATTAAGGACTGTATCCGAGGTGATTCAGGACAGTATGTACTAACATTACAGAATGTTGCAGGAACAAAATCTTTGACAATTAATTGCAAAGTACTTGATAGACCTGGCCCACCTGCAGGTCCATTAGAAATAAATGGCCTTACTGCTGAAAAATGCCATCTATCATGGGGTCCCCCTCAAGAAAATGGTGGTGCAGATATTGATCATTATATTGTGGAAAAACGTGAGACCAGCAGAATTGCATGGACACTTTGTGAAGGAGAGCTTAAAACAACATCTTGTAAAGTGACAAAATTACTGAAGGGTAATGAGTATATTTTTAGAGTAATGGGAGTTAACAAATATGGTGTTGGTGAGCCTCTAGAAAGTGTTGCTGTCAAAGCCTTAGATCCGTTTACAGTTCCAACTCCACCTATGTCTTTAGAGATCACCAGTGTGAGCAAAGATTCAATAACGCTGTGCTGGGCAAGACCTGAGTCTGATGGAGGCAGTGAGATCTCTGGATATGTAATTGAAAGGCGTGAGAAAACCAGCCTAAGATGGATTCGTGTAAACAAAAAGCCAGTTTATGATTTAAGAGTGAAATCATCGGGTCTCCGTGAGGGTTGTGAATATGAATTCCGGGTTTATGCAGAAAATGCTGCTGGCCTCAGTCTCCCGAGTGAAACCACACCACTGATTAAGGCAGAAGATCCAATCTTCTTGCCATCGCCCCCATCTAAACCTAAGATTATGGATTCTACAAGGTCAAATATCACAATTGGTTGGACAAAGCCACTGTTTGATGGAGGTGCTCCAGTAACAGGATACACTGTTGAATACAAGAAAACTGATGAAACTGACTGGACAACAGCTATTCAGAATTTAAGAGGCACAGAATATACCATAACTGGGTTAACATCAGGCTCTGAGTACGTTTTTAGAGTGAAATCCATTAACAAAATGGGTGTCAGTGAACCAAGCGATGTCTCAGAGCCTCAGGTAGCAAAAGAAAGAGAGGAAGAACCTGCCTTTGAAATTGACAGTGAAATGCGGAAGACTTTAATAGTAAAGGCTGGTGGATCATTCACAATGACTGTTCCTTTCAGAGGCAAACCAGTCCCAAATGTAACATGGAACAAACCAGACACTGATCTCCGTACACGTGCAAGCATTGACACTTCAAGTAATTGTACATCTCTTACTATTGAAAAAGCAACAAGAAATGATTCTGGAAAATACACATTAACATTGCAAAACATCCTAAACACTACCACCTTGACTTTAATTGTCAAAGTTCTTGATACCCCTGGCCCACCATCTAATATTGCAACAAAAGATGTAACTAAAGAATCTGCTGTGTTATCTTGGGATGTTCCTGAAAATGATGGTGGAGCACCTGTAAAGAACTATGTAATTGAAAAACGAGAAGCTAGCAAAAAGGCATGGGTTACTGTGACAAACAACTGTCATCGCCTGTCCTACAAAGTAACTGGTTTGCAAGAAGGTGCCATTTACTACTTCCGTGTCTCTGGAGAAAATGAATATGGTGTTGGAGTGCCTTCTGAGACCAAAGAGGGAACAAAAATAACAGGTATGTTACTACAAAAAAAAGTTGATACTCGAAAATATGTGCTTTAAAGTGTTTACTTCAAAACAATGTCAAAAGCTTTAAATCTGCATACAGTAAAATAGATCATTTTTTATAGGTATGTCTGTGGTTTTACAAATAAAAAAGAGCTAAGTAATAGTTTGAATTTTAAATTTTGCTTGGATTTTACTTAAAATACTTCTAATATATAAATTTGTTTAAAAAGACATTTTCTTGATCTGGATTGTGTTCCTGTGTAATTGCTAATATAAAAAGTAAATATCTTCTATATTTATATTATTTATGTTTTTTAACCTGTTGCACTTTTTTTTCTCAGAAAAACCCAGTCCACCAGAAAAGCTAGGAGTAACAAACGTCACAAAGGACAGTGTTGCTCTTTCATGGCTAAAACCAGAACATGATGGTGGAAGCAGAGTTGTTAGCTACCTTCTTGAAGCTCTTGAGAAAGGACAACAAAAATGGGTTAAGTGTGCAGTTGTAAAGACAACTCATCACGTTGTCCATGGTCTTAAGGAAAATGTTGACTATTTCTTCAGGGTGTCTGCAGAAAACCAAGCCGGTTTAAGTGACCCTAAGGAACTACTGCTCCCTGTTACAGTTAAAGAACAATTAGGTATGCTTCCTGACATGAGACAAAAGTCACATTCAATTGCATTCATATTTTAAAAGATGGAACATTCTTTTAATGGTTTGGAAATATTTTCTTTTTCAGAATCTCCTGAGATTGACATGAAGGGCTTCCCTCATAACACTGTATATGTTAGAGCAGGCTCAAACCTGAAAGTTGAAATTCCAGTTTCTGGAAAACCAGTGCCAAAGGTGACACTGTCTAGAGATGGTGTTGCACTGAAACCTACCATGAGATTTCACACAGAAACCACGGCAGAAGGTCTCATCATTAACCTTAAAGAAAGTGTGGCTGCTGATGCTGGCAGATATGACATCACTGCTGCCAACTCAAGTGGCACCACAAAATCTTTTGTTAATATTGTTGTGTTGGATAGACCCGGTCCTCCTGTTGGTCCTGTTGTCCTTAGCGATGTCACTGAAGAGAGTGTAACACTCAGATGGCAACCACCAGCTTATGACGGTGGAAGTCAGGTTACCAACTATATTGTACTGAAAAGAGAAACAAGTACTGCTGCTTGGTCTGAAGTGTCTGCCACTGTTGCTAGAACTGTTATCAAAGTTATGAGGCTCACAACAGGAGAAGAATACCAATTCCGCATCAAAGCTGAGAACCGCTTTGGCATCAGTGATCACATAGACTCGCAATGTGTGGTTGTCAAGCTTCCTTACAGTGAGTAACATGCTTCTCATGGTATGCATTTATATTTTAATGCTCTGATGTTGAAAACGTGATTTTGTTAACAATAAATTCTTTTTAATACCATCAGCTACCCCAGGCCCTCCTTCTACACCATGGGTCACTAATGTTACTCGAGAGAGTATTACAGTCGGTTGGCATGAACCAGTCACTAATGGTGGCAATGCTATCGTTGGATATCACCTGGAAATGAAAGACAGAAATAGCATATTATGGCAGAAGGCTAACAAGACCCTTATTCGTACCACTCACTTCAAAGTCACCACAATCAGTGCTGGTCTTATCTATGAATTTAGAGTTTATGCAGAAAATGCGGCTGGCATTGGAAAAGCAAGTCGTCCTTCTGATCCAGTCCTTGCAATTGATGCTTGTGGTATGTAATCTCTATAAAATAATGAAGCCCAACTACTTTGTTTCCCTTGTGATGAATCTGTTCTGTACAATGAGCCAATAGTCAAAATAGCTGTTAATTATGACAATATTCTTGTTTCCTTCTGCAGAACCACCAGAAATGTTCGTGCCTCAGATATTTCCAAGACCTCCATCACTCTCTCCTGGCAGAAGCCAGCATTTGAGTGGTCGTGCAAAATCACTGGATACATTGTAGAAAAACGTGATCTTCCAGATGGCAGATGGAACAAAAAGCTAGCTTCACCAATGTATTAGAGGACCTCAGTTCACAGTATCTGGCCTGACACAGAATTCCAAGTATGAATTCCGGGTCCTTTGCAAAGAATGCTGTTGGTTCCATTAGTCAATCCATCAGATGTTGTGGGTCCTATCACATGTGTTGATACATACGGTAAGTGTTTTTGCCAATGATATAATGATGTAATTTTTGTGTACCTGGACATTGGGCCATGCTGTTTTGTAGATCCACAGTCTTTTAAATATGGAAGGCTAGTTTACAGTGATTGATTCAAGAATGCATGACGGACTGTGAGCATTTGGGCATGACTGTAAGGAACATCTTTGGCTGTATCTCCATTTTTAAAGTCTTTCAATATCTTTATTCTCTGAGCACAGGGAAGTCTAACCCATGGTTCAAGTGGTTATATTTATACGTCTAATTGTATTTTCTTCATAGGATTAGTTCTAATTTCCTCTAGGTTTATGATTTAATTATGTATGTCCTCTTTACTTTGATCTGTATTTATCAAATACATGTAACTATTAGAATAAATCAGATAGTATTATTTGGGGATTTTATTAAATACAGGACTGCAATAAATATGTTTTTAATGTATTCTTATTCTTTCTTAAGGTGCACCTGAAATCGATGTGCCACCAGAATATACGGAAGTGGTGAAATACAAAGCAGGAACTTCAGTTAAGCTAAAACTAGGCATCTCAGGCAAGCCTCTACCCACAATTGAATGGTTCAAAAATGGCAATGAGGTACTAACCAGTGCACTAGTGTCTTTTGAAAACACAACAGAATTTGCTTCTATACTCATCAAGGATGCAAATCGACTTGACAGTGGCACCTATGAATTAAAATTGAAGAATGCCATGGGTTCAGCATCAGCCCACATTAGAGTACAGATACTTGGTATGTCTTGAGATGCAGCTGTATTTTACTATTAAACAATAATTCTGTAATGAATACTTAACATCTTCTTTCTTCTGCCTTCCACAGACAAGCCAGGACCCCCAGGTGGACCTATACAGTTTAAGACAGTCACTGCTGAAAAGATAACAATAATGTGGGACCCGCCAGCAGATGATGGTGGTGCACCTATAACACACTATGTTGTTGAAAAGCGGGAAACAAGTCGGGTTGTATGGTCTTTAATTTCTGAAAAACTTGAAGCATGCATCGTAACGACAACAAAACTCATCAAAGGAAATGAATACGTGTTCCGTGTCCGTGGTGTGAACAAGTTTGGAATTGGTGATCCACTGGAATCTGAGCCTGTTATAGCCAAAAATTCATTTGGTAGGAAATAAGTTCTATAAAATAACTTATGCAAGTGAATTGTCTTGTGTACTATTTGTAAGTAGTACTGATTTACTGACATACGATTTTTTACTCAGTTACACCTGGACCACCTAGTACACCAGAAGTCACGAAGATAACCAAGAATTCTATGACTGTTGTCTGGAATAGGCCCACTGTTGATGGAGGCAGTGAAATATCAGGATATTTTCTGGAGAAACGTGACAAGAAGAGTCTGAGTTGGTTCAAGGTCTCTAAAGAAACCATTCGGGACACCAGACAGAAAGTAACAGGTCTGACTGAAAACAGCGAATATCATTTCCGAGTTTGTGCTGTCAATGCAGCTGGACCAGGTCCATTCTCTGAGGCTTCTGACTTCTACAAAGCTGCAGATCCTGTTGGTAAGACTCAATGTGCATTTCTTCCAATAGGTTAGAAATCAATGGAAAATGAGTAGTTAGGGTGGGATTGTACCGATGTAACTGAGGGCAGATTTTCTTCCTTTTTACAATTAATTGCATTCTGATTGGTGGTTTTTTTTCCCTCTGAAAACTATCATTTACAGATAAGCCAGGCTCACCAACAAAGCTTAAAGTTGTGGATACAACCAAGACATCTGTTACCCTTGGCTGGATTAAACCTGCTTATGATGGAGGAAGTCCAATTACCCACTATGTGGTGGAGAAGAGGGAAGGTGAAGAGCAAGAATGGACTGTAGTCAGTACCAAGGGAGAAGTGAGAACAACTGAATATGTTGTATCCCACCTTCAGCCAAGCGTTAATTACTATTTCCGTGTATCTGCTATGAATTGTGCTGGACAAGGAGAGCCTATTGAAATGATGGAACCTGTTCAAGCTAAAGATATTCTTGGTACTGTATTTTTTTTGTGATTTATCATTTTTCTTTTTTTCAAACCATTTCTTATTTTACGTTCCAAGTATGCATTATTAATTTTTGTTTATTTCCACAGTGGCACCAGAGATTGATCTGGATGTTGCTCTTCGGACATCTATTGTTGCTAAAGCAGGTGAAGATGTGGAAATAATGATTCCATTCAAGGGAAGGCCTCCTCCAACAGTCACATGGAGAAAGGGTGACAAGAATCTTGGGAGTGATGAAAGATATGTCATCCAGAACACAGAGTCATCTACACTACTTATTATTCCTCAAGTTACACGAAATGATACAGGAAAATATGTTCTTACAATTGAAAATGGAGTTGGAGAAGCAAAATCATCATTTGTGAATGTAAAAGTACTTGACACACCTTCTGCATGCCAGAAGCTGCAGCTCAAGCATGTTTCTCGTGGCACAGTTTACACTGGTATGGGAGCCACCTCTCATCAATGTGGTTCTGAAAATAACAAATTATGTTGTTGAAAAAAGAGATGCTACAAAAGAGGGCCTGGTCAACTGTTACAACAAAGTGTTCTCATACCACCTTTAAACTGACTAACCTGTCAGAAAAGACTTCATTCTTTTTCCGTGTTCTTGCTGAAAATGAAATTGGACTAGGTGAACCCTGTGAAACAGCTGAACCAGTGAAAGCTGCAGATGTTACCTGGACCTGTAAAAGACCTAGCCATGAAAGACCTACAAAGAGTTCTGTTAAATTGCAGTGGGAGCAAGCCTGACTATGATGGTGGTAGCATTATATCAGACTATGTTATTGAAAAGAAACTTCAGGAAGAGAAAGAATGGACATATGCAGGCACAAGCAAGAGCTGTGAATTTGTAGCTGACAAACTTAAAGAGCTTTCTGTCATGGAATTCAGAGTCTTTGCTAAAAACGAAAAAGGCATGAGTGACTCTGTTACTGTTGGACCCATTACAGTGAAAGAACTTATTATAACACCTGAAGCTGACCTTTCTGATATTCCTGGAGGTCAGATTGCAGTAAGAATTGGACATAACCTGCATGTTGAATTGCCCTATAAGGGTAAGCCTAATCCATCAATGAGCTGGCTCAAGGACAATCTCCCTCTTAAAGAAACAGAACATCTTCGTTTCAAGAAAACTGAAAACAAGATAAGCCTAAGTATCAAGAATGTGAAAAAGGAGCATGGTGGGAAATATACTTTAATTCTTGATAACGTAGTCTGCAGAAAGTCATTCACAATCACTGTAATCACTCTTGGTCCTCCATCTAGGCCAAAAGCACCTTTAAGAATAGATGAAATCAAAGCAGATAGTGTCGTTTTGTCATGGGATGCTCCTGATGATGATGGGGGAGGAGAAATTACTGGCTACAGTATTGAGAAGAGAGAAACATCACAAATGAACTGGAAGCTGGTGTGTTCAAGTGCTGCAAGAACAACCTTCAAAGTACCAAACCTTGTTAAAGATACTGAGTATCAGTTTAGAGTTCGTGCAGAAAACAGATACGGAGTGAGCCCACCTCTTGTCTCAGCAGATGTTGTGGCAAAGCATCAGTTTAAACCACCAGGTGCCCCAGGCAAGCCTGTTGTATACAACGTAACTGCTGATGGAATGACCATTTCTTGGGATGCTCCCGTTTATGATGGTGGTTCAGAGATTATGGGATACCATGTTGAAAAGAAGGAAAGAAACAGTATTTTGTGGCAGAAGGTTAATGTTGCATTAATATCTAACAGAGAATACAGGATTACTGGACTGCTTGAGGGCCTGGATTACCAGTTCCAAGTATATGCTGAAAATGCTGCAGGTCTAAGCCGAGCTAGTGAGCCAAGCAAATTTACTTTGGCAGTCTCTCCAGTGGGTAAGTGAATGATTAATCAACCATACAAGAAAATTCTGTTCTTGTAGATTATTGTGAGCAGTAATAAAAATAAATCTTCATTACTTTTCTTTCAGATCCACCTGGTACTCCTGACTACATTGATGTCACTAGAGAAACAATCACCCTGAAATGGAACCCCCCGTTGCGTGATGGAGGCAGTAAGATTGTGGCTTACAGCATTGAGAAGCGGCAAGGAAGTGCAGACCGTTGGCTCAGGTGTAACTTTACTGATGTCAGCGAGTGCCAATATACAGTTACAGGGCTCAGTCCAGGTGACCGATATGAATTCAGAGTGCTTGCAAGAAATGCTGTTGGTACAATCAGCCCACCTTCACAGTCTTCAGGCTATATCATGACCAGAGATGAAAATGGTAAGAATCTTTTCTTAATATGCTTGGGTATTGAGGCCAGATCAAGTTTCTGGCTGTACTGATGGGTAGCGGGAAGTCAAGGAGCAAAGAACTTGTGTCTGTAGTCATCCCGATCAATTAAGAGTATTTGTGTTCATACCCCAAAGTGGGGAGGTCTAAATTAAAGACCCAAATCTGGCAGACATACATAATCAATTACTGAAAAGCATGGCACTCTACATTTCTCTTGGATAAGCAGCAGCAGCAAAGCTGGAAGGAAAGCATGTAATATTCTGATGCACTGAATGATTTCAAAATTAAAATGTGCCTCAGGTTGCTTGGCATACTATTAATACCACATTTTAACAGTGCCTTTCACCTATATATATATATGCATATATGATGCATTTAAGGATGCTTACAGGAAAAATAAGTTTATCATCCATATAATAACTGCTATTTAGTGACCATTTTGTAATTGAAATAATTTTATATATCACAGACTTTTATAATTAGTACATTTGGAAGAGTAACAGAAAAATATTTAGCTATATGGAAATTGATTTATATTTTCATTTTTTAGTTGCTCCAACAATTGAATTTGGTGCTGAACACTTTGAAGGCCTTACTGTTAAAGCTGGAGAGAGCATTAGACTTAAAGCTCTAATCAAAGGACGTCCAGTACCTAAAGTGACATGGTTTAAGGATGGTAAAGAGATTGATAAAATGATGAATATAGAAATCACTACAGCTATTGGATATAGTACAATCTTCATTAGAGATGCTCTCCGGGAACATCGTGGAGTGTACACAGTAGAAGCCAAAAATGCATCAGGCACTAAACGAGAAGATATTACCATCAGAGTACAAGGTACTGCACCAAGCACTTTCAGAATGCTTTTTTAAAAACAGTATTTTATTCTAAGTGTCAGCAAATTCTAACTCTGAACCTTTAAAATTGTAGACGCACCAGGAAAAGTTGGTGGACCAATACGATTCACAAACGTCACTGGAGAAAAAGTCACATTATGGTGGGAGCCTCCAGCTAATGATGGTTGTGCTTCTGTTTCTCACTACATAATTGAAAAGCGTGAAACCAGCAGGATTGCTTGGGCATTAGTTGAAGATAAATGTGAAGCTTGCAGCTATACAGCACTTAAATTAATTAAAGGCAATGAGTATCAGTTCCGTGTCTCTGCAGTGAACAAATTTGGAGTTGGCAGACCATTGGAGTCTGATCCAGTCATTGCACAAATCCCTTACAGTAAGTTACCACCTCATCCTGCACAAATATCCATGGATTTACTGTCTTGTCTTTCTAATGGCATTTTTCTTTTTTTCAGCTCTCCCTGATGCACCAGGAACTCCAGAGCCTACCAATGTAACAGGAGACAGTATCACACTCACATGGGCAAGACCGGAGTCAGATGGTGGAAGCGAGATAAACGAATACATTCTTGAAAGGAGAGAAAAGAAGAGCATGCGCTGGGTTAAAGTGTCCAGTAAACGGCCCATTACTGAGAACAGATACAGAGTAACTGGCCTTATTGAAGGCAATGAGTATGAGTTCCATGTCATGGCTGAAAATGCTGCAGGAGTTGGACCTCCAAGTGATGTTTCAAAGCTGATTAAATGCAGAGAGCCAGTCAGCCCACCAAGTGCTCCTAATGTTGTAAAGGTGACAGACACATCAAAGACTAGTGTAAGCTTAGAGTGGACAAAGCCAGTTTTTGATGGAGGCATGGAAATAATTGGGTACATCATTGAGATGTGCAAAGCTGATCTTGAAAGCATGGCAGAAAGTCAATGCAGAGACTTGTTATTGCTACTAAATATACCGTTGTTGATCTGGAGGCAGGAGAACACTATAAAATTCAGAGTTAGTGCTGTTAATGGTGCTGGCAGAGGAGAAAGTTGCGAAGTTCCTGCTTCAGTCCAAACCGTGGACAGGCTTTCTGCACCTGAAATAGATATTGATGCAAACTTCAAGCAGACCCATATTGTAAGAGCAGGTGCAAGCATTCGTCTATTTATTGCCTTCTCTGGAAGGCCAGTTCCTACTGCAGTGTGGTCCCAAAGCAGATGCTAATCTTAGTTTGCGTGCTGACATTCAAACAACGGATTCATTCAGGCACATTGACTGTAGAGGAATGCAATAGAATGATGCTGGCCAAGTATGTATTTACTGTGGAAAACAACAGTGGAAGCAAGTCTATTACATTTACTGTCAAGGTTTTGGACACACCTGGTCCACCAGGTCCTATTACATTTAAAGATGTGACTCGAACATCTATTACTTTAATGTGGGATGCTCCTGTTCTGGATGGAGGTTCTCGTATCCACCACTATGTTGTGGAAAAACGCGAAGCAAGTCGTCGTAGCTGGCAAGTAGTGAGTTCAAAAATGCACTCGACAAATCTTTAAGGTCACAGATCTAGCAGAAGGTATGCCATATTACTACCGAAGTATCAGCAGAAAATGAATATGGTGTTAGGTGAACCCTGTGAATTAACAGAACCAGTTTGTGGCCACTGAAGAACCTGCTCCACCAAAGAGACTAGATATTGTTGATACAACCAAATCTTCTGTAGTTTAGCTTGGCTTAAACCTGATCATGATGGTGGTAGCCGTATTACTGGATACCTTCTTGAAATGAAACAAAAGGGATCTGACTCCTGGACTGGAGCTGGACAAACCAAAGCAACTTACTTTCACTGTTGAAGGCCTTGTGGAGAACACAGAATATGAGTTCCGGGTCAAGGCAAGGAATGACGCTGGCTACAGTGAGCCAGAGAAGCTTTCTCTTCTGTATTGTTAAGGAGCCACAGATTGAACCAACAGCAGATCTCAGTGACATAAGCAGACAGCTTATAACATGCAAGGCTGGAAGCACATTACTATTGATATACCAATCAGTGGGCGCCCAGCTCCAAAAGTGACATGGAAGCTTGAGGAGATGAGGCTGAAGGAAAACTGAAGAGTGACCATCAAGACAACAAAAAGACCGAACCACACTGACTGTAAAAGACAGTATGAGAGGTGACTCTGGTAAATACTACCTTACACTTGAGAACACTGCTGGTGTGAAAACATTTACTGTCACAGTGGTAGTCATAGGAAGGCCAGGTCCTGTCACTGGCCCAATTGAAATATCGTCTGTAATCTGCTGAGTCCTGTGGTGTTGACCTGGAAAGAACCTGAAGATGATGGTGGCAGTGACATTACAAACTACATTGTAGAGAAACGTGAATCTGGCACAACAGCATGGCAGCTGGTGAATTCCAGTGTGAAACGCACACAGATCAAAGTTAGTCATCTCACGAAATATCAAGAGTACAGTTTCCGAGTAAGCTCAGAAAATAGATTCGGTGTCAGCAAGCCAGTTGAATCAAAAACAATTGTTGCTGAGCATCCATTTGGTAAGTGAAACATTTTCTCAAAAATTTGTTCTTTTCTTCTGACTCAGGAATTTAAAATTGCTAACATTTTCCTCCCCACCTTTTCATGTTTAGTCCCACCAAGCCCACCTTCAAGGCCAGAAGTCTGTTCTGTGTCTGCAAGTGCCATGGCCATACGCTGGGAGGAACCCTACCATGATGGTGGCAGCAAAGTCATTGGATATTGGGTGGAAAAGAAGGAGCGCAACACCATCCTTTGGGTGAAGGAGAACAAAGTACCATGCTGTGACTGCAACTATAAAGTCACTGGGTTGGTGGAAGGCCTAGAATATCAATTCAGAATCTATGCTCTAAATGCTGCAGGTGTTAGCAAAGCTAGTGAAGCTTCCAGACCTGTAGTGGCTCAAAATCCGGTTGGTAAGTATTACTTTTAGAGTTACATTGTTATTTAAGCTAAAATAGGATTGCATTTCTCATTTTTTCTGCTTTATTCCTCCAGATCCACCAGGTAGACCAGAAGTAAACAGATGTCACCAGATCTACAGTGTCTCTGAGCTGGTCACCCTCCACTTTATGATGGTGGAGGAAGCAAAATAATCGGATATATTATTGAGCGCAAACCCATATAATGAATCTGGTGATGGACGCTGGCTGAAATGCAATTATACCATTGTCTCAGAAAACTTTTTTACTGTGAACAGCCTTAGTGAAGATGAAGCCTATGAATTCCGTGTACTAGCAAAGAATGCTGCTGGTGTGATTAGCAAAGGATCTGAAATCAACTGGTGCTGTCATTTGCAAAGATGAATACAGTAAGGACTATTTACTTGGAACAATTAAAAACATTATGTTCTATTTTAGTACTGGTGGTGTAATTTTTTTTCAAATCTCTTTTTTCATTAGCACCACCAAAGGCTGAACTTGATGCCAGACTGCAGGGAGAAGTTTTGACCATTAGGGCTGGATCAGACCTCGTTCTTGATGCAGCCATTGGTGGAAAACCAGAACCAAAAGTCTTCTGGTCCAAAGGTGACAGGGAACTGGAGTTATGCAGAAAGATATCTCTGCAATATACCAGCAAACGAGCTATGCAATTATCAAGTTCTGTGACAGAAGTGATACTGGAAAATATACCCTAACAGTTAAAAATGCCAGTGGGATGAAACAAATTTCTGTTCTTGTCAAAGTGCTTGGTATGTATCCCGTGATTACTAATAATACTTAGTATACTGAAAAAAAAAAAAAAAAAAACATTCTTTTAAATAAGAATGAGATGCTTTTCCTTAGCCACTAATAATAATACTTATTTTGATTCCTACACAGATTCACCAGGTCCATGTGCAGGCAAAATCACAGTTAGCAGAGTAACAGAAGAGAAATGTACTCTGGCTTGGAACATTCCTGAGGAAGATGGAGGTGCAGAAATCACTCACTATATCATAGAAAGGCTGAAACCAGCAGACTTCACTGGGTTATTGTTGAGGCTGAATGCCAGACTTTATCAACTGTGGTAACAAAGCTTATTAAAAATAATGAATACATTTTCCGTGTGAGAGCTGTCAACAAATATGGAGCAGGTGTTCCCCTTGAATCAGAACCTGTGATTGCCAGGAATGCTTTCAGTGAGTGTTACTACCTTCCCTTCTGCATCAGAATTTGTGGAATAATTCTTATGGATAAACAATGTGTTGAACAATCTTTTTTTTTTCCCGCACCTTTTAAAAAAATAGCTATTCCAACACAGCCTGGTGCTCCTGAGGAAGTGACTGTCGGCAAGGAACATATCATTATTCAGTGGTCAAAGCCAGAATCGGATGGTGGCAGTGAGATTAAGGACTATCTTGTGGACAAACGTGAAAGGAAAAGTTTGCGCTGGACACGAGTGAATAGAGATTTTACCATTTATGACACCAGACTGAAAGTCACTGGTCTCATGGAAGGGAGCCAGTACCAATTCCGTGTTACTGCAGTGAATGCTGCTGGAAACAGTGAGCCAAGTGAACCTTCACAATACATGTTATGTAAAGAACCATCATGTAAGTTTCTATATTTAAAAGATATTTTAATATTTATTTATATATAATAATAATATATATATAATATATAATAAATTAATATATATTATATATATATATATAATATATAATTATATTTATATAATATTATATATTATATCTTATCTTATTATTTATATTATATTATCTCTTATCTCTTATATCTATTATAGATATATATATCTAATATAAAATATTTATAATAAGGAGCATAAACTCACATTAACTAAGAAACCCATACCACCACACACAAACTCAATAAACTATATAGTACTGGAATAAGTTAAAAACAGTTATAGTCATCTTAAATGCATTTCCCGGAATTAGCTGTCTGGAAATTGGACTGAATTGGTTTTGTAAAATGTTTCTGCACCAATATAAAATACACTTTCTTCTTTTTCAAAGACACTCCTGCGTCACCTTCAGTTCCAAGAGTTGTGGATACTACAATGCACAGCATAAGTTTAGCATGGTCAAAGCCCACATATGACGGTGGTGCTGACCTCTTAGGCTATGTTCTTGAAATGAAAGAAGAAGGTAGTGAACAGTGGTAGGCGAGCACATACAAACTGCCACTCTGAGGAATGCTGAGGTTCACCGTGACTGTCTTAAAACAAACCAGAAATACCAATTCCGAGTTGCCTGCAAACAAACGTGAATGGTATGAGTGAATTTAGCGAATCATCAGCAGAAACTAGAACCTGTGGAAAGAATAGGTAATTTTGAAAACCTAATGTATGATTTCAAGAAAAGTAATATTTCCTTTAGGACTTCTGTAAGATTAACTAATTCTATATTTCTTATACCGTTCATCAGAAACACCTGAACTTGAGCTTGCTGATGATCTGAAGAAGACTGTTACAGTCAGAGCTGTGGTTCCCTGCGCCTAATGGTCTCTGTATCTGGCAAGACCTACTCCTGTAATCACATGGAGCAAGCAGGGTGTTGACCTAGTAAGAGTCCGAGGTTATTATATGATACTAACAAGCAGCTACACTTGCATTATGGTGATAAAGTTAATCGGTATGACGCTGGAAAATACATCATTGAGGCTGAAAATCAAATCAGGGAAAAAAAATCTGCAACTATTGCTGTGAAAGGTGTATGGTAAAGTACTGCTACATTTGTATATATGAATATTACTGCACTCGGCCTGTGCTTATTTGTTCAGAAATAATATAATTAATTATCATTTCAAAGGTAAGTTTTGCCATTGTAAAATAACATGAAAGTATGGAGAAGTCTGAAGAAACAATCTAATAGCCAAAGAAAATACATAATTTCTTGGAGCTGGTGCTACGCCTTACAAATCAAATCCCAAGTATTTTTGAGTTTGTATGCCAAGTATTCATTGACCTGTAAAAATGAAAGGATTCCAAAAAGGGAAAAAAAATCTGTTTTGTTTGTTTTAGAGATACACCTGGTCCACCACCTGAAGTGAGAGTTAAGGAAGTATCAAAAGATTCTGTGACACTTACTTGGACATTCCAGTCATTGATGGTGGAGCCCCAGTCAACAATTACATAATTGAGAAACGTGAAGCTTCCATGAGAGCTTACAAGACTGTCACTACCAAATGCAGCAAGACATTTTACAGAGTTACCGGACTTCTGGAAGGAGCTTTGTATTATTTCAGAGTACTACCAGAAAATATTTATGGCATTGGTGAAGGCTGTGAAACATCTGATGCAGTACTGGTATCTGATGTCCCCATGGTACCACAAAAACTCGAAGTGATTGACACCACTAAATCAACTGTTACACTTGCCTGGGAGAAACCATTGCATGATGGTGGCAGCAGATTGACTGGTTATGTTATTGAGGCTAGCAAAGCTGGAACAGAAAGATGGTTGAAGGTAGTGACATTGAAGCCTACCGTCTATGAACATACCATTATCTCTCTCAATGAAGGTGAACAGTACTTGTTCAGGGTCAGAGCACAGAATCAGAAGGGCGTGTCAGAACCACGAGAGATTGTCACAGCAGTGACAGTTCAAGACCGAAAAGGTAGTTGTCTACTGTTGAAAACAATAGGGTCAAGCTTACAGCAAATAAATGTGATAGTTATAAAACAGGTACTTAAAATATCAATTATTTGCTTTCTTTAGTTCTACCAACAATTGACTTCACTGGAATACCTCAGAAGACAATCCACGTACCTGCTGGCAAGCCCATTGAATTAGCCATTCCAATTGAAGGACGACCACCTCCAACTGCATCTTGGTTCTTTGCTGGTTCTAAACTAAAAGAATCAGAACGCATCAAAATGAGACTGCTGCCAAAGTTGGCCAAATTAACTGTGCGTGAGACCACCATACTGATACTGGGGAGTATACACTTGAATTGAAGAACACAACTGGAACAGTAACTGATACATTAAAGGTTATAATCCTTGGTAAGAATTCATCAAAATAATTGTCCATGACCTTTCTCCATTTCAACTTTTACGTGAGAAATATGATTCCTTTTTTGCACCTGTTTGTAAGTTTCTTTTTTTTTTTCTTTTTTTTCTTTTTTTTCCCCACTAGACAAGCCTGGACCACCTGTTGGACCTATCAGAATTGATGAAATTGATGCAAATTATGTAACCATCTCCTGGGAGCCTCCTGAGCTGGATGGTGGAGCTGCCCTTAGTGGGTATGTGGTAGAGCAGCGTGATGCTCACCGTCCTGGATGGCTGCCAGTTTCAGAGTCAGTAACAAGGACAACATTTAAGTTCACCAGACTTGTTGAAGGTGCAGAATATGTGTTCCGTGTGGCTGCTACAAACCGCTTTGGAATTGGATCTTATCTGCAGTCTGAAATTATAGAATGCAAGAGCAGAATCCGTAAGTCGGAAATTTTTGTTCATTCCCTACCTTTAAAATTAAAAATGTATATTTAAATGTACTTATATATCTATACATATACTAGAACTTCCTAGATGTTGCTACTTCTTTTTTCCAGATAAAGTTGTACATTATGATGCGCAGTAATCTTGTTATTTTCCAAAGGAAAAATGCCATCCATAAATCTGGATAGGTATTAGAGATGTAGCATACAGAACGTAGATGGTAAACTTGGAATTTCTGCTTTAGTCTTGAAAAACTGCTTTACCCCATTTCAAAACCAGAAGTTTTTCACTGACTTGATTTATAAATTACTCAGATGTCTACTAATAAAAGAGTTTGAAAACATTGATATTACATTGTTATTCACAATATGTCACATAATACTAGTGTGTAAAGTCATCTGATGCTTTCTTCACTAATTCCATGTCATGGTTTTACAGGTATTCCTGGTCCTCCTGGCACTCCAGAAGTGTTCGATATCTCTCGAGATGGCATGACATTGACTTGGTATCCTCCAGAAGATGATGGTGACTCACAGATTACTGGTTATATTGTGGAACGCAAAGAAGTTAGAGCAGATAGATGGATCCGTGCAAATAAAGTTCCAGTCACCATGACTCGTTACCGTTCCACTGGGTTGGTTGAAGGATTAGAGTATGAACACCGGGTCACAGCAATCAATGCCAGAGGCACTGGGAAACCCAGCCGTCCTTCCAAGTCTGCTGTTGCCAGAGATCCAATTGGTAAGTAATTTCCTACAAAGATTAAACACATTATGGTAGAAGGGAATGACATTATGGTATAATTAATTCTAATTTGGAAATTTTTCTAGGTGTATTAACAAATGAGATTCTGACTGGAGATAATTAAGAAAATATTAGTGAAAATCTTTCATTCAAAGTTTTCCTTTTAAAATTTACTGTCGACTTATTACAGATCATAAGTTGCAAGTTAGCATCTATTTAATCTTTCAAATATTCATAAAAACAAATCCCACCTGCCTGTCTGATTTTCTCTTCCAGCTCCTCCAGGTAAACCTCAGAATCCAAGAGTCACTGATACTACAAGAACATCTGTCTCCCTGGCTTGGAGTCCACCAGAAGATGAAGGTGGTTCTAAAGTTACTGGCTACTTAATTGAAATGCAGAAAGTTGATCAATTTGAATGGACCAAATGCAATACTACGCCGACCAAGATTCGGGAATACACCTTGACACATCTTCCCCAGGGTGCAGAGTACAGATTCCGAGTGCTAGCCTGTAATGCTGGTGGGCCAGGAGAACCTGCTGAAGTGCCAGGAACAGTCAAAATAACAGAAATGCTTGGTAAGACATTTCAAGTCTTAGCTCTTGTTGAAAGAGGTCCTAAAAAATATTTTGCTTAAAGCAGGTATTATACCATCTGTAGGACATAGCATGACATGTTGTTTTTGTTTACAGAATATCCTGATTATGAACTTGATGAAAAATACCAAGAAGGTCTCATGGTGAGACAAGGAGGAGTAATCAGGCTTACAATACCCATTAAGGGTAAGCCCATCCCAGTATGCAAATGGACAAAAGAAGGACAGGACATCAGCAAGAGGGCCATGATTGCAACTTCTGAGACTCACACAGAACTTGTGATTAAAGATGCAGAAAGAGAAGATTCAGGCACCTATGATTTGGTACTTGAAAACAAGTGTGGCAAGAAAGCCGTGTACATTAAAGTCAGAGTGATTGGCATTCCAAATCCACCAGAAGGACCACTTGAGTATGATGATATACAAGCTCGTTCTGTCAGAGTAAGCTGGAGACCTCCTACAGATGATGGCGGAGCAGATATCCTGGGTTATATTGTTGAGAGAAGAGAAGTACCAAAGAGTGCCTGGTACACTGTTGACTCTCGAGTGAAAGGGACATCACTAGTGGTGAAAGGACTCAAAGAAAACGTGGAATATCACTTCCGTGTTTCTGCTGAAAACCATTTTGGTATTAGCAAATCTCTCAAATCTGAAGAACCAGCAGTACCAAAGACACCTCTAAGTAAGTTTTCTTTTAGATTAAAAAAAAAAAAAAAAAATAACTACTGCATTATGATCTAAAAGTACAACAATATATGCAGAAATTTTAAAGCTATGCCACTGTTATTTCTAATTTTTTTATTACTATAATTATTAACAGATCCACCAGAGCCTCCAAACAACCCGCCTGAAGTGCTTGATGTTACAAAGAGTTCTGTCAACTTGTCCTGGTCCAGACCTAAAGATGATGGTGGTTCTCGTGTAACTGGCTACTATATTGAACGTAAAGAGACATCTACAGAAAAATGGGTCCGGCATAATAAGACACAGATTACCACTACAATGTACACAGTCACAGGACTTGTTCCAGATGCTGAATATCAATTCCGTGTCATTGCTCAAAATGACATCGGGGAAAGTGAAGCAAGTCCTGCTTCTGAACCAGTTGTATGCAAGGATCCATTCGGTAAGACAATATCCACATTAACAGATCTTTTGAAGAGCAGCTTAATGACATTTAGAGAAAAATTGATTTTCTGTATTTATTTCAATTTTCAGACAAACCAAGCCAACCTGGAGAAATTGAGATCACTTCTATATTTAAGGACAGCATTACATTAGAATGGGAACGACCTGAAAGTGACGGTGGCAAAGAGATCCTTGGCTATTGGGTTGAATATCGCCAGTCTGGAGAAAGCACCTGGAAAAAATGCAATAAGGAACGCATCAAGGACAGGCAGTTTACAGTAGGAGGTTTACTTGAGGCCACAGAATATGAGTTCCGTGTTTTTGCAGAAAATCAGACTGGCCTCAGCAGACCTCGAAGGACTGCTATGGCAGTGAAAACTAAATTAACATGTAAGCAAAAATACATTGTCACATTTGCTGTGATATTGTTGTAATTTGCTGTGTCATAAACCATGGTGCTGCATTTAACATGCTGCCTATTTGTTTTACATTGTATTTGCTAGCATGACTGTCCCAAAGGACAGTCTTTCAAGTATAAGTGGATTGAGTATAAATGAAAATTAATTTCCAGTAATATAATAATAGAGGAGAATTTCATAGTAATCATCATATTTTTTTTCTTATTTTCTTTGTTGCAGCCGGAGAAGCACCTGCCATAAAGAAAGAAATGCAGGATGTTACAACTAAACTGGGAGAGGCAGCTCAGCTGACATGCCAGATTGTTGGGAGACCTTTGCCTGATATTAAATGGTACCGTTTCGGCAAAGAGCTGGTACAAAGCAGAAAATACAAAATGTCGTCTGATGGACGCAATCATACACTGACAGTAATGACAGATGAACAGGAGGATGAAGGTCTCTACACTTGTATGGCTACCAATGATGTTGGAGAAATTGAAACTAGTGGCAAGCTATTATTGCAGGCTCCTCCTCAGTTCCACCCCGGCTTCCCATTGAAAGAGAAATACTACGCAGGTGCAGGTGGCACCCTCCGCCTTCACGTTGTGTATATTGGCCGGCCAGTACCAGCAATAACTTGGTTCCATGGCAACAAACCTTTGAGAGGATCAGAAACAGTTACTATTGAGAACACAGAACAGTATACTCATCTTGCTATTAAGAATGTCCAGCACAAGACTCATGCTGGGAAGTACAAAGTACAACTCAGTAACACATTTGGAACAGTTGACACTGTACTTAAAGTGGAAATACAAGGTAATTAATTTTCTTTTCAGTATTTTTGTGAAATATTTTCTCAAATATTGACTGGAAAAAGAAGTAAAAATTTTGCACTTTTTCTTGTACAGATAAACCAGAAAAACCAGTAGGGCCAATTGTCCTAGAGTCTATACTGAAGAATTCTGTGGTGATAAGCTGGAAACCACCAGAGGATGATGGAGGTGTTATGATCACCAATTACATCATAGAGAAACGTGAAGCCAAGGAAGGAGCAGAATGGCAACTTGTATCTTCAAGTATTTCAGGCACAACCTGTAGAATTGTTAACCTAACTGAAAATGCAGGCTATTATTTCCGTGTTTCTGCTCAGAATATATATGGCATTAGTGACGCATTGGAGGTCTCATCAGTAGTTTTTATAAAGCCTCCGTTTGGTAAGTAGAGCCCAAAATATCCATGTTTTGTGCCCATGTTTTTGTTTAACTCCAGCCAGCAGCCCAGCCCAACCCAGCCCACGCAGCTGTTTGCTCATTGCCCCACCAGTGGGATCAGGGAGAGAATCAGAAAGGTAAAAGCTGGAAAAATCTTGGGTTGAGATAAGGACAGTTTCATTAAAAAAGCGCAAAAGCTGTGTGCACCCGCAAAACAACAAGGAATTCATTCCCTGCTTTCTCATGGGCGGACAGGTGTTCAGCCATCTCCAGGAGAGCAGGGCCCCCATCACATCTAACAGTGGCTTGGGAAGACAAATGCCATCACTTCAAATGTTCCACCCATTTTATATACTGAGCATGGTGTCCTAAGGTCTGGAATATCCCTTTGGTCATTTGGGCTCACCTGTCCTGGCTGTGTCTCCTCCCACCCTCCCATGCACCCCCAACTTCCTCGCCAGTGTGGCAGTACAAAAAGAAGTGGCCTTGGCTCTGTGTAAGCTCCACTCAGCAATAAAAACATCTCTATGTTATCAACCCTGTGTTCAGCACAAATCCAAAACACAGCCCCCTAGTAGCCACTGGGAGGATAGTTAACTCTACCCAAACCAAAACCAGCATACCCTGTAATTAATTAGTAAGGCAAACTCACTTCAGTTTTTGAACTTTGTTATTCTTTACAGATAAACCAGGACAACCTGGCCAGCCAGTAGCAAGTGCTGTCACAAAGGATTCTTGTGTTGTCTCATGGAAGCCACCTGCAAGTGATGGTGGTGCAAAGATTAGAACCTACTATCTTGAGAAGCGTGAGAAAAAACAAAACAAGTGGATTTCTGTAACAACAGATGAAATTCGTGAAACAGTCTACTCTGTGAAAGATCTTATTGAAGGTCTTGAATATGAGTTCCGTGTAAAATGTGAAAATCTTGGCGGTGAAAGTGAATGGAGTGAGGTATCCCAGCCAGTCATTCCAAAATCTGATGTACCAATTAAAGCTCCACATTTCAAGGAAGAACTAAGGAATCTGAATGTGAAATTTCAAGCTAATGCCACATTTGTCTGCAAAGTCACTGGTCATCCTAAGCCAATTGTGAAGTGGTACAGACAGGGCAAAGAAATCATGCCAGATGGGGAAAAGATCAAGATACAGGAATTCAAGGGTGGATATTACCAGCTGGTCATCACAAACGTAACAGATGATGATGCCACGGTATATCAAGTTAGAGCTACCAACCAAGGAGGATCCGTGTCTGGCACTGCCTCTCTGGATGTTGAAGGTGAATGAAGGGTCTTGATAATCAAGACAATTTGTTTTAATTTTGAATATTTAGACTATTGATGCTCTTCCTGTGTGCTTTTGGTTATGTGTTTTTTCTTCCTCTTTCTATTCCAGTTCCTGCAAAGATTCATTTGCCCAAAAACTTGGAAGGCATGGGAGCTGTTCATGCCCTCCGAGGGGAAGTGGTGAGCATCAAGATTCCATTCAGTGGCAAGCCACCCCCTGTGATCACATGGCAGAAGGGACAAGATCTCATCGATACTAATGGACACTACCAAGTCATTGTTACACGATCATTCACATCTCTTGTTTTCCCAAATGGTGTTGACAGAAAAGATGCAGGATTTTACATTGTTTGTGCCAAAAACAGATTTGGAATCGATCAAAAAACTGTTGAATTAGATGTGGCTGATGTGCCTGATCCACCAAGAGGTCTGAAGGTAACTGATGTTTCACGGGATTCAGTCAACTTAACCTGGAGTGAACCAGCCACTGATGGTGGAAGCAGGATCATAAACTATATTATTGAGAAACGCGCTACAACAGCAGAGCGATGGATTCGTGTTGCGCAAGCTCGTGATACACGATACACAGTGGTGAACCTATTTGGCAAGACCACCTACCAGTTCCGTGTAATTGCAGAGAATAAGTTTGGCCAAAGTCAGCCTTCTGAACCTACTGATCCAATTGTTACAAAGGAAGATAAGACCAGAGTAATGAACTATGATGAAGAAGTTGATGAAACAAGAGAAATTACAGCAGCTAAAGCAGCTCACTATTCTACAAAGGAACTCTATGACAAATATATGATTGCAGAAGAGCTTGGACGTGGGCAGTTTGGCATTGCACACCGCTGTGTTGAGGCAGTTTCAAAAAAGACTTACCTGGCCAAATTTGTCAAAGTAAAGGGTGCTGACCAAGTTTTGGTAAAGAAAGAAATTTCCATCCTAAACATTGCTAGGCACCAAAATATCCTGTATCTTCATGAATCATTTGAGAGCCTAGAAGAATTGGTCATGATCTTTGAATTCATTTCTGGGGTTGACATCTTTGAAAGAATCGGCACAGCTTCATTTGAACTTAATGAAAGGGAAATAGTAAGTTACGTACGCCAGGTCTGTGATGCACTAGAATTTTTACATCGTCATAGCATTGGACATTTTGATATTAGACCAGACAATATTATTTACTTTACAAGAAGAAGCTCTGTAATTAAAATTGTTGAATTTGGTCAAGCCAGACAGTTAAGGCCTGGAGACAGCTTTAGACTCCAGTTCACTTCTCCTGAATATTATGCGCCTGAAGTACATCACCATGACTTGGTCAGCACAGCTACGGACATGTGGTCAGTTGGTGCTCTAACATACATACTGCTCAGTGGCCTTAACCCTTTCATTGCTGAAACAAACCAACAAGTTATTGAAAATATTCTGAATGCTGAATACAGCTTTGAGGATGAAGCATTCAAAGACATAAGCATTGAAGCCAT